>NC_058373.1:94420000-95020000 GCF_018350175.1 Felis catus | reverse complement strand
ACAAGTGGGAAGCCTGTATAGAACTCCTAATTTAGCTGATGGTTCTTCAGTCAGGAATTGAGATAGTTCTGGCATTAAAGGCTCTCCCCATGGGTATCAGCAGTAGCATCCTCACTGGCAACCCTGCATGTCTTGTCCTTGGTGTTAGACCAGTCCTCCTTATATGGGTAACTGGACACAGGGTCTTGTCTCAGTGGGGAAGGTCTCTGATTAATGCGGTCATGCACCAGTCCCTAAGGCTCCCCCTCCCACACCTTCTGGGTTATTTTTCCTTTTTTATTTGTAGAGTTCTTTGCATATTTTGATATGTCATTTATTGAATATATTTATTGAAAAATAGTTCCTCTTACTTAATGCTTGCCTTTTCACAATCTTAATGTTGTCCTATCATGCATAAGTCTTAATTTTGACAGTCTAAACTATCAAAAACATTTTTTAAGGGTAATGCATTTTGTGTCCTACTTAAGAAATCTTTTCCAAACCTCATATAATAAAAATATACTCTCCTGTGTTTTCTGCTAGAAGTTTCATTATGTTACCTACAGCTTTAATCCTTAGTTCATTTCAAATTGATTTTTATATGTAGTTTGAGGTAGGAATAAGGTAATTTTTTTTCAATTTCAATTCCTGATTAACTCATTACCACCTGTGTAATTTACCATTCCTTCCATTATACTGCAGTGTCACCTTTGTCATACATAAAAGTAACAGATACATGTGGATTTGTTTCTTGGACCCATTTCTTTTCTATTGGTTTTTGTTTATACCTGTGCTAATACTATCGTATCTCAATTAGTATAACATGATATTGATCTTTAAAATCTAGTAGTGTAAGTATTCTGGCTTTTTTTTCTTTTTTTCAAGATTGCCTTGGCTATTCTTGGCCCTGTGTGTTTCCATATACATTTATAGGCAGCTTAATTTTTACTTCACTCCCCCTCCATAAATAACTCTGAAAATTTTGTTTGGATTGAGTTGAATATACAAATACTCCAATCTATCAACATTGTCTACTACTTTATTACTGATTTTTAATTTCTTTCAGAAAAGTTTGTAATGTTCAGAGGAATGGTCTTAAACGTTTGTTAGATTTATTTTTAGTAAATTTATTTATTTATTTATTTATTTATTTATTTATTTATTTACCAATTTATTTCATGTTGGTATATAGCAATGCAAATTATTTTGTATATTGACTTTGCATTACTCAACCTTACTATAGTCACCTACTGATTATAATAACTTGTCTTAGATTCTTTAAATTTTCTATGTATACAATCATGTTCACTTCAAATAATGAAAGGTATATTTCTTCCTTTAATGCTTACATATTTTATATCTGTTTGTTGACTTGGTTTATTGCCAAAGATATCCAAATTACATGTGCAATAGAAGTAGAATATCACACATCATTCTCTTTTTTCCAATCCCCAGGGGAAAGTTTTAAGTACTACACCATTAAATGAAATGTTTACTGCTGACATTTTAATTATATTCTTCTATGCATAATTAGCTAAGAATTTTTAATGAGTGCGAAATGCTATGAAATAATTGAATCATGCTGATAAAACAAGAAAAGAGGACTAGGGGAACAAAGAATATGTGAGACAGAAATCAAACCCAAAGGAGAAGAAAGAAAATAATTTAAAAAGAGTATATTTCAATAAAATATGGAAAAATGACAAAGAAAAAAGCTAAAAATATGTTCTTGGATAACATTAACAAAGCTGATAAATTCCAAAAGGACTGATCACAAAAATAATAGATAAAATACAAGTTATTATCACCAGGAATGAAAGAAGTGGCATTACTACAGAATTTACAAACTTAAAAAGACAATGAAGGAGTTTTATGAACAACTTTATGCCAATATAGGTTTATTGAAAAGCACAATTCATCAAATTTAACATAAGAAATATTTTCAAATTTATTTACATTATTCATATTCTAAATATTAATTAAAGAAACTGAATTCATTAATTCAAAATTCCAAAAGAGAAAACATGGCCAGTTGACTTCACTAATGACCTCCATTAAACATATAGGAATAAATAATAGCAGTCCTATACCTATTCAAACAACTCATAAGGTCAAAGAGGACGAAACAGTTTCCAACTCATATTATAAGGCCACCGTACCCCTGGTAGTGAAAAAAGGCAGTACTTTATTATAAGAAATGAAAATTAAATACCACTAGACTTCATAACCACAGACATAAAAATTCCATAAATATATTATCAAATCAATTCCACCAATATATAAACAGGATAATACAGAATTATCAAGTATTGTATACAAGAAATGCATGTTGGTTTAACATTCAGGTAGCATTTAATGGAGGCCCCTGGTGGCTCAGTTGGATGAGTGTCCAACTCTTGATATTGGCTAGGTCATGATCTCATGTTTGTGAGATTCAGCCCTGCATCAGGCTCCACACAGAGCATGGAGCCTGCTTGGGATAATCTCTCTTTCTCTCTCTTTCCTCTCTCTCTCTCTCACTCTCTCTGTCCCTCCCCCACTCTTGCACTCTCTCTCTCAAAATAAATAAATAAACATTTAAAACCCAAACAAATAGCAATTAATGCAAATACTGCATTACAAATTAAAGTGAAAACTAATAGTTCAATTGATACAGAAAAAATTTTGGTAAAGTTTAACATCAATTTTATAAATACAAGGCGACAGTTAAACCTAATCAAACACAACTACAAAACCCTGCAGCTAAGGTAATACATAATAGTAAAATACTGAATACTTCCCTTCCTAAGACTGCCAAGAGAATGATGTCCATTGTTGCCACATCTATGCAAAATTATACCTTCTGCAGTTTCCACCAGTGAAATAAGACAAGAAAAAGAAATAAAACCCTATGGATTATAAATGAAATGAAACTGTCATTATTCTCTGATGACATATTCTTAATACATTTTTAAAGAACAAAACTTACCATAAAAATTGGTTTTATGAAATGCTAAAAACTTCTATTTATAAAACAACAACAACAACAACAACACACTTATTAAAGGGTGCCTGAGTGCCTCAATCCATTAAGCATCTGACTTCTGGTTTCAGCTTGGGTCATGATCTCACAGCTTCGTGAGATCCAGCCCCACGTCAGTCTCTGTGCTCATTGTTCAGAGCTTGCTAGGGATTCTCTCTCCCTCTCTCTCTGCCCCTCCCCAACTCATACTGCATCTGTCTCTCTCAAAATTAAATAAATAAATAAACTTAAAAAAATACACTGTGAAGAAAATAAGCCAGAAATTGGGAGAAATTACTCTCCCCACATAAGCATGCAAATAATTTATATCCTGATTATAGAAATAACTCTTACAACTTAGTAATAAAACAACAAACAAGCCAATATTTAAAAATGGGGAGGGATTTTCAGTACCAAAAAAGATATTAAAAAAAACAAGTCAGAAAACATTTTTTTTTCTTTTTGGCCATCTTAAGTTTATGTAAAATCAGTGTTATTTTCTCCTTAATTATTTAGAAAAGAATTCTCAGGAGAAGCCTTCAGGGCTCATAGATTCTTTGTACAGAGATTTTCAATTATAGATTAAGTTACTGTGATAAATATGAGACTATTAAAATGTCTATTTCTTTTTCAAGATTTTTTTCCCTATGGAACTGAGTATGTTTTTTAAATTGTGAATTTTATTCGTGTAACATTGCTATAATTAAATGTATATATACATATATATGTATATATATGTATATATATGTGTATATATATATATACACACACATATACATATATTCTTTTTTTTTTTTTTTCTGTCAGTGGTGTGCTAGTAACCCAGCTTTCTGGGGGAAAAAAAAAAGTTTGATTTATAAGATTTACAAGTTTCCATGCTGTGTGTAATCGGACCATGGCCAGTTTCAAGTTGTATCATTGGGAAGACATGCACGTACTTTGTTGTCATGAGTAGATATGAGGTAGTTACAACATACTACTGTTGTAATTTGTAATGAAACCATTATATTGGTAATTTATGTCTTAATTGGTTTTCCTTGCTTAGTTCTGTTTGAGGTCATTCAATGTCATTAGTTACTTTAAAGATTCAATTTTCACTTTTTTTTTTTTTTTAGTTTTCTCTGTTGTGCAGACACTTTCTGTTATAATAATTTCTACCCTTGATTATTTCTTTCCTTCTATATCTTTAGTTTTACAATGTTAGTTTCCAGCCTCTTATAGTATTGATTTTATTATTGGTTTTAACCTTCTCTATTTTGCCTGATACAGGTTTAGGCTGTAAATCTCCCTATAAACATAGTATTAACTACATCTGGTGAGTCTTGATTTGTAATGTTTTTATTATCATTCAGATTGAAATACTTTATAATTTCCACTATGATTTTTTTTTCTTTGATGCAAGGGTTATTTAGAATTATATACTTACACATATATGTATATATAAGTATATATGATACACTTATACTTATTTATATTATATGTAAGTATATATATATATATATATATATATACACATAGGTCTTATATATTTATATGTCAATTATATATTTATATATAATTTAAATATTTATATGTCAATTATACATTTATATGTCAATTTATATTTCAATTATGTATTTATAGTATATTTATATATTATATAAATTTATATATATGTAAATTATATATGTATATATTTACTTATATATTATTTACTTGTATAAGTTCCAAACACATGAGATTCTTAAATTATATTTTTATTATTTAGTATAAATTAATTATTATTATCAGAGTTCATATTCTTTTATTTGTATTTTATGACTCAGCGTGTTGGATTATATTTGTTCTTTTTTTGTTATTTGTCTTCTTTTTTTTGGAGTTCTTGAGATGGGAGCATACATAATTTACTTGAGACTTTATCTTTTCTATTGTGTGCATTTGATGGAAATAAAGTTCCCTCTCAGCACTTCTCTAGCTGTGTCCCACACATTTTGAAATGTTTTATTTTTATTTTCATTCAGTTCAATGTTTTTTTTTCATTTCCCTTGATACTTCCTCCTTGACCCATAAGTTATTTAGAAGTATGTTGTTCAGTTTCCAGGAGTTTGGAGATTTTCCTATTATCTTTCTGTTTTTGATTTCTAGTTTGATTCTGTCTGGTTGGTGAGCTCACTCTGGATGACTTCAGTTCTTTTAAATACATTAAGATTTGTTTTAGAAGCAGGATATGTCTTCTTTGATATGTTCCATGGGCACTTGAGAAAAATGTCTATTCTGTTATTTGGTATAATGTTCTGTAGGTGTCAGTTTGATCTTCTTGGTTGATGGAGTCCTTCAGTATCCTTGATGATTTGCTATCTAATAGTTCTATCAGTTTTAAGGAAGGGGTGTCAGAGTCTCTAAATACAGTTGTTGATTTGCCTATTTCCTCTTTCAGTCTTATCAGTTTTTTACTTCACAAATTTAGGTGCTCCTATTTTGTTTGTGAGTTTTGTTTTGTTTTGCTTTGGTATATACACATTTAGAACCGCCACATCTTCTTAGTGGTTTAACCCATAGGCAATGCATACTGTCCCTGACTGAGTTCTGCAGTTTTCTTTGCTGTGAAGTCTAATTTATCTAATGTTGTTATATACACATGTGTGTGTATTTACTTTTACTCTACCTATATCATTATATTCAAGTGAACTTCTTATAGACAATAGATAAATGAGTCACTTTTTTAAATTCACTGTGCCAATCCGTGTTTTAATGGATGTATTTATGCCGTTCATATTGGATGCAATTATTGAAATGTCAGAGCTTAAGTCTGTCACTTATCTTTTGTTTTCTGTTTGTTCTGTTTTTCTTTCTTATCTAGTTTTTTCCTGCTTCCCTGTGGATTATTTGAACAGGAGGAACTTCTACTTCCTGGAATGTGTAGTAGAAGTACTTTTCCTTCTTCTTTCCACTAAATATAACTTTTTTTGTAAAATTTCCATTTTTATTTAGTTAAATCTGTAGGGTTTTTATTATTACATCTCTTTGTGTAGTTTTGTTTTGTTTTGTGTCCCTGGTTGATTTTCTAAGAGTTGGGTTGTTTTGTTCATTTGTTAACATTTGGATGTTTTAATAGTTTTCATACTCTGTGCTTACATGTGTTTTTTCTATGCTTATCATGCTTCAGTTTTTCTGAGTACTCTAAATTTATAGGTTTTAGTCTGTTTTCTTTATCGCTTTCCTTTTCTCCTCTCTTTCACTGATTTTATTTACACTTAAGATTAGGCCTTTCAATGAATTTCATTCGTATATGTATATGAATATATATATGATATATGAATATATATATGAATATGTATATATGTGAATATCAATATTAATATATATATAAATATATATATTTGTATATATATTTTTTTTAATTTATATCCAAGTTAGCATATAGTGCAATAATGATTTCAGGAGTAGATTCTAGTAATCATCCCCTATATATAACACCCAGTCCTCATCCCAACAAGTGTCTTCCTTAATGCCTCTTGCCCATTTAGCCCATCCCTCTACCTAAATTCCAGCCACCCTCAGTTTGTTCTGTATATTTAAGAGTATGTTATGTTTTGTCCCTGTTTCTATATTATTTTTGCTTTTCTTCCCATATGTTCGTCTGTCTTATATCTTAAATTCCACATAAAAGTGAAGTCATATGATATTTGTCTTTCGCTGACTAATTTAGCTTAGCAAAATACCTTCTAGTTCCATTCATGTTGTTGCAAATGGCAAGATTTCATTTTCTTTGATTGCTGAATAATACTCCATTGTATACATATACCAAATCTTCTTTATCCATTCTTCTGTTGATGGACATTTGGGCTCTTTCCATACTTTGGCTATTGTCATTAACACTACTGTATTTATTGAGGTGCATGTGTCCCTTTAAAACATCACACCTATATCCTTTGGATAAATACCTAGTAGCATAATTTCTGGGTCATAGGGTAGTTCTATTTTTAATTTTTTGAGGAACCTCCATACTGTTTTCCAGAATAGCTGCACCAGTTTGCATTCCCACCAGCAGTACAAAAGGGTTTGTCTTTCTCTGCATCCTCACAAACATCTGTACTTGCCTGAATTGTTAATTTTAGCCATTCTGAATGGTGTGGGGTGATATGTCATTGTGGTTTTGATTTGTATTTCCCTGGCGATGAGTGGCGGTGAGCATTTTTTCATGTGTCTGTAAGCCATCTGGATGTCTTCTTTGGAAAAATATCTGTTCATGTCTTTTGCCTAGATCTTCAGTGGATTATTTTTGGGGGGTGTTGAGTTTGATAAATTCTTTATAGATTTTGGACACCAACCCTTTATATGATATGTCATTTGCAAATATCTTCTCCCATTGCATAAGTTGCCTTTTGGTTTTGCTGATTGTTTCCTTCTCTGTACAGAAGCGTTTTATTTTGATGAGTTCCCAATAGTTAATCTGCTTTTGTTTCCCTTGCCTCTGGAGACATGTTGGGTAAGAAGTTGCTGTGGCCACGGTCAAAGAGGTTTTGCCTACTTTCTCCTCTAGGATTATGATGGCTTTCTGTCTTACATTAAGGCTTTTTATCCATGTTAAGTTTATGTTTGGGTACGGTGTAAAAAAGTGGACCAGGTTCATTATTCTGCATGTCGCTGTCTAGATTTCCAAAACCGTTTGCTGAAGAGACTCTTTATTACATTGGATACTCTTTCCTGCTTTGTCAGAGATTAGTTGGCCATAAATTTGTGGGTCTGTATCTGGCTCACTTTTCTGTTCCATTGATCTAAGTGTCGGTTTTTGTGCCAGTACCATACTGTCTTGATGATTATAGCTTTGTAATACAGCTTGAAGTCCGGGATTATGATGCATCCAGCTTTGGTTTTCATTTTCAGGATTGCTTTAGCTATTCGGGGTCTTTTCTGGCTCCATACAAATTTTAGGATTGTTTGTTCTAGTTCTGTGAAGAATGCTGGTGTTACTTTGATTGGGATTGCATCGAATATGTAGATTGCTTTGTATAGTATTGACATTTTAATAATATTTGTTCTTCCAAATCCACGAGCATGGAATATTTTTCCTTTTTTGTGTGTGTTGGTCCTCTTCAATTTCCTTCATAAGCTTTCTATGATTTTCAGCATATAGATTTTTCACCTCTTTGGTTAGGTGTATTCATAGTTATTTTATGGTTTTTGGTGTAATTATCAAGTGGGATCAATTCATTGATTTCTCTTTTTTTAAATTTATTATGGTATATAGAAATGCAACTGGGGCGCCTGGGTGGCTCAGTTGGTTGGGCGTCCGACTTCAGCTCATGATCTCGCGGTCCGTGAGTTTGAGCTCCGCGTTGGGCTCTGTGCTGACAGCTCAGAGCCTGGAGCCTGTTTCAGATTCTGTGTCTCCCTCTCTCTCTGACCTTCCCCCATTCATGCTCTGTCTCTCTCTGTCTCAAAAATGAATAAATGTTAAAACATTTGTTTAAATAAAAACATAAAAGAAATGCAACTAATTCCTGTGCATTTATTTTTATATCTTGCAACTTTGCTGAATTCATGGGTCAGTTCTAGCAGTTTTTTGGTGGAATCTTTTGGATTTTCCATATAGAGTATCATGTCATCTGCAGAGTGATGCTTTGACTTTCTCCTTGCTGGATCCCTTTTATTTCTTTGTGTTATCTGATTGCTGAGGCTAGGATTTCCAACACTATGTTGACTAACAGTGGCGAGAATGGTGAGAACAGTGCTGAGAACAGTGGTTAGAAACCGTGTTGTGTTCCTGACCTGAGGGAGAAAGCTCTCAGTTTTTCCCCATAGAGGAGGATACTGGAAGTGGGTCTCTCATGTATGGGTTTTATGACTTAGGTATGATCCTTCTATCCCTACATTGTTGAGGGTTTTTATCAAGAAAGGATTCTGTATTTTGTCAAATGCTTTCTCTGCATCTTTTCAGAGGATCATGTGGTTCTTGTCCTTTCATTTATGAATGTGATGTATCACATTGATTGATTTGTGGATATTGAACTGACCCTACATCCAGGGTAAAAATCCCACTTGATCATGGTGAATAATTCTTTTAATGTATTGTTGGATCCAGTTGGCAAGTATCTTGTTGAGGATATTTGTATCCATGTTCATCAGGGAAATGGGTATATGGTACTCTTTTTTTGTGAGGTCTTTGGTTTTGGAATCAAGGTGATGCTCACCTCATAGAATGAGTTTGGAAATTTTCCTTCCATTTCTATTTTTTGGAACACCTTCAAAAGAATAGGTCTTAACTCTTATTTAAATGTTTGGAGGAATTCCCCTAGAAAGCCATCTGACCCTGGACTCTTATTTTTTGGGAGATGTTTGATTAATAATTCAGTTTCTTTATTGGTTATGGATCTGTTCAAATGTTGTATTTCTTCCTGTTTTAGTTTTGGTAGCTTATATATTTCTAGGAATTTTTCATTTCTTCCAGATTGCTCAATTTACTGGTACATAATTGCTCATAATATTCTCTTTTGATTGTTTGTATTTCTACAATGTTGGTTGTTATCTCTCCTCTTTCCTTTTCGATTTCATTTATTTGGGTCCTTTCCTTTTCCTTTTTCATCACACTGGTTAGGGGTTTATCAGTTCTGTTAATTCTGTCAAAGAACCAGCTCCTTGTTTCTTTGACCTATTCTACTGTTTTGTTGATTTTGATAACTTTGATTTCCACTCTAATCTAATCTTTATTATTTCCCATATTCTGCTGGTTTGGGGTTTTATTTGATGTTCTTTTTCCAGCTCTTGAAGGTTAAAGTTAGGTTGTGTATTTTAGACCTTCCTTTTTAGGAAGACCTGGCTTGCTATATATACTTGCCTCTTATGACCACCTTGGCTGCATCCCAGAGGTTTTGGGCCGTGGTATTATCATTTTCATTGGTTTTCACGTACTTTTTAATTTCCTCTTTAACATCTTGGTTAACCCATTCATTCTTTAGTAGGATGTTCTTTAGACTTCAAGTATTTCTTGTCTTTCCAAATTTTTTCTTATGGTTCATTTCTAGTTTCATAGTTTTGTGTCTGAAAATATGCAAAGTATTAACTTGATTTTTTGTACATGTTGTGGAGTGATTTGTGTCCTAGTATGTGATATATTCTGGAGAATATTCCATGTGCACTTGAGAAGAATGTGTATTCTCTTGTTTTGGGATGAAATATTCTGAATATATCTGTTAAGTCCATCTGGTCCAGTGTGACATACAAAGCCATTGTTTTCTTGTTGGTTTTCTGCTTAAATGATCTTTCCATTATTGTAAGTGGAGTGTTGAAGTCCCCTACTATTGTGGTACTATTGTCAATGAGTTTCTTTATGGTTGTGATTATTGATTTATATTTGAGTGCTTGCACGATGGGGGCATAAATGTTTACAATTGTTAGATCTTCTTGGTGGATAGACCCTTTAATTATGATATAATGCCCTTCTTCATCTCTTGATACAGTCTTTATATTAAAATCTAGATTGTTTGATATAAGTATGGCTACTCTGGCTTTCTTTTGGTGACTATTAGCATGGTAGACGGTTCTCCATCCCTTACTTCCAGTCTGAAGGTGTCTTTAGTTTTAAAATGGGTCTCTTGTAAACAGCATATAAATGGATCTTGTTTTCTTATCCATTCTGGAACCCTATGTCTTTTGAAGGGAGCAGTTAGTCCATTGACCTTTAGAGTGAGTACTGAAAGATATGAACTTATTGCCATTGTGTTGTCTGTAGAGTTGGAGTTTCTGGTGGTGTTCTCTGGTCCTTTCTACTCTTTGTTGCTTTTGGTATTTTTTGCTTTGTTTTGTCTTTTCTGCCCTCAGAGAGTCCCCCTTAAAATTTCTTGCAGGGCTGGTTTAGTGGTCACAAACCCCTTTAGTTTTTGTCTAGGACTCTTTTAATCTCTCCTTCTGTTTTGAATGACAGCCTTGCTGGATAAAGAATTCTTGGCTGCATATTTTTCCAATTCAGTACATTGAATATATCCTGCTACTCCTTTCTGGCCCACCAAGTTTCTGTAGATACATCTGCTGTGAACCTGATCTGTCTTCGGTTATATGTTAAGGACTTTTTGTTTTTGTCCCTTTGCTTTGATAATTCTTTCCTTGTCTGTGTATTTTGTGAATTTAACTATGATATGCCTTGTTGATGGTCACTTTTTTGTTGAATATAATGGAAGTTCTCTGTGCTTCCTGGATTTTTGATGTCTGTGCCTTCCCCAGGTTAGCAAAGTTTTTCACTATGATTTGCTCACATAAACCTTGTACCCCTTTTTCTCTCTCTTCATCTTCTGGGACCCCTATGATTTGGATGTTATTCCTTTTTAATGATTTACTGAGTTCTCTAATGCTTATATCATGCTCTTTTGCCTAAGTTCCCCTCATTTTTGCAGCTTCATTATTCTCCATTAGTCTATCTTTATATCTCTGATTCACTACTCTGTTTCATCCATCCTTGCCACCGTGGCACCATTCGAGATTGCATCTCAGTTATAATATTTTTAATTTCATCCTGACTAGATTTTACTTCTTGTATGTCTGCAGAAAAGGATTCTATACTTTTTTTTTTTTTAACTCCAGCTGGTATTCTTATTATCGTGATTCTAAATTCTGGTTCAGACATCTGTCTTATATCTGTGTTGATTAAGTCCCTGTCTGTCATTTCTTCCTGTTCTTTCATTTGGGGTGAATTCCTTCATTTTATCATTTTGGAGAAAGAAAAATAATTAATAAAATAAACATTACATTTAAAAGTTAAAAATAACACAAAAAAATCAAATAAAAGAAGCTGGATCCTAGATGTGTTTTGTTCTGGTTGTTGAATTGTTGATAGAATAGAGAAAAAGGAAAAGAAAAGAAAATTTTTAAAAGGAAGAAAAGGAAAACGTTTAAAAAATTTAAGTATATACAATAACGTTGAATAAAATTAAATGAAAAAGTAAAATAGACAAAGAGATTTACAAAAAAAATAAAAAATTAAGGAGAAATCATTTTTATAAAATGGAAAATAAAACTGAGTTTTTTTTCTTTCTGTGGCCAAGAATAAGAAAAATAAATGAATAGATGGCCCAGTGAACAAAATGATATCCAAATGAAATTACATCTAGTTTCCCCTAGAAATCAAACTATGAAGCTCTTTGTAATCTGTGCACTAGGCAGGTGGAGAGACTTGTGGTGATCCTCTAAGGTTGGATTTGCACATTTGGACAGGCTTGGTGTAATGGCTCCATTATCCACTAGGTGGTGCTGCTTAGCTTACTGGGGTGGATTGATGTGGCACACGTATGAGTGGTGCTCATGGGCAGGAGAGGTACAAATGGCATCCAGCTTCCCAGTCTCTAGCATCAGAACTCTGTGCTCTCGCCAACTGGCATTCAAGCACCCCTACTTTTTCTATGGCTTCTGTCCTCTCTCCACTTCTACTCTGTCCATGGCCAAGCCATCAGCCTGCCGAATGGCACTTCCTTCCAGAGTTTTGTCTCAGATGGGGCTGTGTTTCCAACCCCCTCACTTCTGAGGGCCCTGCATCTAGAATGCACTCAGACCCATCCAAGGGTCTTGAACCCAGGGGAGGGTCTTGCCAAGGAATGGCTAGCTGCTGGCTCACCCTTAAGAATGCTTGCACACTGCTGCAGAGGCCCAGAGACTGTGGCTGGGTGCCAAACTACCCCAGAAAAAGTTTGCAGGATTGTGTAGCAGCAGCGTTCAGGGACTATGGTAAATCACAACACACATCTGATGCCACGTTTCACTGCACCCTAGTGTTCTTGTCCAATACCCACAAACATGGCAGTAATCTGCAGTCCACTGGGACCTTTGCCTACAAGGAGGCTTCATGGCCCTTACCAAATTTCCTCCCAGCAGGGGAACCACCTCTCTCTATGTGGCCTGAGGACCCATCAGAACTCACTGTCTGCTCCTGGGGATTCACCCTTCCCACCAGAGCACCACTAGGTATTGAGCTGCGGATTTTCCAACTCTGTGCTCCTCTGTTTGTAGAGTCCTAATGGTATTGAAATCCTCTCTTTCCTCCTTTCTCATTTCTCCCTTTCTTGTTCAGTTCCTTGTGGGTATTTTCGCTCTTTCTCTTTCTCTCCAGCAGCTTTTGGGGGGAGTGCTTTTCCTGTACTCTCCCCCCCGTCTCTGTCCTCTCTCCAAAAACAAAAACAGCTCCCTACCCCACCCCCCTGCGGCTTCTCTCTCCCCCAGTTCACCTCTCTGTGCCACATACCTGCTGAGTTCTGTGACTCCAGTCATGCAGATTGTTGTGTTAGGCCTCACACAAATGCGGGTTCTGTGCTGTTCTAGCTGCATTTCAGGGATGAGAGAAGCAGAGAACTTCCATGCTGTTCTGCCATCTTGGCCCCTCCCCGAGTTTCATATATATTTTAGGCTTTTTCCATCTTCTTTTTCTCCTTTGTGTTTCAAAATTTATTATTACCCTATCTTTTAGTTCACCAAGCATGTAGTCTGTTGTTTTAAACTATTATTAAACACACTTAATGTGTTCTTAATTTCATTTATTGCATTTCTCTTGGTGAAATTTACATCTTATTTAGTTTTATAGATTACAGTCATTTGGTAAAATTTTCCATCTTTTTATTTAGCTTTCCCAAGAGTTTTATTTCATTTTGTTGAGCATTTCAATCATATTTATTTTAGTATTTTTATCTAAGAACTCCAGTGTCTTGACCAAATATGATATATATTTTTTTTATTTTAACTTTGTCCTGTCTCATGACAAGCCTTATTTTCTTATTGGTTCCCAAGTATTCTATATTAAAAATGAGCTTCAGATTATGTTTCTTCAGAAATGTTTCTTCCTTTTTTTAAAATTTCTTTTAGTTTTCTTGTCTCAATTCAATCAGATATTGATCAGATTGAAGGTTGAGGTGGTAATTCTCTGTCCCCTATTTGCCCCACTCCTAGGGCAGGGATTTGCAGAGCTTCCAAATGAGTACTGTGGAATATTCACTGGAGTTTTTTGCCTGAATCTTCAGCCTCCAGCTACAGGCAAATGCCTTGAAAGAAAAGTGGCTATAATATGTTGGCTCATCTTTTTGTTTTCCTTTTCTCTGGGATTTTAACCCATCAAGTTTGCAAGAGCTGATATCTGATGCTTTTAAAAAATCTTATTGGCTTTTCTAATTTTTCTTTATGGAAGTGATGGTCATCTGTAAGTGACCCCAGCAAAGTCAGAAACAGAAGTCTGATTCAATACAGTTTTAACATTAATGTATTTATAGTAATAAGTACTAACTTTGTATTTGAGAATTTGATGTATAATAATGATCAAAATGCAGAAAACTCAGACATCATGGGCAAGTGAAATAGAAAATAGCCAAGTAGCTTAGATTTTTCCACCATAAAGTTGAAACTCTTTAAGTACCTACAGTTAAAGGAAGTGTCTGTTACCTCTTTATTTTTAAGGAGCAAAAATTGTAATAGAATACAATGGGATTTGCAATCCAATGTTTTTACAAGTAAAGATGATAACAGGAGCATAATTTTACAATATAATGATCAACAGCACAGAAACAATAATTGACAAATGGCTCAATCAGCAAATAATGAAAAATTTAAATTAGGCATTAAATTCAGTTTTTTTCTTTCTTAATTGGATATGTCTTAATTGCTGGAACTATGCACTGAAAATAATAAATATGTTAATAGATACGTATATTTTCAGTGATGATTTAGGAACTGTTCATAATTACAAGTTAATATGGTATAGCATTGTGTGTAATTCGACCACTTTAAGGAACACCTCATTCCCCAAAATAAGCCCACAATGATATCTCCTTGCTGAAAAGACTCTAATGTTTTGGGGTTTTGGTGGGTACTTTTCATTGTTTCCTAAAAGTACTTTGTGTCTAAATTTTCTATCTGATTTTCCTGATATGGCAGAAAAATCCCAAGTGCACAAATAATATTAAGGTTAGAGATTTCATTAATGCTTGAATAATATATTCTTTTTTAAGCTTTTGCAAAATAATACTTAAAATATTACTTGACTTGATATTATTATTTTTATCAGTTTAATACTTACAGATATCTTTTCATTAAGTTGTTCTGTGTTTCTATTTCATCCTCTATAGATAAAAGCAATATAGTATACACAACCCAGAAACAGACCTTTGGAAACATATACATTTGAGGGATGCAACAATTTGTAAAAATTTGTAAAAATTGAGGTAAAATGAGAACCAGAAACAAATATTGTTTCAAAAGCAATACAAAAAAAAAACAAAACAGATTTCACAAATGATGGTATGGTCACAACAGCATAAGTGCATTATGCCAGAAGTTCAACAAGGATTGAAACTGCACAATGATGCCACTGGTGTGCTGGGACACATAAGAGGTGGATCAGAAGCCAGATGTCAGCAGATTATGGGAGCAACTGGGATTTGCAAAATAAAGGTTGTGAAGATGGACTACCTGGAGAAGTTGAGAGTGAATAAGATGAGTAGGAATGAAATCTTTTTAAGATGACAGAGATGAGCATTTGTGAAGGCTTGACTAAGGTAATCAGTGGCAAAGGGAAGGTTGAAAACTGAAGCAAGAGATGGACAGAGGGAGTAGTGGAACAGAATAGATGCAGGCACAATCATGGTCGAACATAGAAGGGATCATCTTCAGACACAAGGGAAAGGATAAGAAGAGGTAGAACCATAGGTAAGCTTTGTTTTGGACTGGAGTCTATATTTGGGCATTTATTCCTAATGCCATTTATTTTTCTCATTGAAGTAAGAGGCCATAGCTTTTGCTGAAACTGAGAGATGAACTTAGGTGGAAGTTTGAGGCTGATGATGGCAGATAATGGAGAATGGTTAAGAGCATGGAAAAGGGAGGCTGCATAAAGCATTGCTGAGCAACAGAGATTGTAGCATTTTATATAACCATGATCTTAGTTAATATTCATTAATAATAAACACAATATCACTCAAAACTAACCCTTAACTATTCATTATAACATGGCAGTGCTTTATTGATTCTACCTATTTTTCTAGAATAATTGACTTTAACCAAAGTATTGTTATTACAATTCTTACAGTGTAATGACAAGATATGTTTGGTGACTACAATTCAAAATGGAGCAATCTCTCTACCTTTTAACTAATGGGTTTGTATCCTTTTCTTTCCAAAAAAAAATCAAGTCAAATTACAATAATATCTATTCAGTGAGGCTTGGGAGAAAATAAATAATAATATGAAAATAAGTTAGGTCTCTCTCAAGATTTCCTTCATAGAAAAATATGTTTAAACTGATAGTCGCAAGTGGTTTTCTTATTGAAGAAATAGTCTTCCAATGTTTCTGTGGAAGAAAAATAAAATGATCCTGTGTCCCCAAATAAACTAGTGACTGTATAAATAGAACAGACATCTCTTCAACCAGAAATCATCGAATTAAACATAAGTGCAATATAAATCAAGCTATTTTTACTACTCTCACTCTATTTGCATATTCAGCTTTGTTTTAGAATCATGTTTTCTTCCCTGTATATGATGACAGACCAGGTCTTTCTAATGACTGAATTATGTAGCTGATATTCAGTAAGTATGTGTTTAATTGAATTAGACAAAATGTTAACCTGCACCTTTCTGTAGTTCTTTTATTCTGTTTTATTGAATTCCAGGAGGACTGCAAATAGAAATTATGATAAAATCAACTGACCCAAATAACACAGTACATTTGACAGCATTCATTTTTTGTCAACACAACCTAAAACTACTTACTGTCAACATTATTGTGGACATTTGGATACAGTAAAACTGAGTGCAAAGGGACAATTAACTTGACTGTCCTTGCCACTAAACTTTATTATTAAACTAGTGCTATAAGAAATTATCTGTATTTTTCATATATGATTTGCTTGCACTCCAATATTACTTTCTGCCAGCTTCTATCTCAAGTGATGTTGAGAATGAAGCTATACTTAATAAAAGCAGAATTCCACATTGATCTACTCTGCTGTCTAAAATATTTAAGTAATGGGGTGCCTGGGTGGCACAGTCGGTTAAGCGTCTGACTTCAGCCAGGTCACGATCTCGCGGTCCGGGAGTTCGAGCCCCGTGTCAGGCTCTGGGCTGATGGCTCAGAGCCTGGAGCCTGTTTCCGATTCTGTGTCTCCCTCTCTCTTTCTGCCCCTCCCCTGTTCATGCTCTGTCTCTCTCTGTCCCAAAAATAAATAAACGTTGAAAAAAAAATTTAAATATTTAAGTAATGAAATTTCATCACTGCTTAGATTCTTCTAAATTTACCAAACAGAAACTTAGTTCCTTGGAGCTATTAATAGCTTGTTCATCTCTCAGCCTATTAATGACACCTTATCAAACGGTTTTTCAATCATATACAATCCTTACTTGTGCCTTCTTTAAATGGCTAAAAAAAAATCACCCAAACAACCTACAAATTTTGAAGGGTCTTTCGTTAAGGAAATTTTATGTAAAATGAAGATTAAGTAACTGTCAGAAAGGCCTGTTCAAGCATGCCAAATGCCCATCAAATATTAGTGACTGCCTATAGAACTATGTCCCAAATGGTTTCAAAGTGTTATCCAGACTGGATAGGATAGATGGTTAGTATTAATATATGATAATGGTCATCTGTATGTGAAGAAGTAGGAGTGCAAATGTCACATAATTGCCATGTTATGTAATCAACTTAATCTTTTTCAAAAATTTACTTTTGAGGGGCGCCTGGATGGCTCCGTCTGTGAAGCACTTGACTCTTGAGTTGGCTTTGGTCATGATCTTGTGGTTCATGAGAACAAGCTCTGTTTCTGGCTCTGTGATGACAGCATGGGGCCTTCTTGGGAATCTTTCTCCCTCTCTCTCTGACCCTCCCTTTCTCTGTCTCTTTCTCAAAAAATAAATAAATATTTAAAAAAATTACTTTTGAGGGGTTCCTGAGTGGCTCAGTTGGTTAAGCCTCCAACTGATCAAAGAATCGTCTCTGATCATGATCTCATAGTTTGTGAGTTTGAGCCCCATGTCGGGCTCTGTGCTAACAGTTCAGAGCCTGGAGCCTGTTTCAGATTCTGTCTCTCTGTCTCTCTGTCTCTCTCTGTGCACTTCCCCTGCCCGTGCTCGCTCGCGCTCTCTCTCTCTCTCTCTCTCTCTCTCTCTCTGTTTCTCAAAAATAAATAGCCATTAATATTTTTTTTGAAAAACTTACTTTTAAGAGAATATTTTATTCCCCTCAGGAAAAAATATGTGAGTGAAGTTATCTACGGTTTTATCTTAATAATTTTCCCTCAAATTTGAAAAGGACTGAACAGGTATAGGTTGTGGGTTGTGCGGTACTAAAATCTAAATTGGATTTATATTTTAAATATTTGATGTGATGTTTTATTTTAGATGTTGTCATTATAAGGGGTTCGTGTCCTCAACACTTAGGCTTGTTGAAGGTAAGCCTCAATAATAACATTTAACTTATTTAGGGTAAGCTACTTAGCAGGGAGTTTCAAACCACACAGTTTTTGTGGGACGCTGCCTTGGTTTGTCAGACTGTTGAAGCATAGGACTCTGTGGTTAACTGTCAGTAGAGATTGTGGTTGATTTGCCAGGGATTTTGATCTCAAAGTTATTGCTGCTCAATACTTTTCAGAATCTTAATCCAGAATATCAAATATATGGAGGATTTCATGTAGGAAACGTTTTTCAACTCTTTATTTAGGTCAGTAATTTCTCATCTTGAGGCATGAATCAGAATCATTAGTTGTAGCCTAAAAATGCATGTTCCCAAACTGCACCTTAACGTAACTTACTTGGAATCACAGGTGGATGTGCTCAGACATTGTGACTCTGTTTATTTTGGTTAGGAACTAGTGGTCTCAATGCATGAAAATCTATCCCTAAATTGATATATCATATGTCTCCTCATCCATCCTTCACATATTAAATCTCCTTTGCTAAATTCCCCTTAGCCTAATGTTTTAAGCCTGAAATGAGCAATTTTTTATAAATAGCCTTCTAAAATTGTTCCCTGGGTTTTTTTCAAGAAAATGTTCAAAGTTATTGTTCATCCCTCTAGCCTGTACCCTCCTAAGGTGAACATTCTAAGAAATGCTCGTACTTCTCTTGTGCAGCTGTTTTGTTTTTATTCTACATACACTATAAATTCTACAACTGGTCAAGTTTTACTCCTTGTTTTTGGCTGCTACAGTGTTTAGTATATAATCTCTGGCTTGCCTCTATCTATAGCAAATAAATATATATAAGCTTATTATATTTATTTTTCCCTTCCGCTTCACTTCTGCCTTTGTCTTGTTTTCCTAACTTGATTTTATCATTGCTTCTTTGTTGTTGTTGTCATTGTTGTTGCTGTTGTTTTTACTTCAAGGTACAGTAAATTAGCAATAAATGTTGAAAGTCTTTTAAATCCTTCTTAGAACATGGCAGGATATAAATAAATGAGCAGTAGTCTCAGGACCTTGACACTACAAAGTAACATCATACATATATAGCAATCATACAGAGCCCCCTGAAAAAATGAGTAAAAAGAGAGAAAAAACTAAAGAAAACCAAAAAATAAGAAAAATATGACTATGGAAAGAGAGTACACAACTGTGTATGATAAAGCCCATGTGCATCTTTGATAAAAGAGGTAGAGTAGAAAATTGGGAAGGGAGTGAAGTTGTTAAACTAAGTCTAGAACTGTAGTGAGAGTAAGAGCTGACACTTATCAACAAAGAAACTGGAAAAATCAAAAAGAACCTGACACAAACTAAGAATACACTCTTGTCTATAGCTATCTAGAGAAGAAAAAAGTCACTTTGTCATAATCAGAAGACACCTGGTGCCTATCTATGCAGTTGAGTAAATTGGTGATGATAGGTTCTCAAATTTTTATGAAAATGCAAAACTATGTCCCAATTCCTTTTCTTGAAAAAGCAGAGACATAGATTTAGTCACGTCGTATGATGACAGATGATAACATGATATATAAAGATGTTGAATCACTATGTTGTACACCTGAAACTAATGTAACATTGTGTGTCAACTATACTTAAAAAAATTAAAAAGCAGGGACATATGTAATACATTTTAGAGTAAACATTTTTAAAAACTTAAGCTTTTATTTGTTATTATTTTTGAGTGTTTATTTATTTAAGAGAGAGCCCGAGTGGGGGAAGGGCAGAGAGAGAGGGAGAGAGAATCCCAAGCAAGCTCTGAGCTGTCAGTGCAGAACCCCATGGGAGCTCGAACTCACCAACACTGAGATCTTGACCTGACCTAAAACCAAGAGTGAAAAGCTTAACTGACTGAGCCACCCAGGTGCCCCAAAGCTTAATCTTTTAAAGTTGTGGGCTTAAAATGATGTATTTTAAGTTATACAGAAAAAAAAAACTTTTTATAAATCCAAATTGTGTTGAGTTTCCAACTGAATGAGCTTTGACTCTGCTGCAAGCAAAAAATATTTATCTGTTTAAAAAAAGTGAGTAGAATTGCACAAGATTTTCTGGTAGGAAAATGTTTTCCAGATAGCTAAATTTCAACAAATACTCTATTTTGTTACCATGTAATGAAACAAAACACTATAGTGTTGCACTATTACCCAATGTTGATAAGGAATGGATTAAGGAGAATTAATTTTGAGACAGTCTTTGGAAAAATAGCTTCATAAAATTCTCATTGATTTATTCCCAAGCTTCATTTGGACCTCCAAATAAAGGTGCCTGGTCCATATAGTATGCTCTTAAATATGTATTTCTCTTATTATATTATATTTAGTAAAATAAGAGGAAAATGGGGGAAGGCAGAGTAATTAAAGATGTTTTTAAAATAGTGCTTGTTGGTTAGCATATGTATATTTACACATATGCATATATACATATACATACGTATGTTGAAATATGTCCTACCTTTTTTTTCATGTTTATCTATTTTGAGGATGAGAGAACACACAAGCTGGAGAGACACAGACAGAGTGGGAGGGAGAGAGAGAGAATCCTGGCTCATGAGGAGTCGAACATAGGCCTCAGTCTCACGACTGTGAGATCATAACCTGAGTCAAAATCAAGAGTCGGTTGCTTGATCCACTGAGCCACACAGGCACCCCAAAATTTGTCCTACTTTGATAAATCATGGCACTCCACTTCTACCGGCCACATTTATACATCTTCATCTGCCCTGAGATTTCAGAGTCATACAGAGCCATGTATATGTGGAAAATTTAAGAAGAAAAAAAAGTGTCATTTTAATTTCCAATTGCAGGGAATTATAGATATTAATGAAAAATGTTGCATGTGTTATATGTTATATGGTCACACATTTTTAGATTTTTGTTTATATTTTTTTCCAAAATATCTGGAGGATTACCAACACAGAGAATTAAAAGTTTTATGTCTTTCCCCTATTAAGTGTTTTTCAGAATGATAGATCATTTGTTATAATTCGGTTAAGAAAAATATTCTGCAACAAGATTCTGCAATATGTTGAGGAGTAGTTCACAAAAGACATATTTATCAGGCACTATCACTAAATGATACCCACTGTGTGAGGAAGATTAATTTATTTCCTGAACAAATACTTTATTGAGTATAAGTTAATTTCCTCACCTAGTTTTATTTGGTAGCTATTTTTTTTGTATTTTATATTGATATTTGATAATTATTTTTCTATTTTTGATGATTTTCAAAGGGCTGTAATAATTCAGTATAGTTTACTATGAAAATAATCCAGAGTTGTAAAGCACAAAGTCCATTATTATCACTGGGACTGCTTGTGGGTATAAATAACAATAAATTAGTGTCTTTTTATTTTTTATTTATTTTTAATGTTTTTTTTAATGTTTATTTCTGAGACTGAGAGAGACAGAGCATGAGTGGAGGAGAGGCAGAGAGAGAGGGGGAGACACAGAATCCAAAGCAGGCTCCAGGCTCTGAGCTGTCAGAACAGAGCTGACGCGGGGCTCGAACTCACAAACCATGAGATCATGACCTGAGCCGAAGTCGGTTGCTCAACTGAGCCGCCCAGGCGCCCCAAATTAGTGTCTTTTTAAATTCATTTCTCAAACAACTTCCTAAAATAAGAAAAAAATAATTGATACACAAGTGCATTAGTTTAGGTTAGTATTAGGTGACAACAATCAATATGATAACTACTTGGAAATAACTCCAGATATGTCTCCAGTGGATGTAACGTTTTATATTTTTGTTTATCCTATTTACTCTTCCATATCACCAACCACACTGTAAGACATGTGGAAGATAAAATGCTCAGGAAGTCAGCATTATAAAGTACCTCTCTTTTCCGGAAGCTTGTAAATCCAGAAAATACAAAGTATTTTGAAAACAGCTATGTGGGAGAAGGTTTTCTGACAGAGAATAGTGGCAATTCGGTCTTAATTGCGTGAATCGGGGAAAGTATTATGAAAGCAATAACATTGGATCTGGGTTTTTGGTGACTGGGGAGGACTTGGACACATGGCTTAGAGAAGATGCCCATACCAGGTATATGTAATGGCAATGGCAAATTCTGGGAGCCTGCAAGCAGCAAAGGGGAAAAGATAGTTTCTATAGAAGAAGGTGTCATTAATGGCAGGAGAGGGGCGTGCTGGGGAGGGAAATCTAGATACTCCTTAAAGCAGTAGTACAAGTAGTTTTAAGGCGCACAGGCTCTGAAGTGCTTCATCACATAGAAACCTAGCTGGTGACTGGAAGTAAACAACTGTAACTCAGAGAGGTAGAGTCAGAAGCTTTTGCCTAAGATGGCATCTGCTGAGCCTGAAATGATGGATGTAAAAAGCAAATTGTGAAGTAATAGAGTAGACAGAGAAGAGAAAAGTGGAGCCCAGATTCAGGACGGAGGAAATGGGGATAGAGTTATCTGGGAGCTGGAAACAAAAGGTCAGGACATAGGGAATGCTGCAGGGAGAGAAGGGGGAACAGTAGCTCCTGGAATTTGTCTTCACTGGCAATTGTTACAACTCTGGTCCTGGTGAGAATCAGAACTAATTTGAAAGAGGTTAAGGGTGAGTGGTTTCTGTGTTAATGTTTTGACAAGGAGAAAGGGAAAGAACATAAATAAGAAGTAGCTCCAGGCTATAAAGTTTAGAGAGGACTTTTTGTATTATTTAGTTGTTGTTGCTTTATTGTAATTAATAAGGAGATTATGATCTTGTTTATAGATACATGGGAAGGACCTTGTTGTGTTTGAGAGAGAATGTAAGAGAAAAACATGAGAAAATGGAAGATGTGTGATACTCCATGCAGGGCTGGAACTGATATCAGGAGGACAGTTTAAGATTTTAACTTGGAAAGGAGAACCAAACTTGCAACCCGAGAGACTGGAGGGGAATGGAAATGAATGGTTGAAATCACAGAAAAATACATTTCATAGAATGGTGAGGCTATTTGCTAGAATTAGTGAAAGATGAATTAGAAACAAACACTGGTACCATAAAAATCTCTGTTCCACATACTTATGGTGGAATCCACTCTGTGGAATGATTTGTCAGCATCTACAACCCTTCTCTTTTCCCCTAATTCTCAGACCTTCCCTGCCTTCTCCACAGTAACTAGTTGTTTTTGTTTATGTGTTTTAAAGTATTCCCTTGTGTAATAGCTAGTACTCTGTGTCTTTGTCTTTATTGCACTGTAAATAAAATTTATTTCTATGCTTTTCTCCACCATTAGGCTTTTCCATCTTTGTAGCTTTGGTGGGAAGCATAACAATAGATACATTGTGAGTCAGGAAACACTGAATAGAAAGCAGTTGGCATCTACTATTTGCTTACTCTGTGTGGGCATCAACATTTTCAGAGCTTCATGGTTCAATTTTATGATCTCCACTTTCCAGAATTGGGAGACTTAGTTAATTACACAAGGTCACATTTAATAAATGATGAATTCAGACTAGAACCCAGATAATCTGACCCCAGAATATTTACTCTTCAAATTTACTTATTCTCTATATTGACTCTCCAAGAAGTCACTGGCATTCAGATGAAAGCTGATGTGCTATGCATTTCTCAATCCCAAATTCTGAACAGATTGATTTTTTTTTTAGATTTTGCCTAAATGGAGGTTAGTTAGACTCATAATACTTTGAGAGTTAGAATTTCTTAGGTAAAGAATGGTGACCTTAAGGTACTTAATATTGATCACTCTTAATATCTTTAGTAGCTTGTGAAGACATACAGAAACCACTGGTTTTGTGAAACTTTCTTCAAACCTGAGCTATGTTGAAAGGAAGTTACATGTTAAGTTGTATGAGGTCAATTTAAATAATTTTATTATTGATACATTTAGGAGCTGTTCCTTAATAATGTGTGAAGTAATATAATCAGGATAAACACTCCCTTGAGGGTCGGGTAAAATAAAGAATGATTCGCTGTGGTCACTTTTAAGCATGTCCTCTAATAACTCAGTCCTTCTGGATAAGCTGATGACCGGCCTCATTCTCTACCAGCTCTGCATTTCTGGAGGGTGGAAGGGTAACTAACTGTTTCCTAAGATACCAGTTATCAAAATTGAACATACATCAGAATCACACAGTTGGACTTGTTGCAATGCAGATAGCTGTGTCCTACCTGAATAATTATAGATTTAGTGTGAGGTGGGGCTTTACCCCAGGAATTGCCAATTGAGTGTGAGGTAGTACCCAAGACTTGATTTTCTAACAGGTTCTCAGGTTGTGCTCTTGTTGCTTATCTAGGATCCACACTTGGAAAACTACTGTTCTAAACTATAGATGTAATAGTTTTAATTTGCAATAGTAGTAATAACTTTAACAGACTACTGGCCTTATCATCTCATAATTTCCTTTGAGAATGAGTACAGATCAACTTTTTCAATACAAAAGTCATTGTCTGATAAATATGTTCTAACATTGCACTGGCATATATCCAACAACTCTCTAAGTAATGCAACAGTTGATTTAAAATGAGGATATTGTGGAACCATTTTTTTTTCTTAAAGCAGTCAGCATGTGTCACTTCTTTTTTTTTATTTATTTTTTTTAAATTTTTTTATTTTTATTTTTTTATTATTTTTTTTTAATTTTTTTTTTCGTTTATTTATTTTTGGGACAGAGAGAGACAGAGCATGAACGGGGGAGGGGCAGAGAGAGAGGGAGACACAGAATCGGAAACAGGCTCCAGGCTCTGAGCCATCAGCCCAGAGCCCGACGTGGGGCTCGAACTCACAGACCGCGAGATCGTGACCTGGCTGAAGTCGGACGCTTAACCGACTGCGCCACCCAGGCGCCCCAGCATGTGTCACTTCTTAAAGTATTTTCACTGGATGCTGGCACATGTAGACCTCCCTATCTTGTCCCTATCCACAGGTATCCCATTATCTACCTGTTCACAGAGACTGCCTCCTAAGTCAGCTTTTCTCCTTTCTAAGACTGTGAATCTTACTTCCATGTCAGTTAACACTTAAAGTATATATTTTCATATAACTCTGAACATATAGCATCACCCCCCAACCATGACCAGCAGTGACAACCTCCCTGGGTCATTGTCATAGAATGTAAACTTGTATTCATTCTTGCTGAATAGTTACCAAGACAAATCTTTGAATTTATCTTTGACTTGAACTTGAACACCTGTGCATCTAGACCGTACTCCTTAGGTTCCTATGTAAAATTGGTATAATTAACTCACCTTGAGGGACAGATTGACAACTAGTCATTGAATTATACTGTTATGATCATCATGGGATGTGGTTCCAAATGCTGCTTATTGTGGGTCTCATTTATACAAGTTCAGAAGATAAATTCCATTCAGATCTTGAATCAGGAATAGTTTTGTTTGTTTGTTTGTTTGTTTGTTAATGTAAGCAGTGGGAGTATTTTTAACTCACAGAAACTGTGAAATATGAAATTAGTATTTCCCTCTTTGCCTTTGGTCCTGTAAAGATCAGAGCCAATTTATAACCCAACTACCAACTGTATGGGATGTAAAAACATTTCTATGCCACCATCGTTTGACCTTACTTGCTTATATGCCACAATTTTCTCATTAAAAAAAGAGAATGAACTATAATATGTATAATATGTATTTCTAAAATATGCTTTAAAAATTTCTAAAGCAAGTAGGATGTACTTTTTTAAAGTAAATGTTACACATTTCTCTTTATAACACATATATGAAAGTTATTTAGTTTTGGAGCCTGTCTTTTCACACCTCATTTTAGCAGCCCTGTCATCTGTTAGTTAACCCACAAATCCAGGCACTTGTCCTATGGTCTATTATCAGAATTAGGTGGTCTCATCAATGGTATTGACTCTTCAGATTCTTACAGGGCAAGATAAGGTAGTTAAGGCCATTTATAGAAATTCCTAAGGAATACAGATTTTTTTCATTCGGTCATTTAATATATCTAGGTTATTTTTCTTGCTCTTTAACATTAAAATGAAAGAATATATATGAATTGTTTAACGGTTGTTTTAAATTGAAATGTGCATAGATCCAGTCACAATCTTTTGTTTATCAAGAAACAAAAACAAACAAACAATGATCTCATGTTCCCAAACACGGGGAGCAAAATGGATTAAGGAAAATATCCGTGGTCTAAAATTATGGCAAAATAATTTATAAAAATTCCTTCCTTCCCAACAAAGACTGACTTTACAACTATATATGGATGATAAAATACATATGAACTAAGGAACTAGAGAACATAGCATGACAGTGGTGATGCAGATGAGCAAAGCCAACTGATTTATTTATTTTCATAAATATGATCTCATATTTTACTAGTCATAGACACCAGTAGAAAAGAGATTTTCAAGAAGGAAGAAATCAATAATGTAAAAAGATAGGGAGTACAAATATAAGTGCATATAAAAATGGAGAAGACCTGGAGAAAAAAATCATTGAGTTAATTTGTTAAGAGGCTATTGCTAACCTGTGAGTCTTCGATGCCATAATAGCACCAGTGAAAACCAGTGTGTGAACTGCCCAGGTAGATCAGTACGTGATGGAATAGTGGGGGTAACTGGGGTTTCACTGTGTTGTTTTTTTTTTTTTTAAGAAATATGCCATGAATAGTTTCAAGGATTTTCAGAATTAAGAAAAAAAAGTGTTTTAAGTTTTGATGTGACCGAAATAATTTTCTATGCTAAGAGTAAACAGCTTATGGAAAAGAAAATATTGACATTTCAAAAGCAAGTGGATACCCAAAAGAATGCGAGGCATCAGGGTTCAGTGCGAGAGGCTGCCAGATGGGCAGAATGAGTTTGGAAAGGAAAAAGGCCGTAACTTTGAGACAGAAAACAAAGAAAACAAGAAAAGTAAAGAAAGATTTTTAGTTTCATTTAGTTTCATTATTTTCCTCCAGTTTTCACTGCTACGTGATCGATTCCATAAATGTTAAGGATGTACTATTTTCAAAAGGACTTCAAAAGAACTACATTTAGCACAGGCCCTTCAAAGCTGCAGTTGATGTTATAGCTGTTTCTAGTCCTGGGTCCTTACAAACTAACCAAAAATATAATTTACTGTGGGCACATTCTTATTTCTCGTAGTGAAGGGGTATTCTTAAATTTGAGAGGAAAGGTGAACTCAGACTACCTGCTAATTTGTGACATCAGAGGGCAGGAAGTTGTGCTGATTAACATTCTCCTATTCAGATAAGTGGTGCGAACATGTCGTGCTGTGTCAAATACCATTTATGTAGTAGCTGTGGTATGAAAATATTTGTCTTTATTTATGACATTATAAAGGCACTTTGATAATTTATGGACAATATACATTTTCTCCTTGAGATAGAGCTGAAGTGATATCAATGGCAAAATAATAATGGTAATGATAATATCATTTTAGTCCCTTTCTTTTCCCATTTCTCAAAGAAGGGTTTAAACCAAAAAGGAAAATTTATGCCCATCTAAAAGATCCTTTCTTATTTTAATTACTACTCAAAATACTTACCTGCAATTATTTTATTGAGCAAGGACATTTAAAAGACAATTAAAATTCAACCATACTTTGCTTAAACAACTTGAATGATTAACTACAGTAATTAGCTTTGAGAAAATTCATAAAATAAATAAAGCCTTGATACTTCATAATTGAATAGAACCCCAACTTCCTTCCAGCATCTAATTCTGCATTCAGATTATCAGGGGTGCTATTTCAAAGCACTTTCAGGAAATGGATGTAATGATTTTTTTTTTCATTCTTGCATTATTCACACTACAGATTGGCAATTGGAATTGTTAGATAAAGGGAAGTAAATGTACAAATATCTAATAATATATACAAAAAAGTACCTCCCTACTTGTATCCATCTTCTAGAAGCTTTACTGCTTCGTTTTTTTTTTTCTCTAAATGTTTATTCATTTTTGAAGGAGAGAGAGAGACAGAGCACAAGTCGGGGAGGGGCAGAGAGAGAGGGAGACACAGAATCCAAAGCAGGCTCCATCCAGGCTCTGAGCTGTCAGCACGGAGCCAGACACGGGGCTTGAACCCACAAACCGCAAGATCATGACTGGAGTTGAAGTCGGACGCTTAACTGACTGAGCTTCCAGGCACCTCTTACTGCTTCTTATAATAACACTTTACATGCTTTTTTCGTAACAACATAATGTATAAGTAAGTAAATATTATTATTTCTGCAAGCATCTGAGCTAGATTGAGTCTTACTAGTTTATATCAATAATTGCACATTGTACAGAAGCTAATACACTTAATCCCTTTTTAATGCTATTTGCATATTCCAAAGTGTGCATTCCCAAGATAGGAACAAACTGATAAATTAAATTTTTAAAAATGCTGGTTAATTGGGAAAGGAAAGAGACACACCTTTGTTGGTGCAGATAAGTTTATGTCATGGCTCTGAAATATGTTTTATAACTTTGATA
The DNA here is from genome assembly GCF_018350175.1 of Felis catus. Lineage (NCBI taxonomy): Eukaryota > Metazoa > Chordata > Mammalia > Carnivora > Felidae > Felis > Felis catus. The sequence continues at coordinate 94,991,226 of NC_058373.1, read as the reverse complement.
TGCCAGTAGGTACATCTGAGTTTAAAAATATTTCCCTTTCCTTTAGTTTTTTTTTTTTTTTTAATTTTTTTTTCAACGTTTATTTATTTTTGGGACAGAGAGAGACAGAGCATGAACGGGGGAGGGGCAGAGAGAGAGGGAGACACAGAATCGGAAACAGGCTCCAGGCTCTGAGCCATCAGCCCAGAGCCTGACGCGGGGCTCGAACTCATGGACCGCGAGATCGTGACCTGGCTGAAGTCGGACGCTTAACCGACTGCGCCACCCAGGCGCCCCTCCTTTAGTTTTTTAATCTTAAATTTTATTTTTACTAAAGAGTTGTATCTTCTCATTACTTTTGTGATTGCATAATGGAAATTCCTGAAACATCAAGAATGAAATCTAATTTTAGAGTCTTTTCAGTGATTCTCATCAATTGATAGATTCTCTTTATTCTGTAAGACACTGATCCTGAAAGATGTTCCACAAATAAAGGTTTTTTAAAAATACCATAAGCCCCTCTAGGAGTATTGCAAAGTGTGTGTTAACATGTTCAAAGTTCTGGGAAGTTCTGCAGGAAAGCAAACTTATTCATATAGTCAATCTCCCAACACTATTTGTTCTGCTTCCTTTTAACATGATCCCTAGACTTTTTTCTAAAACAAGTTTTGGCAAATACTGTTTCAATTAATATAAATGTGCTTAGATGTCAGTTTTCTTAATTCTTTCATCTTTCCTTAGAAAAGGTTATCAACTGAGCTCTAAAGCATGTAAACAAACCCTTTTGCATGAAATTCAGGCTCCTTACAAAGAATGGATGAGTAACAGATGTTAATTTGATGGCGCATGTCCCTGACACATTATATGACTAGGATACATAACTAGCTAGTCATTGGCCATGATGGAATGAGGTCTCCTGAGTTTTTCTGTACAGAATCCTCTTCTTCACATATATTCCTATATTAATACTGTTTATTCACCAAGCATTATTCTGCTCCTTTAACAAAACCCCTGGACCTTAGAGGACATCAAATCTCTTCTCCTTTCTCTATCTTATTCCCTCTGCCATGATTTATCTCAGAACATAAGACTACCAAACAAAAAGAGTTAACATAGATATCAGACTGAATGGAAATGATTGGCATTTGTAAAGTTAATGCTTTGAAATGTCACACTTAATTAAATTTGACAAAACCTCTTAAATACCAATTCTACCAAGGAACCAGCTTCAAAATTTGGAGACCATAAAGAAGGATGAGGGAGGCATGGCCCCACTCCCTAGGTTTTCACACTCTTGTTGAAGAGGACTGACATCTAATTATAATAGGACAGATTATATACACTATAATTTACTATTTCTTAAGTTGCTCTGCTGATGTAATTTATTTCCAACTGTTTATTCAATTGACATCATGTGAAACTGGCAAATACTTCTTTTTCCATTTAAATATTTTTATTGTCTTTAATATAAAATAAAGAAATAGAAAATCAATTTTGTTTATCTGACTACACTATTAATGATTTCTAGATCCATTTCTCCCAGCAACATTTTGCCAGTTTTCCTGCAGTCCAGAACCCTACCGATAGTATAAGAATTGGTACACTTTGTGATTTTTAAAGTAATTTAACTACTTAGAATAGTGGGTGGTGGTCACTCTGTGTCTCATCATCCCTGTGAAATAGCTATGTTCTCAGCAGAGGTTAAAAGACTGACACCTGATATTTCATATCTGCAAAGAGGTGCTTCCTCATTAAAATTTGACTTTTTTTAAATTTTTTAAAAAAAATTTTTTAAATGTTTATTTCTGAGAAAGAGAGAGAGAGTGAGCAAGACAGAGAAAGAGGAGGGGAGGGGCAGAGAGAGAGGGAGACACAGAATCCAAAGCAGGCTCCAGGCCCTGAGCTTTCAGCACAGAACCCGACACGGGGCTTGAACTTGTGAACTGCCAGATCATGACCTGAGCCAAAGTTGGACACCCAACCGATTGAGCCACCCAGGCCCTCCAAAATTTAAAACATTTTGAGTATCACTTCATTTAGTGTCATTTTTGCTGTATCTACAAATTATATTTTCTTTTGGAACTACTATATGCTGTATACTTGTGGAACAGTTGACAAACAATCAGTACATTTTATAATTTTAAGTTTATAGTTACAGGCAAAATACAACCTCATAGCCTCCTCTTTGTCTTTATCTGCACTGAGCCTATATTCCTGGAAGCCACAGGCATAGACTTCTCCAAAGCCAGTGGTTTCTCGTTCAAAAATAAACTCAAGAAGTAATTTAATTTTATATAATGGAAATCTTTTTCATAGCTGTAGTCATTCATAAGCAAAAATATACTTTAACTCTAGGGAAAGGCAAGCAGCAAGCCCACCTAGATCTTTGCAGTGGCCTTGCTATAACACACCGGTTTCACTCTATTCGCAGGGCACCTTTTTAAATTTCAGAGTAGAGGGACTTCAGTGAGTGCATCTAGAATATACTCACAAGTAACTTGTCAGAAGAGAATGTGGGCCAAGTTTGTATTCAGTTCTCACAATATTAAAAAAAACAAAAACAAAAATGGGGGCTGTGGGTTATATGGCAGTGTTTCTAAACTGATTATCCCAGAGACTCAGCTTGATGCCAATTCTTTACATGAACTGCCAGACTAAACAAGTACCTTTTGAGGTTCATCCATCACAATTTATGATACATTAAGCTAAATCTAATGTTCTCTCAGGCTGGTGTTAGGGGATTTTCAATAGTCAGACTAAGAAATTACATTTGGGGAAAGGGATTTCTCCTTTCTTTTTCCGTAGAATTTCTTTAGTTCTATAGAGTCTTGTTATGTCTGTTGGATCCTTGTTATACTTTGGTACTAATCGCAGATTGATTTTAAGCATTTAAATCTTAACTGGTTAGCAGGAAATGACTTTAAATTAACATTGCATGAACTACCGTAAATTGTTCACTGAAAAAGAGAGTGTTTAATTATAAATGAAGGAACCTGCTTCCCAGTTGATTAACTATATTAAACACTTTATATTTTCAAAGCTCTACACTATTGCTAATAAGCTATTTCTCACAATGGGTCTCAGAGGAAGCCTACTACTATCACCTCCTATTTTTATAAATGATGCACTTGACCCATAAAAATTAGATTGCCCATATTGGACTACATATAAATGAAAAGCTAGAATTAGGTTTCAAGATCTTAATGTACCTGTGACTAGTTTACAGAGGCATGCTTTTAGTTTTCTGAGGAGCTAAGGTTAGAAAATCAAATAAATTTAACTGGCCACTGGTCCAAGAGATGTTTGTGCATGGATTCCCACACATGCACGCACGCACATACACATTATTTCTTTTCCCTTAGAACAATTCTGTTCTGTGTGCAAAACTAGGTATTTTGTTATGAGGTAACATAAGACAAACTCAATGAGATGGCTCTCCAGTCAAATGATCCATGCTACTTATTCTGATATTCCTTAACTTTAGCTCACTTGCCAGACTGACTTGTCCCTCTTTTCCTTTTTAGAATCTGTCATTCAGAAGACTAATGTGATTGACATTGGTCAAGTCACAGAGTGGCCTGATACTGAGAACAACAAATATTTGTGGCAATGAGTTCATTTTAAAAGCCCGCTTGATTATTTTGCTTTTTATCAAAAAATATAGTTGCAAACCATATTGATTTTTTTAATTAATTGATTATTAGAGTTAAAATCTTTAATATTTTTAATACTTCAGATTTGAAAAGTTATTTTCCATGAATAAAACAGTTTGGAACACATACTATAAATATTTTATGGTTTTTAAAAAATCAGTGGCTTTGAATTGTTTTGTTGTTTAAATCTAACTAATCTGATGAACTTGCAGCTCTCTCAGTGGTGGTATCCATTTACTATGTCACTAGGCAGAGAGCAGACCTAACAGTAACTGCCTAATAAATAAATATTAATCACCAAAACATCAGAAGTTTTTGTTGTGTTTATATATGGCCACCCTAATAATTTTGGAATGAAATTTATTCTCAATGTACGTCCATATGAAGCTATTAATAAATTAATATATATATTTAAACTTTTAAAATTAAGAATTGTCTGTTTAAAAATTTTATTTAGGTTTATCATTTTTTCTGTAGAAACAGAATCAGGAAAATTCTTACCAAATGAAAGTAAACTCATTTAAATATTATGGTGCTGACAAAAGTAAATGCTCCTTGACATACTAATTTTTGGGGACTCTTAAAAAAAGAAAAAACTATTGTAGGGTACAATTTACTTTGTGCTATAGAACTTTAATTATATTTGAAATATATGTGCACAAGTTATATACCAAATATAGGCATTTTCAGCACATTTTCCTTTCTAGCCACAAAGTTGTATTTCAGTGCCTGTTAAAATATAATTGTATACACACACACACACACATACACACTGGGTAATAGAATGACATAATTTCTCTTAATTTCATCCTACAGTCATATACTGATAAAGACATTGTTAGCAATAAATAAATGATTGTTAGCATTTTATTTGTGGAAAAATGTAACAAACAACGGTATGAGAATGTGATTTAAATATTTGTTTTTTGGTGTTTTCATTAAGAATGAAGATTTGTGCCTTTTCTGAACAATATTTTAAAGGATACTCTGAGATTCAGATTTCTTCAAAGTTATAACATTTAATATCTATGTAGAGTGTGGTTTTTCTAGACAGGAGTATCCTAAGTGTCAGGTGGATAAATTGGACTATAATCTATGAGTACAAAATATGCTGTACCAGTACATGAGGGTAAGGATTATGTCTGCTTTGTTCATCTCATGTAATAAGAGCCTCATCTAGCACCTAGTCCTGAAAAGGAGCCCTATAAATTTTTCTTGAATAAAAAGAAATATATAAACATTGTTTTTGATATTCATTTATCTCTCCTCACTCAGTTGCAAACAAAAAAGCAGATGAAAATATATGGGGCTGACTAGTAAATAAAATTAAAAGCAATTTTTTTTTTAATTTCTAGTGCATTCTTATATAGTTCTAAGACTTCCAAGGTATTTTCTTGCTTTTATGGGATGAACTAAGAAAAATCAGGTTAAACTCAAGAAAGGTCACCCACAATGCAATGAGAAGGCCTCCATTATCTGCAGGTCTTTTAAATTCACATCATTTTTGCCAGTGTCATTTATATATGGTTAATGGTAAAAGCAAACGGACAGTATTTTATTCTGATTATTAATGTTTCAGTCCATATGCCACATTTTATCATATAGGGATATTAAGTGCTATTAAGGGGGAGGGAAATGAGTAGGATGTTAGTAAAGAGAAGAATGTATGTCTGTGAATCACTGCCATAAATAAATGTGCAAACCCTATTCTATATTGAGTCCCATGGTATCATTCAAAGTTTAGAACTGGGGCCCTTGGGAGGCCAGTAGATGCTCCCCCAAAAGTCTCTGGTAGTTATCACTGCTGACACATGGTAAGAGAACAGTACTGCCCTTAGACCCAGAAAGCACTGCTGTTAGGATACAAACACAGTATGTTTTCCAAACCATCTGCCAAGAGGTTCTTCTGGCCATCTGCATGAGCCAGCACACAGATTCAACTGGAAACATCTATGTATGGTGAAATAGAACAGTCATAGCAAATGTGTTTTTTTTTTAATTCTCTTCAGTGCAGGTTATTTAAATATATGAAAATGCCTTATGAATATGAACTGACTCAATTCTTACCAAACTAGTTTTGGTCAGCATGTAGATAAAATAGAAGAATTTTCTTTATTCTGACATTTGTGCAATATTCTCTGTGAAATTGCACCATAATTAAAGGGTGGCACAGGTATTGAATTGGGCTTATGATCCATATTGTTATTTTTAAGTCTAATACCTAAATGATTTTATACAAAACAAGTTACATCATGTGTTCAAAATTCATTGGCAACAATTTTTAAGTATCATATATAGACAAAGCATCTTTTATATCACTGGAAAATATTATCCAATTTACAAAAATCAGTGTTTAGAATCTCTAAGTGGCTTAGATCTTCAGACTGTTTCCAGGTTTCCTAAATGAGGTTTTTGACATGCACACAACAAAGAAACATATATACACTTTATTTTATTTTGTTTTACTTTATTTCAGCCCAGAGATGATTACCTAGAGTGAATGAATCCTTAATATTATGGAAGTAACACTAACTACTTATGGAATTTTTATGTTTTAGCATTAAAAAAAGGACGATTTTGGATCACACCAGATCCTTATCACAAAGATGACAACATCCAGATTGGGCGTGAGGTGAAAATATCTTGCCAAGTAGAAGCTGTTCCTTCTGAGGAGTTAACATTTAGTTGGTTTAAAAATGGTCGTCCATTGAGAAGTTCTGAGCGGATGGTTATTACACAGACTGATCCGGATGTCTCCCCGGGAACGACAAACTTGGACATCATTGATTTAAAATTCACGGATTTTGGGACATACACATGTGTAGCATCTCTGAAGGGAGGAGGAATATCTGATATCAGTATTGATGTTAATATATCCAGCAGCACAGGTAAGAAGCATATTTGTGATGCAAAAGATGTTTGCATTGAAAATCTTTTTTTTATGTTTAGCAGACAAAATAGTCTTCAGTCAAGCTAAGAACATTCTTATTTCTGTTTCCTAAAACCACAGTCCTAACATTCTGAATGTCTAATAAATATCACGTTAAAAGACATTGTTACTTCTGTTTTGATTTAGGTTTATAGGAGGTTTTACAGAAGTAATGTGAGTAACAGTAATAGCATTGGCTATGATAGACATAGGCTTCCAGATTAAATAGTAACAGGTGTTTTTTTTTTTTTTAAGTTAACTAGGAGCCCTCTGTAGAGCCTAAAATTATATTAATTAACAAAGTTAACAAATTCCTAAAGAGTTAAGGCAAATTTTGGAAATTTTAAACAAACAAAATATTTAGTCCTAAGAAGCAAATACTAAGAGATCATTTGAAAGTATTCAAATACAAGATTTATAAGAAATGCATTTTCCACCAATTCAAACCAATGATAAAAGTGTTAAACTTGTAATCCGATGTGACTTTTTGAAGAACGTTATGATAGAATCTCTTCACAGTGGGAATGATTAAATATAAAAATATACTGGAGTGAAATTCCTTCTTTTAAAGTTAAAAATGAAAGTGTTATCAATTTTCTCTCGACTAAACATGCATCTGTAGATGAGGTAAATTATAGGACTTTGGTATGGGAGGACATGCTAGCTTACCTCTTAGGATGTTTTTAAAAAGCCTTGTGATTCTGTGAACTGCAATCAGTATGCATGGGGACGACACCAACGTAGCTTTGTTTTGCCAGCTTGTTACCAGACTGAATTTCAATTTAGGATTTTTGTATAATTCTAGGGTGAATAATACGTGTTGAAAACATAGAGCACAGATGTCGCCAGCAGACATACTCTGTTTTGAGAACATTTAAACGGCTTTTCCTTTCCAGTCAGGCGGCATTTTGACTCTCGTGTGGTAACAGATTGACTTGTGATTTTGTGTCTTCTCATGATTTAAATTCCGGTGGACACTGGATTGATTTTACTCCTTAAGGGACATAGGTCCATCTTCAGACTGACCACATGTGCTTACTTTTCACCATTCCGCATTATTTCTAAGAGATATTTCATTTTTATCAGCCACGGTTAATGTGAAAGGAGGTTAGAGGGATGAAAGTTACTTGTGTTTGGCAGAAGTCACTTTCTAGGCAAAATGATAGTAATAGCTATTTTGATAGTAACTATTATCTGAACTTTATTTCCAAGTTGGTGCTGGCACCATTTTAGGATATCTCATAGAAAGCTGTTGATATGCTTAGTCATCGTTGTTTATGTTTTCATTCAGTCAACAGACATCCATTGATTGCCTACATCAGTGTGCTAGGTGACATCCCACAATGTTATTTCCTGTAAGAGTGAGAACAATTTTGTAAGACCCAGAATTATCTGTCCTTATTTTTGAGGGACGGTTTTCCAGAACTGGTCTACACTAAATTGTGAACACTGCTTTTTTTTGTTTGCTTGTTTGTGTGGTTTTGTTTGCTTCTTGTTGTTGTTGTTTGTTTGGTTTTTTTTTCCGGAAGTAGTGACATAAACCCAGATCCAAACAATCAATACTGCTATCGAAACAGACTTGTCTGATGGTAGCATAGTTCATTCAACATTAAACTTAGACAAAAGAGGGAACGTAGAATGGACAGAAGAAAGGAGTATTATATAATATCTACAAAATTAGTTCTGACATTCATTTTCTTTGTCTCTTTTTTTTTATGTTTATTTATTTTTGAGAGAGAGAGAGTGTGTGTGCCTGAGTGAGTAAGCAGGGGAGGGGCAGAGAGAGAATGAGAGAGAGAGAATCCCAAGCAGAGAGAGAGAGAGAGAGAGAGAGAGAGAGAGAAGGAGAGACAGTACCACGCAGGCTACACACTGTCAGTGCAGAGCCTGATGCAGGGCTTGAACCTATGAATTGTCCAATCGTGACCTGAGCCAAAATCAAGAGTCAGATGCTTAACTGACTGAACCACCCTGGTGGCTCCTGACACTCATTTTCAAATATACTACTTATATTACCCATTTCAAACTATGGGCTATAAGAGAAAAGGAGAAGAGGTAACTAGCATTGATTCATGAAATTTCTAAAAATCCTAAGTGAAAAGAAATGTCAGAAAAGCAGAAAATATTGTAGAAATGCCTCTTAGTAATAAAAGTTTAGTTACAATAAGTAAAATTTCTTAAACTGTTATCATCTGGTCTGGTTACCAAATGTAACAATGCTAGAGATAAAAGGAGATATATTAAGTCCTCTTTTAAAACACTCCCGTTTGCTGTCCCCCACCCATCACAGACAGACCTGGTTATTGTCTGTCTCCTCCTTAGAGTGGAAGCTCCATGTAGTCTAGGCCTTTGTCTGTACTGCTTGTTTTTATAATATCAGCATCTGGAGCAATACATAGTACTTCGTAGGTACTCAAAAAGTAATTTTATTTATTATTTATTTATTTATTTACTTACTTATTTGTTTACTTATTTATTTACTTATATTGAGCAGGGGAAAGGAGCAAAAGGAGAGAGAAAAAGAATCTTAATCGTAAGCAGGCTCCATACTCAGTCTGAAACCTGATGCAGGGCTTGATCCCATGACCCTGGGTTCCTGACCTGAGCTGAAATCCAGAGTCAGACACTCAACCAACTGAGCCATCCAGCCCCCCCCCCCCCAAAATAATTACTAGATAAAGAAATGAGCTAATTTGTACCCATAGCTTTCCTTTTTAGGTTTTCTTTTCTCTTATTACTCTGAGTTAGGCATTTTGTGTCTCTCTCCCTTCCCTTATAATTTCCTACTGTCTGTAAGAAACATTATTCAGTATGCCAATGTATACTGTGATTTGAGGTGTTATCACTATTAAGGGCAGGAATGGCTCCATAATTTATGGTGTCCTGTGGAAACATAAAGCAGATCCCGTGTTCAGAACTTGCTGAGAATTTCACGGTAACAACATCGAAGCATTAATTTAAGCACAGGATCCTTGTGAGTGTGGCTGGCATGGTACTGACATGCACAGGGGATTGAACTTTGATAGAAAGGCCTGAAGAAGATGAAGTTTAATCTAAAGCATGAGTCACTCACTGGAGGCGATCGCATATTCTGTCTTTATGCCAAAACTTGTTTTCATGCTCTATTTTGATTACAGTAGAATGGAATACCGGATTACATTATAAAGATCTGCAGATCTGAGATTATGTGATTCAATGGGTACTGAAAATATTATTTTTATCCTCACATAGTAGAAGACTCCACTTAAAGCAATGCTTTAGGATGAAATATAGAGGTATTCCTGGGGGTAGAATTTGAACAGTGAGAATGAACAAGCTGTAACATGGAGGAAAATCTTGGACTACGTTAATTCTATGAACCACACGGGAGGATTCAAAGGAAATTTCCACAGATCGGGCGAGTGAAGTCAAAGAGGAGGAAATTGCGGTTAATATTTAAGTAAATATGTGGGGACCTCTTAGGTTCTGGATTTTGCTAGTTATATTATTACTATTTCAGGGAATTTAGGATTGACCAAGTGGTCGTGATTTTCTTATGTGCTAGATGTTTTCTATATGTTAAATGTAAGCTATTTAGGGTGACATCTTAAACTTAAAAGAAAACCTCTAAATCTTTTGTTTTTCATAAAAATCTTACACTTAGGCCTGAGTTATCACTTACTGTGTTTAAGAGACATATATTAACTTTACTAAGCTGAGGATGAGGTACCATAAGACAATTCTGCCTAATATAGTTAGAAAAGCATTTTTTTTAATGAAAGCCACATCTCTAGATAGCTTTTGAGGACTTTTAAAACTGAAATATAAAATATCTCAGGAAGGTAAATCCTAGTTTACAGAATTATTAATATTTTAAAAAGATAATGATTTGATTTAAAAAAAATGAAGAGAAAGGCTACATGTATTTATTTTGGAGTTTGCCTCATGCATTTGATTGAATAATAAAAACTGTGATATATGATGATAGATTGTCTTATTTTCACATTAATTCATTATTAGTAGCTACTTTCATTCTGACTCTGCAAGCATTCAGATTGTTTTATTGCATTTGTTTTGTCTATTTAAAATTCATGTTTCTGGGGCAGCTGGGTGGCTCAGTTGGTTGAATGTCCAATTCTTGATTTCGGCTCAAGTCATGATCCCATGATCATGTGACTGGGCCCTGTGATGGGCTCTGTGCTGAGCATGGAACCAGATAAAGATTCTTTCTCTCCTTTTGCCCCTTTCCCCCACTCATGTTTTCTCTCTCATTCTAATAATAATAGTAATAATAATAATAATGATAATAATAATAATTCCATGTTTCTTGCAGATTCTTCTACTGTTATTGTTCTGCATCTGGCTCCATGTCATATGGTGATGGACAAATGGGCCTTTCCCTTAGGGACCGTACAATCTAAGTTTTCATACTACTTAGTTATCAGGTGACTTAGAAATTAGGCAGAGTTTATACTGGGAAGGAAGCTGTACTTAAATTTGATCATATTTCTGTAGGAACTGTGAATGCTTTCTTTAATATTCGCCCAGGAAAGTTTCAGAGGAAAATGACATATGAGTTAAATCTTGATAGAAATGGCATTGTGATAGGGATAGTGGAGGGAGGAGGGTACAGCTGGCAAAATATACAGGATGAAGAAAGTCCTGGAAATATTACATGATTCTTCATGTTCTGCTTTTACTATAGGATTGATAGTAATTGATATTAAGATAAGTTGTATTGGTTTATTTCAATTTTATTGCTATCATTATGGAAGCTATATTTTATCTAGTACACAGCTTTAAAAAACACATTGTAGTAATTATAAATTTATCAGTTAAAAGTAAATATACTGAAATTTTCATTGTAACAGTTCAATTTTGTAAAATGAAGATCTTCCCCATACTTGCTGAAAAAAGCATGTGAATTTTAGCCTAAAATCCCAGCAATAGTTAAAACCAACTCTTAAAATCTTTTCACCTGATTGTTATTCATTTCAAAATATAATTGTTACCGTAACTATTTAATTTTCAGAAGGCTTGCTGAGAATTACTCCATTGCTTCCTCCAGGGTCATTCTGAGGTAAAGTCCTTAGGTACTTATTAGTTTGCATGTACTTCTTTGCATGACCTGACAAACGTGTAGGTTTATAGGAAACTCAGAAGCATCTGCATCATGCTAGAAAATATAAACAGTGAGACTGGCGATCTGTGGAATTCCCATGGTGAGACATCTGGTGGGCAAATAGAGCAGAAGACTCAAAACAGATTTGACGATTTTCTCCTCCCTTGTTAGAATACATGAGCATTTTGTATAGCAGAAAATTGAGCAAGATTTAGAGGATTAAACCATAAGCATAGGCACACAGAGCTGACCAACTGAGAAAATAATTTTGAAATTTTAGCTTCGCTGCTGACTACCTGACTGGTTACTATAAATATGATGGTTAACAAATGTTTGTACAAGCATTCACACCTGTGAAATTAAACGCTCTTGATAACACGGGGATATAATACACAACTAATAAGAATAGCTAATGAGCTGGAAGGCAAAAGAAAAATGATTAAGCCTGTTCATTAATTTGCTTCTTTGCCCTTTTTCAGTTAAAGAATAATAGAAACGCATGAAATTCTGCTGATTAAAACTGAAGTTCTATAGAACGACTGTAGTGAAAGATAGACCCTTTCATGTAAGAGGAAATCATAAATAAAACCAATGCATGTAAGATCTGACAATGCTTTGATAAGAGGAAACTTCCATGCAGTGAAAAGTTATGTAATCACTTACTCAGTTACTAGACCCAGAAAAATTCATTTTCTTCCTTGACTCCAAAATTATGAAGTTCAGTCCATGACCTACAAATTAATGGTGAAGAACAGAGGTCAGCAATCTTTTTCTAGAAAGGTCCAAATAGTAAATATTTTCAGCTTTGTAGGCTATGAGGTTTCTGTTGCAACTATCTTAGTCTGCTGTTGTAGTAGGAAAGCTTCCACATACAATGGGCATGACTGTGTCCTAATAAAACTTTATTTATAAAAACAGGATGTGGGCCATATTTTGCCTCAGGCCATGTTGTGCTAAAATCTAACCTAGATTGTTGGAACTCTATTAAGAATTAAAATAGTAACAACGCTGAATTCTTATGGACTTACTAGGAAACTAAGTTAAACCCACAAATAACTGCTATTTGTCTATACAAATATTAATTTATTTTCTATAGACTGAGGTGAAATCTCAGCCTTTCTCTATTTCTTATTCATCTGTATATCTTATTGGGTCCCTGGTTAAGCTGATAATTGTCTGCTAGGATGGTCCAAGTTCTAGAATTAATGCATTAAGATCTTCTGAGATTACTTGAGATAGCTCAAATCTCCTTCCTTACACACAAAATTTTCTGCTGCCATCCCTATTCTGCTTGTGACCTCTTAGAGCTATCTTTTATCTGTTTCTACATTTAAAAAAATTGTTTTGAATAGCTGAGGAGACAATGAAAAAAAACAACTTTAAAAAAATTTGATACACTGAATTTTGGAGTCTCCTGATTATAGGGTCAGTGTGCTTTTTTCTGAAAGGCTGATTGGCTACTATTCACACTGGCCTCAGGCAGGACTGGTTCTTACAGACTGAATTTACTCTCAATGCTGAAGCTTTCTCTCTCAGTTGACTCTTGTGCTTATTGGAAGGGGTATTATATCTGTCCTTGATACGGGTCAAGAAGAAGCATTGCGTTTTGAGCAGTGTGTCAGTAAAGAGACTGTCACTCTAAAAACTGGTGAATTATCTCTTGTACAGACTTTCCCACTTTCTCCTCATAGGCTTTCCTCTTCATTTACAGCACTGGGACTGGAACTAAATGTAGCTAGCATATATCTTTACTGTGGTACTTACAGCCTTAAATTGCTATTGTACTTAGTGAATTTCCCAGAGAGACACTGAACTGCAAAATACTGTGTTTAATCACCACATACCCAGAACATTCCTTAGGAAATATTGGGCTATGCATACTCAGAGAGATACCTAATTCTTTTCATTTGTGCTTTCAGTAAAGGATGGTATTACTGATGGCCTGTATGGTAGGTGTGGCTATATAAATTCCTATTTAGGTATGTAAAAGTTTACCAAGAATATTTTATGCTTAACATTGCCTATTTGAAAATAAGTTTTATTCCTTATATTAAATGTTTTAACTTTAAAATTATTTAATAATTTGGAATTATTTCTTCTGCTCATTTATGTAAATCTTGTATTGCTCAGTGGCTGATGCCGATTTTCTACAAAGGAGACCTATAAATGCAACAATTCGGAAGTGTTGGAGTGGCCAGGCAACTTGTCTGGAATCTGTGTTTGGATAGCTAATATGGCTTTAATTTAGATTGTATGTTTGCAATAATAAAAGAAAAATAGCAAAATTTTCTAAAGATGTCTATACTCACTCTTAAGTAGGTTTGAGAAAATATCAGTTGTCCATATCAAATATTATTGTTTGCATTATTCTTATTATTATCATTTAATTTCAGGTAGCTTAATGGGGATTGTGGTGTTTGGAGCTTAGGACCATTCTGTGTTGTCTTTGATAACAACCATTCAAATAGTCAAAACCCCATACTTGAATGTTTTTAAGGTAAAGATACTTTCAGAAGTCTTACCAAGTGCCATATTAAAATGTGCTGAATGACCTAAGAGAAAAATTGTTAAATTACACAAAAATAAGGCAAAGTTCTTTACAAAAAGACTCCTGAAACTTCTGAAGTCATCTTAATGGAGACAGGAAACCCTCCACAAGAAATGTACACCCTATCGATAGCTCACAACATTGGTATTTTTTCCTTCCATCTGGTATATAAGACCTTTATTTCACAGTCTGTCAGCCCTAAAGAAACTGCCCTTAGTGGAGGAATATTGAGGCTTGGAAATTTAAATTTGAGAGGCAAAGCTAATTGACAGTGCAAGAAGGAATAAAGCCAAGTGTTCTAACATAGCAGAGAGAAATTAAGTATAGTTGTCACCTGCAATTCTGGAATTAATTCATGAAACATAGTGCATATTCAATCCAAAAAAAAAAAAAGTTTTATTCAACAACCACTGTAGGAAAGGAGGTATGGAAGAAATAAAAACAAATAGGGTATAATTCATAATTGATTGTATATCATAGTGAGAATACACTTGAAAACTTTAATAACAGATGAAGTCTAGAGTTGCTTCACAAGCTATCAGAGAAATATAGAAACATATAGAATGAAATGATTGAATCTGGTCAGCAAGAGTTCTATGGAACAGGTGGCATCTGAACTGGATTAAGAATGAGGATTGTATGCCCCTAGATCTTAGAAGAAAATGCATATAATTAGATCTCATTCACTCAAGCAAGAATGACCAAAGAACTTTATCAAGGGGTGAGTATGATCAGATTGGTATTTGGGGAGGGGGGGAGGCTATTCATTGGATGAATCTTCAGAGTTCCAAGAAGAGACAATTAGAGGAAGAATGGTGGAGATATAAAATAGTTTCATTTAGAGATAATGTGAGAGAGAAAACAGAAAATTGTTATTAAGAAGCAAAAAGGCAGTGGGGCTAGGCAGTCCTTCATGGATGTGAATATTAATGTCACTCATGAATGTCATCTGAGAAGTCAATAAAACCTCTTTGCATCTTAGATTCCTTATCTCTCCACTATAGCTTTGGAATATTTTTAAGGAAGAGATTAAAGAAATCGAATGGGAAAAAAAGAACATTAAAACAAAACAAAACACCCTCATTTTGGAGCGGGGGAAGGGAGGGGCTATTTCTTCAGCTGAAGAAATTAATAAGAATCAGATGAGGCACTGGGGAGCACTTTTAACCTCTCCTGTTAAGGGACAATTTAGTCAGTGACCAATACTCTCAAGTCAGCTTAAGAGAGAGTCTGATTGGCATCAGGAAATAAGATAAAAACAGAGAGAGAGACAAACCATAAGGGATTCTTAAATGCAGAGAACAAACTGAGAGTTGCTGGTGGGGTGTTGGGTAGGGGGATGGGCTAAATGGGTGATAGACATTAAGGAGGGCACTTGTTGGGATGAGCACTGCGTGGTATATGCAAGTGATAAATCACTAATTCTACTCCTGAAACCAGTACTACACTGTATATTAAATAATTTGAATTTAAATAAATAAATTTTTAAAAGAGAGAGAGAGAGGTAAAAAAATGTTAAGAGAGAGAGGGAGAGAGAGGGAGAAAGCCTGACTGATATTAGAACAAAGCTATGGACTTGGTCCAGGCCCATATTTACCACTTAATAGCTTTATGACCTTGGGTCTGTCTAGACCTCAAGAATTTTCATCTGTAGAATAAAGGAATCAAGTGGGTAACTGGTTTTAAATGGTGTTCTAATGATAACTAGGGATTTGGGGGAAATATTTTCAAGGGCTACTGAACTGGAGAGAGACAGTAAATAACCAGCTGGAAGTTTTATAAACCCCCCCCCCTTTCTTTTCAGTTTCAATCAGAGATAAGCATGTATCTCTCTTATATTAGGACTTCTATGTAAGATGATATTTGGGCAACAATTCTGATCCAAATTCATGCACAAATGGTATTAACAACACATAGTTGTCAACTGTTTGCTTAGATAAATTCTTTAGTCCCTTCCAAAGTATATTGTTCATTTATGCTTCCAAAATGTTATACTCCAGCTGCTTAGAACATGGCAATGCCACCTTCTGAGTGAGAGACTTTAGGTTGTGGGAGACGTTTGAGAGGACAAACTGATTTAGGATCATTTATAGCTGAAGGGTTGAACAACATCCTTGAGTTTCTGGTTACCAATTAGAGAATCAAGTTTGATGACCAAAAGAAAGGTCACAAGTAGAGCATGGATTTCACAAGCAGTTGCATTAATTAGAAGTGGATGAACTTGTCCACGAAGAGAATATGAAACAAAGGTAAAATATATCCAAGGACATGGTGGAAAAAAGCAAAAAATCATAAAGAAAATTTAAAAAAATGGACATAAGGAAAAAGAGCTCCTCAATTTGTGTGGAAGAAGGAATACCCCGGGGAAAACTTATGTATTTATAGCACCTGTAGGACCTTTAATATCTCTTCATCAGCATGAAGAGGCATGTGAAAGATTTTGTTTGTCCCAGGTACTTTAATATTGATGCATGAATTTTGACAATGGAAGCAGCTCTTATCTTTCTCCTAATGAAAGGATTGTGAATTAAGGGAGAGAGGGTGAGTGGAATAGAGGGGAAGAGAGAGAGAGAAAGAGAGATTTACAAAAAGTAACAATTACACTAATTCTCTTTGCAATGAGATCAGTTGCAATGAGATATGGAATATTTAAAATGCTTTTAGTTAGCTTTATCAGTAAGTTACAAGTTGTTTTGAAAAGCATGAATTGTATCAATGTTTTTGCTACTTATATTTTGGGAGGGCATAAATGCAAAAATTCTGTATTTTCTATAATAGTTCAATAAACTTTAATCATGTTTGTAATTAGAATTTTCTCACATAAATTTGAATATCTGTAATTATGGAAGTAACATTGGATTTATAGGTTTCCCTGTTATTCATCTTAAAATATGCTTCCCCCCCCCACCCCACAAATACCAAAACAAAGTTTCTACCTTACAGGTTATAGTTTAACAGTGGCTAATTTAGCTATTGTAAAATTACCATGTCTTGTGTTGAATATTTTCTTCACTTGGCAGAGTTAAACACTTTTTGAAATTCCTAGATTGCATTAAGATAAGAACAAGTAAGATAAGAACAGATCAATGGGAAATAGGAAAGAATACCCAATTTATGCTTCCTATACTCTTCGTCCTTTTATAAATGCAAGCAATGAGGGCATAGGAACTATTTGAATTTTAAATGACTAAATATAGGTTTATCTAATCTTATGAGGACTAAACACTATTAGTTAGTTTCATAATTTGCATTTAAAATTATAATAACTATCAATAATTTGGTTACTAGAGTTAAAGATGACAGTCTACCCATTAATTGATGAAAAATAAATTTCTCCATCAAATTTATGCTTAAGAATAGAATATAGGCTAGGGTATATTATTTAAAGCTATGATATAAAAACTTACTCTGGATCTTTTGCTTAGAGAAGAGGATAGAGTTATGGGAAATAACATTATATTTACTATTTATGTGATTATGACCACACTTCATAATTTTGTGTTTGTAGGTGACACTACCAATCTACCATTATCAGGTGAGGAACAGAGAAATGAATAGAAGTAGCCGTGGAGACTAGATCCATAGACTAATAGTTTGATCATCATTTTGCTCTTGTGGAAGCAGATACTCTAGAATCCTAGATCTTCTAGCATCCGCTAGAACAATTAGTATAGTGAGTTAACTTGTGTGCAGCATGTAGGTTTCATTTTACATATTAGAATGTCTTAAATCAAAGCTATCTCTTTTAAGATCTCCAAAGTAGAAATTAGAACTAATGTTAATGCAAAGAACTTTCCCCAAAGAATATGCTTACAAATGAATACATTTTTTTAGTAAAAGGACCTTATTAATTTTCAGTCTTAATTTTTCATCCTTCATTGTGGCATATCAGTGAGGTTAGGAAAGAGATTAAATACATTTAGAAAATCATTACAACTGGAATTTTGGTGATATGGTTTTGGAAAATTTATAAATTTTGAATATCTAGTTTTAAAATAAAAGATGATTGGGGCAGGTTCCCAGACACCTACTTTGTAAAACATTTTTAAAAGATTTCTAAATGTCTCATTTATTGGCATAGTTTTTAAATATTGAGGCCATTTATAGATTACCTAATACGTTTCATTTTATAGAGAGGGAAATGGACCCCAAAGCTTAGGTACTTTCTTAGTTCCTATAGCCACATTATGAATTAAGCTTACAATCTCAGATGCAAAGTCCAGTATAAGAGTTTGCAGCATGCTATAAAATGTCATATCACCTTACATTAAATGGCTATTTCCCTTTACTATCTCAGTGATTCTGAATTTGACAAGGGCCTTGCATGAAAGGGTCACTAAAGGAGGTCTTAAAATATTCCAGAAGAGATTCAGGTAACCTGGTTGGATCATATGCCATGCCCTCTGTTGATGATGGAACACACCTTTCTCTCCTGCTCTGAGAACACCACTCCAAAGAGTGGTAGGATGTTAGGTTCCATTTACCAGTCTTATATTCCACTCACAAAAGCAGAGTGAGGCCTTACCTTATTCTAACCAAGGCACACAGCTTGAACAGTATTCATGCTGTTTCACTTTCAATGTTATGCTAGGTTAAAAATCCTCTAGTGCAGCTCAACATCGTTATACTTATCCTAGCTTCCTGAGAAGAGTGGACCCAGGGTTTGGGTATTTAAAATACTACTTTAACCACACCTGGGGTCTGAGTGGCATAGTTTAAATAACCATACCCCTAGAATATACATTAAAACTTACAGCATATAAACATAAATCACATTGTTTATAGTGAAGCATTTTTTAAAAAAAATTATATTGCAGCTTAATAAAAGCAGAAAAATGCATGAAATGCAAGCATGCAGCTTAGAGAGTGCACATATATATATACACAAAATAGAATAAACAAAACATTACCATATGTGGAAGATTAAAAGTAAATTATAGACCACATAACATAGAATACCTACTTACAAGAAGTAATAATCTATGATGTTTGGAGTTTTTATTATATTCTAGTTGCTGGGCTAAGTACTTTAAAATGAGTACTTCATTGAATCCTTAGAACACCCCTTGAAGTACGTACTGCTGTGATTATATCCATTTTACAGATGAGAAACTTGAGCTTTAGAAAGCATAAGTAACTTTACTAGGCCTCAGAGTTTCTAAGTAGCACAGTAAGGTGTTGAATAGAGGTCACTTATGGCTGCCTTTTATATAAAACACATACCCTCTGAATAGAATGAGCTCACGAAATGAGATTTCAGACTCCAGAGACAAACTGTGAGAAATGTATTTTCAATGATTGAATTCATTTCAGAATTTTCAAATCATAATGTGTTTGCCTTTCATTCATCTTTGACTAAACAATTGGAGCCTAAGAAGACCTGTTGGTGAAAGTCAACCTAAGAGGCCGTTTAGAACCAGGACTGAAAGCTTTAGAAAAGGGGACATGGCAGTGATTTGCAGGGAAACTGAAGAATTGAGAATGCTGGACTCCCCTCAAGTACATGACAGGTAAATAAGTCAGAATTTCCCCAAGTTTAGAGATCTTCCATCAGTGATGACTAGATTAAAAAGATGTGAAATGTGAAGCATATCATTGCACTTTAAAGAAAGGCTGTTGTGCACAATATGAAATATACTGGTAATTTAAATATGTGAAGTAGAAAAAATAAAATGACAGGCAGTTCAAATGTCTGCATCTAAAATGGATTTCGTGTGAATTACAGTCCACTATAAATGAAACATAAGTAGTCCACTTTTACCGAGTCTGTCTAAATAATACTTGTAAACAAAATATATTTAGTTGACATTTAAGCAGAAATATCCTTGCTTAGGAATAAAATGCAATGTAAAACCGTATTAATAATATGGTACTCTATTCACACTCATATATGAGCTCAGAACGAGTTATGTCTCATTCCAATCAATGGCATTATATGAGTTTTTATTTGGTTTTAAAATTGGGCTCATATTTTTATTGTATCATTCTATACTTCTGCAGACTGGCAGAAGGGACCATAAAGTGCAATCATTCATTGGGAGAATATTTGTTAATAAAGTGTTCATGTGTAATAAAAAAGAAACCTATTTTTTAATTGACCAGTTAGTTACCTACTAACAGATCTGTTAATTAAGCCTCATTTGCTGTAAAGAACATGTGGCCTTGATCTGTTGATGGAACATTGTGTTCACTGGTTGTTTCATCTTGCTCTTGACAAAGCGTGAAAGAGCCAGCTTCATTTTATGTCAAAATGTTTATTAAAATGGTAGTAGTGTCTATTTCCACAGGATAAGGCATATTCAGTGATACACAATCAGTGGTGTAATTAGGGAATTTGTAAACCACAGGCATTGTGCAGCGTGATCATTTACAAGGGGCCTAACAATGTCACATGGATTCTACAAGTAGACAAATGGCCTTTTTATTATAGAAGCAAATTGATTTTTCTAGCCATTCCACATTGAAGAGTTTACCACTGTGAGCAACAGTTGCTCTAGAAAATAAAATAAATTGTGGATTGCTTTAAAGCATCTTTCTTTTGCTATGCTTTCATAAGATGCATTTGATATATAATTTATAGTTTATCATCCTTTTAATTTAGAATTCCATCATCCACAGAAAAGCAATCACATAATTAACATGATCAGATAGCTCCTTTTTACTTACTGGTCCCTGGTTTTCATGGCAACACCCTGACCTTTGTGAAAATGGACAGCACTGACATTTTGTCATTCTCATAAGGGAGGAACAGATGTATTAGGAATGTCCAAGCCCCTTTATTTCATAGAAACAGAATGAGAGCTGGGATATCTGTATTATGTGCCATTTTAGGATAATATCCAAACACACTGATCAAATTATTGTGTCTAATGAAAGAAATCTGCAACCTTCTTTCCTTGGTTGGCAGTGGGGGATGCCTTTGTTCGGATTTTTAAAAAGTTCATTGCTGTCCATTTCCAAAATGTTATCTTCTTCAAACAGTGTTTTCATCTGAAATGCATATGTATCTCCAATAGAACTGATAATGGCAATGTGATATATATATATATATATATATATATATATATATATATATACTTTAAAAATATTTCTTTGATTCTGTGTGTACCCATGTTCAATACTTGAGACATCATGGGTATGAATAAAGCAAGATCTTTGCCCTCAATATAGAAATATATGTATAACAATAAAATACAGTCATTGATACCACACCAGTAAAAGGCACTGATAAGAAAACATAACATATAAACATATATGGAGTGTTTACTATATGCTAGACGTTGTGCTCAAGATTTTGTATGTATTCTACTGTTTAGTCCTAAAAAAATGTAGTTGGTACTATTATGCTACTTTATTTAGAGTAAACGAGACAGTGGTTGGACAACTTTCCCAAGGTCACGCACCTAGTAGGTGGTAGAGTAAGGATCTGAAATTAGGCTGCCAGCCCTGAGCCTTGCTCTTCACAAGTGTACAACTCAAAGTACTTCACAGTTCAGGGATACTCCAGTGTGCATTGTGCCATTGTATCTTTAAATTATCATTAAATTCTCAAAATGACCTAAAATTGGACAGCTGGAAAGTGGGCTGGGTTAAGCCCAAGTCACATTCTAATTTTGTACCTTAAATCTCTCCTAAACTCTCCACATCTACCAAAAAAAGCCATCAGATTTAAAAATAATTATGAGCAATTACCAGTTACAAAGAATCCTCTCTATTTATCATTTTCTGTAATGCATAGTGCATTTTTGAAGGTAGGGAATGGCCTAATTTATCTCTCTTGCCCTCAGTTTTAAGCATATTTATCTTTTGAAGGAGCTCTAAAATGTGTGTTAAAATGAATTGGTGTTAGCTCTAAAATAACACATAAGTTTTCATACATGCTGTTCTGCTTTTGTTATTCCCAGGATGTTTTGCTATTGATTTAAGGGATAGTGCATTTATGCACACATATAAATGTATTTGGATAAACTGTTTTAAGAGCGAGTAGGCAAGGACACAAATATGTTACAGAACAGAAGAATTTCAGGAATTTGGGAATCTCTGAGTTAACTTTAAACTATAATACTCTCTCTCTCCTCCTTGTTATTTTTAGTTTCTGTAACAAATGTTTAGAGTGCAATATTCAACTTTTAAAGGTAAAAATCTAAATTGATTTCTTACGCCCAAATAACTGTTTTTCAGTTTTACTCTACATTATTTAAAAAAAAATTTTTTTTCAACTTTTATTTATTTTTGGGACAGAGAGAGACAGAGCATGAACGGGGGAGGCGCAGAGAGAGAGGGAGACACAGAATCGGAAACAGGCTCCAGGCTCTGAGCCATCAGCCCAGAGCCTGATGCGGGGCTCGAACCCACAGACCGCGAGATCGTGACCTGGCTGAAGTCGGACGCTTAACCGACTGCGCCACCAAGGCGCCCCAACTCTACATTATTTTTAAAAAGACATACAAAAATGAAATGGAATTTACATAATAACATAGTTAAGTTAAAGAATTGATCCCGTTTCCCAGAAATGATGTTATAGATTATTATTTTTTATAAAATAACCCAGTCATATTTTAGTGAAGATCTTAGTTCTTTATTTGATGGTTTGACTCTTGTAATTCTTTCTTATTACAGCAAAAAAGAAAGTGCTTCTTTTGCAGTCCTTATTTCTTCCAACATTCTCAAATCTAGCCCAGATGCCTACCTTGTTGAAATTTTATCATAATTTGAGTCACTAGGAAGCAGAACTATCTTGCTCCTAGTTTTTTAGTTTTTTTTTTTAAGTTTTTTACATGTGAGACTTTACATACTTAATCAGTGACCATCAGCTATTTCTATATTTCACTGCTTGAGTAACACATACAGTAAGTCAGGGGAAGGGAAGTTAAACACAGAAACAAGGGAAACTTTCATATCTTTTTCCAAAGAGGTGAGTAGAAAATTCTCTTTTTGACACAGATTTATCTTAATGATTCTTCGAAGATTAGAATCAGGTTAGAATCAGGTTAGAAAACCAAATTACATGAAGATCAGAACAATGCAAGATACTCGAAAACTACATTTAACCAAATGCTACATGAGCAACCTTAGGTTAAGTTCCTATTCACTTATGTATTTATGAGGCAGCAAGAATGGAACCCATGTTTCTTTGCAACTGGACTTGTAGCTTGTGTAGCAGGGAAAATATGAATGCCACTTAGAGAATGATTTTCTATTTTGTTCTTTCATCTTACACTTTGTGTTCTATTGAATCCCTCAGAGACTATTCTTGTGCCATAGCAACACCTGCTGGGAGAGTGAAGTTGGAACAGCCACACTGTTGCCTGCCAAAGTTGTTTTCCTGATTGAATGGCACGGCATGTCCTCCATCTTCCAATACTAAACCCTCCAGAGTTGCTACCCTCCAAGATCCTGCCTCTCCCCATATATTCCAAATAACTAACAATACCATTGTAATAAGATTTTCTAAAAGTCTTTCAGAAGTAAGCAATGTATATGTATATGTATGTGTGCTTGCAGGTACATTTCCCCTTAGAATTTCCAAATGCAAATGCTGGGGTACTGAAACCTCATGTTTGTTTTTCACACGTTCTTTCTTCTGGTTTTATTGCTAGACTTGCAAAATCTTGTCAATTCTGTTTTGTTTGCATCTCATAACTTATTGTAGGTGAGTCAGTAAAAAAAATGTGTGTCAGTGCAAAATTTTTTAAAAAGGCAATTTTTTATTTACAGAGTGTGATAAGAGAAGTATTTATGTGTATTCATATCATGGACAAAAACAGTAGGCTTACCATCTGGCGTAAGGAAACGTTTAAAAATAAGTGCGTGTTTCATATATGATTTACCCACGAGGCTATAAGTAATACAAGTCTTAGAATATGGGTCCCCAAGGACATTCTATTGTAGAGCCAAATAGCCTCTTCTTTACTGCTAATAGAAGAAAGCCATAACATGGACAAATTACTCAATACTATCAAATGCTTCTGATATTTTACCTCCCTATATCATTACTGTGACCAAATTAAAATCTAGGAGAATTGCTAACTTTATAGGAACCAATTGGATTGTTGTGGTTTTTTTAATTAAAAATTGAAAGTGTTAGTTCATGTGTGAAAAATGATCTTGAAATTCATACACTTTATAATTAAGCCTTGGATCATCAAGAGGTGATTATTCATCAATAGTTTTCTTACTTTGGTTACTTAGTAACTGTCATTGGTGCTCTATGAATCACTTAAGAATTTATCAAGCACCTCTGAAATACTTATTTTTTTTTCCTCTGAAATACTTTAAAATGTAACATGGTGTGGGAGCTCCTGAGGAAGTAGATAAAACCTGGTGCTGACCCCAGGACATCTGAGCTACTTTGTAAAGGAGAGAGGCATTTTGTTCTGGCATATGTAGAATGAATTGGATATGCTGTAATTCGGAGACATGGAGAATGAATAAGAGACACAGAATTCAAAAAGACTTAAGGGAACAAGAAACTTAAATTGGGCCTTAATACAATGGTGGATGATTGGATGGGTATTATGAGGGTAACATCATTTCTGGAGAGAAGGAAGGAAGATAATGAGCCAAGTATATTAAAAGAACCCAAAGACCTGGCTACATTGAATAGAGGACTTTTCACAGAAAAATTGCAGCTTAATAAAGTTTGGCAGGTAAGGGGCAAAACAAGCAATGGGATTTAGACCTCTATCCTAGAAAACAAGTAACTACTGAAGATATTTGAATGGTGGAATGACACGTTTTACTAAAGACTAAGGAGGGGAAACATTAATCAATGAGATTTTAGTAATTCATTTGTAAGGGGGAAGAAAATCCAGAAGGAAGTGCATCATTCAATATATTTGTATTATATGACATTGCATTAAATTATATTAAAATGTTGCTCAGAGAAGTTCTGCATATTTTAAAACAAACTACAAAAACATTCTATGTGCTACATATCCTATAATTCACATATTGTCTATCTCTGTGATTTTACAAAATAGGAATTGTTTCCAATAAGTATCCATTGGTGATTTCTATTCCTTTCATGGGAAATGAACTATAGAATGTTGCTGTCTTTCATCAAACATTATGTTCCCGGTCATGGTCTCTTAAAGGAGGCCAGTATCAGCAGGTTCATTCATAAGTGAGAAGTCTTTAGAATGCTGGATTTCTTTATCACCTTGAAAATCTTTTAAGCACATCTTACTAAATATTTAGTAATTGGCACATATTAATTAAGCTTATTAGTTTAAAAGTATTTTGGTGGCTTGGATTGGAATTAGCTTTAAATGAAGAAAAATTCTCGAAATTCCCTTATATAGTCACATGAATATTCCCCAATGGCCATAGACCTCACTTTCTTATATGTTTCATGTATTAAAGCAGTTATTCCTCCTTTCAGTTGTGTGTTCATATCAGCTGTGAGGTTTATATTACATTAGATTAGAAAATTTCCAATATTAGGGTATGGAAGTTTTAAAATATAGATTACAATAATTATATCATTCTCACTTATATTGGGTATACTTTTTTGAGTGGAAGAGAAATGAGACATGCTGACAATTTCACTTAACTAATAGTTTATCTTGCTTTTCCTTAGTCCATTGTGAGAAGTCATTACTGATATGCCGTCAGTGAGTGTTGCAATTGCAAGCTATTTAGTTCTGTATGTCCGTGTAAAATTATTTTGTGATTTCTTATAACTTCACATTTTGAATATATCTATGTGCCCATCTCATACTTATAAAGCTAATCTGTAATATGTTAGCAAAAATGAGATTGAGGACTGCTGATGTGGACGCTGAGAAAGCACTGAAGTGTGATAGAATATCTTTACTTTAAAATTATGTGGTCTGAAATAAGGATGTTACTAACCTTGGCGTCTCAATCAGTAGATCACCAAGGATGAAACTCACATCCAGTTTATAGTAAATTTTTAAAATTCACATGTTGTTTTTGAAGGTTACCAAAACAAAAACAACAAACAAACAGAGTTGATTCATTTGAATTAGTTATATCTACAAATTCGGTATTTACTTGAGTCTTTCTTATATTCCTTTATATACATCCAGTCAACTTGAGAATTCCTGAAGTGTGACCTCTAGGGGTCACTTTTATAAACACACATTTTTCTGATTTTTTTTTTAATGTTTCAAATACAGATTATACATATTACTTTAAAACATACATAGGTGTTATAAACGATTTCTCCCTAAAATTCAAGTATAATTAAATAATGACATAGCTATTTTAGGATTCTTGAAAAATGGGAGTCTGGTTGTCCTCCTGGAGAAAACTCTACTTACTACTTAGTTTATTATGGTTTTTATGTTAAAGGAAATATATTTTTTCTTTTAATATCTCTTATTAAAACACACTATAAATAGTTATGTGTTTTAAACCATTGTCTGTAATTAGCATATTCTGATGTCTTTGTTTCAGATCACATGATATTTTCTCATATAGTTCAGATGAACTAACCTTCCCCTGCATTCTTGTGAGTGAGAAAATAGGCCAGTCATTTTCTGAGTAATGACTAAAGATTAAATTTCGTCAGCTTCCTTCCTACTGAAGAAATAAAATCATTTGAATTTTCGATATTTGTTTTATTTCACGGTCTGTGATACTATGGAAATGTTGACAGAAAACCAGTTTGAATTACTTGTCACATATTTATTGTTTAGAATGAGAAACTTTGGTGTCATATCATGCTTTTCAAGTTTCTCTGATTATAGCATCTTCCACAGTAGCATTTCAGATAGCACAAATCAAAATAGGGGCATGTATAACCTATATGTCATAGAAGTTACCTTTGTGTTTTTACCAGGAGGGAATTTTTTTCTACTGAGTACATTATGGATAAATGTGGATCTCAGAGGGGCAGACATTTCCCTTTTTTCTACTTAGTTTGATGCTTTCACTGGAGACGATGTTTCAAGAAAAAATAATTCAGTTGATTAGCAAAAGGATGGAAAAAACATCATGACATAATTAAATGGCATGTCCTCAAGCTAGCTCTTTCTGTTGTATTTGTTTTGTTTCGTTTTGTTTTGTTTTAATTTACAGCTTATATATTTGAATTTTTAAATGAAAGGTGAAAGAAAAGATAAACTGGTGGGTCCTTTTTTTGACTCTCAACTTTCTCACACACCCACACACTTCTCAAGATATACCGCATCTGAAATCCATGCTAACAATATATTTTGCAGAAGATTCTGCTACTTGTATGGGCTATTAATTATAGAAGTAATACTACATTTCATGATTTATCACTTTTATAATATTCATGATTTGTCTCTATTATGTTTATTTCTATTATACTCATAGCCTTTTATCTTCTTATCTTTTACCCTTTTTGCCCTCTCTCCCTCCCTTCCTTCTTCAATGTCATGACTTCCTGGTCTCTGCCAAGCAGGAAAGCAGGGTACTTTAGAGATAGAATAAGATACTCTGTCTTTGAGGAGCTTGTCTGTTTAGGGGCATAGAAGTGGGAGAAAATGTAAGGCAAAGCCACAAGTACAGGTCAAACAAATATACAGTGTAATATGTGTTCAGGAAGAGTGAGCAATCAACCCAGCCTTAGTGGTAGGCAGTTATCAGAAAAATGATAATATTTGAACTGAATCTCAACACATGAGGCAAGCAGGAGCTACTAGAATTCAGCAAGGGCCAGACATGCTGAACATAGAAAAGAAGTGCTTGTTCAAGGGCACTGAAGTTCACCAGTCAGTGAAACTGCAAGAGAATGAGTGTTAAAGGAGTAAGCGTTTCTCAGACTGTGTTGAACAGAATGCTATGTCCAGGTGATACATTTGTGTTATTCAAAAATGGAGTTTTTATCAAATGAGCTTTGGAAAATTGGTTGCATTAACATTTTAGATTTCTCTGAGCTTCTTGGAACCTATGATGTACTAATATGCATTGTCCATATTGTAGAAGAATGAAAGATGAAGGGAAATATACAAAGAAAGTAAAATTCATCAATAATCCCACACTCAGAGGGAACCACTATTAGTGTTTTGGTACAGTTCCTCCTGGATTTTCTTTTCCTCTAGATTTTTCCTGTATAAGCCTCCTATTCTCCTCTAAATCAGTGCAAAATTGCCTCCCTTTCTTAATTTGTACATTCAGTCTAACATGTTTTACTGAGTTCTTACTATGTGTGAAATAGAGTGCTGGATACTAACAATATAAAGGTATATTTTCTTCCTTTCAAGAAGCTCCTTGCTAACATTCACCAGCATATGTCTTTTTGATATAAAATTTTGATACTACTGTTTATAGTGCTCAGTAACATCTTTTACTCAATCATAGTGATAACAGCTATTCATACTATTCACTAGAATGTTTTTTCTTAGCAATCTCAGCATCTTTATCAATAAATGTAGGTGTATTACATCATCATCTAAAAGGCTGCATCATATTTTATAATGTGACTGTACCACCATTTATTTAATGGATCCGTCAGGCTGTTTTCAATCTTTTTTTAAAAAATTAAAACAGTATTATGAGCACTCTCAGTGAGTACTGTAGTTTTCACAGTGACATGAACAAAATTGTATTTAAAATGATAACGCTTATAGCAGGGTAGTAGGAAGCCTGGAAGAATTAGACTGGTGACAGAGACCACTTATTGTAGTGTCACAAGAAGAGAAAATGATGAATTCTACTGAGAAGTCTGCCTCTAGCCAGGAAAAGAAATAGGCAGATATGAGAGACATTTTTGATAGAGGAAACAACGCAGCTGATTAGAAGTGGTGAGCAAGAGGAAATGGTAAAACAAAATTCTGTAGCTTTCAGTTAGCAGATGAGGTGTGTTGATAACTACCAACTATGTCAAGAAATAAACAGTGCTTTGGTTTGGGATTTGAAAGACTTTGGGGATATAGAAGTAGGCTATAATCATAGACTGAAAGAGCCTTGGGATAAAGTTAGAATTTGTGTTATCAACATATAAAAGAGAGAAATTCATGAGAAAAAGTGAGATCTTGTAACAAGAAAATTTATAGTAATAATAAGAGAGTTGACTGAAGAATTCTAAAGAATGGAAAATTTAATGTGGAGAGAGAAGACAAGCCTATGAAAAATGTGGGAAGTTGTAAGGTCTTCCTGGCCAAGAAAGTTGCAAAGAAAGATTCACTCTGATTTCAAGATTTAAAAGCCTCATGGAAGAGATGGAAACAATATTTTAGTTGAATGTTGCTGTTTAGCAAAAATTGGGCTAATTTATTTTAAAAATCTATTTTTAAGTCATCTAGATTAAAATTGAGTCTTACATTTATGTAATTTTGATTTTGTAGGGAGGAAAGTTTACCTAAATAAATAACATAAATAAATTTATAAAGGGAGTTTTTGAACTATGTAGCATGATAGACAACAACAAAAAGTTATATAGCTAGTCCATTATGCATTTTGTATCAGAATGGCCTAATGTAATAAGGTCTCTGAATATTCTTCTTACTAATTCAGGAAATACACTTTCATTTAGCACCACTTCTTTCCTTAACGTTCTACTATTTGTTTTTAGGGTCATAACATTAATAACCTTGGAGCTTATAAAGTACAAATTCTTATTTTCAAAAATGAAGAAATTAATACTCAGAGTGATTAAGGTTGGCCAAGGTCATGTGACTTATTTTTGGAAGAGATGGGAGGAATATTTCAAAAACTAATACTCCATTGAATAATCTTTTAATTTATCATTTATTTTCTTTTATTTCATGTAGATTTATCAGAATTTGGAGATATGTTTGGATAGCTATATTTTATAAGCAGTTTTGACTTATACATATGAAGTATTCCAATATAGACAGAGATTTTGAAGATAACTATAGATCTGTAAGATATAAGATAGATAAGGTCATTTGCAAAGGGTGTGTAATTTACCATTTTAAATTCTACCTTGGCTCTTTTTATTGTCCCTGAGACAGTGACCAAGAGATGGGCAGGTAAAATTGGTCCATTTTGTCCCTAGGAGCACAGAGGCCATGAGCAGGAGGAGTGGGGTCCAGTGTTAGCTCAAGTTATTCATTCCAGACACCATAGTTTACTGGAGGCTCAACATTGGCCAACTGCTCTAAATTAGCCTCAATTTGAATTTTGATCAAATCAAAGTGTTTTTCCTCTCTTATTCTCAATGTTTTCATTTGTTAAATTTTAATATTAAATATTTAATCCTTAGGATTATCAAGGAAGTAAAATGCCAAACCTCTAATTATGCCTGGCACATAGTAGGAGCACAATTAATGTTAAGTGCAGATATTGTTGCTGTTATTCCGTATGCTTTCTCATGGAGGGTGAATAAATATTACATCTTCCCGATCCTTTTATAAGATGCCGCTTAGAATTGCATCATTCCCTTGTGGTTCATTTCAAAAAGAATAAATTATTGGGGCGCCTGGGTGGCTCAGTCGGTTGAGCGTCTGACTCCGGCTCAGGTCATGATCTCGCAGTTCGTGAGTTCGAGACCCCTGTCAGGCTCTGTGCTGATAGCTCGGAGCCTGGAGCCTGCTTTGGATTCTGTGTCTCCCTCTCTCTCTGCCCCTCCCCCGCTTATGCTCTGTCTCAGTCTCTCAAAAAATGAATAAATGTTAAAAAAAATTTAAAAAAACTAATTATTTAACTAAGTAATTTAATTTTTTAATATTTACAGAAGTTAATCAAATAATTGATCATGTAAGTTTTAAAAATGTAGCCATTTAAAAATATATTTTATTGCCAAATTCTAGAATGTATATATCTGCTTCAAGAAAGTGGTGGTTAATGAAGTCATATGATTTTTGTCTTTCTCTGACTGACTAATTTCACTTAGCATAATACCCTCTAGTTCCGTCCACATAGTTGCAAATGGCAAGATTTCATTCTTTTTGATTGCTGAGTAATACTCCATCTTCTTTATCCATTCATCCATTAATTCATATGAGTCCTTTAAGAGACAAAACAGATGAACATAAGGGAAGGGATACAAAAATAATATAAAAACAGTGAGGGGGACAAAACAGAAGAGCCTCATAAATATGGAGAACAAACTGAGGGTTACGGGAGGGGTAGTGGGAGGGGGGATGGGCTGAATGAGTAAGGGGCACTAAGGAATCTACTCCTGAAATCATTGTTGCACTATATACTAACAAATTTGGATGTAAATTAAAAAAAATAAAAATAAAATTAAAAAAAATTAAATGCAAGGAAGTGGTGGTTAATATTTCATATTTTTTTCTAATTTCTAAGATGTGTGCATTATTTAAGTAACTTTTTTAAAAATAAGAAGCAAATGAAGGAATTAAATGAAAGGAAAAAAACCTGAAGATACTTAAATAGCAAGATAATTAACTTCCCTATCACTTTGGACTCAAATTTATTTTCCTCTATGTGTAACAAGAGCGATAACAGTTCAACGTTAAGTTGAAAAATAATTTAAAAACTATGTTTGTTTTTGTTCTCGGGCACTGAAACACAGTAATGCCAAAAGGAAGAATAAAATCTTTGCCTTTTTATCCATATATGCAGTGATACCTCTAAAGGAAGCACATGATGTTTCCCAGAAGGGTAGAATTATTCCTATATTTCTGGTTATTCTTATTCTGGCATTCTAAGTTAGCCTTTGTTTTTTGATAGACATTTTAATTGCCCAAATACAATGGATTTCATATATGTTTGTATAAGAAATAAAAGTCTTCAGAGGAATAGGTAATGTTTCTAAAACAACACACTGAAAAGTATTTGCCTCTTACTGGTTCATACTTTTCACTAAACCCTAACATAAATATATTCCAGCACAGTAAATTTCACGTAAAATGAATGTCTCATAAATATCTTCAGTAAACTAAAAAATTAGCTTTACTTGAAAAAATTACAATTATTTTATTGTTGAAATATGTTCTCGAAAATTCACTTAAAATTAATTCCACAGAAATAGGGGCAAATTGTGACAAACTACTTACAGTTATCTCAAAATGTCTTAAAAGGAAATTATGTGAAATTAAAATGTTAAAAATATTAAAAGTCCAAAAGAGAAGAATATAGTGGATTGTCACAGTGTGACATTCTAAGTCTGTTGTTGCATTCCATTTCCATCAGGGAGAAAACAAACCCTAAATGTTAGCAATTTGGCAACATTTTGTACACCAGAGTCAAAATTTCTGATTTTCTATCAGAGGTTCTTTGTTTTCCTTTTCCTATTACTTGCGTTTACTGTGCCTGCTAAGTCGAAAATATCTCTTATCCCTTTCTTAGAGCATCTTTGGGTAAGAGATAACAACATAGGAAACAAGACTGAAAAGCTGGATCCTACCCTCAGCAAGCAGGATCACTCTTCTATGAAATGCAGATGTTAAAAACCCAGCCAATGACTGATCATGACAAGTCATTGAGTAGATTGTTCTTATGTTGACCGTTCATGTTCCAATTTAGTGCTTTATTTATTTTGCTAATGTTGTTTAAATACCTCATCTGTGAGAGTCATAGGAAAACAATTCAGAATTCTTTTAAGTGAGAGTATGTGCCACTTACTCCCAAGGTCTCTATTATTTTTGTCATCTGAATTGTCACACTTCTTCAACCAGCAGAAATTGTTTCCTTATGATTTTCTGTGTTTGGATATGCTTTACCAGTTTATACTAACCTTGAAAAATTTTCTTTTTCCCATTTCAAGTTCCACCCAATCTGACTGTTCCACAGGAAAAATCACCTCTGGTCACCAGAGAAGGGGACACAATAGAACTGCAGTGTCAAGTAACTGGAAAACCTAAACCCATCATCCTCTGGTCTAGAGCGGATAAAGAAGTTGCAATGCCTGATGGGTCAATGCAAATGGAGAGCTATGATGGAACACTGAGGATTGTGAATGTATCTAGAGAAATGTCAGGAATGTACAGGTGTCAGACCAGCCAGTACAATGGATTTAACGTGAAACCAAGAGAAGCCTTGGTGCAGCTCATCGTGCAATGTAAGTAATGTTTTTGTCTGTTTCTACTGGGGACAAAAGGAAAGAAAGGATGTGATGATTCAGCTAGTAAAATGAGGTGAATTTTGGTGTCGGATTAGGATAAAATATTTCTATATTGTCACTACCCTATTTAAATTATAGTTTTCCCTTAAATCTGCTTATTGCTTGAGTTAGAAGTAATAGAAAAGAACAGTATCAGTGTGGTGTGTGTGTGTGTGTGTGTGTTGTGTGTGTGTGTTTTGATTATGATGGTATTATGTGGTTGGTTAACGCCAAAGCATCAACAAATCTAATGGTGAAAAACTGGCTATGTGCAATGAAGCAGAGTGGAGACTGCAAGTAATTGCTAATTCAGATTACAATACTCTTGTCTTCACAATTCTTGTTTCTACTTCAGGCTATTGCTTGCCCTTTGCCCAAATTATCCACCTACTCCAGTGTACCCCTCTGCTTAAATTGTGGAAACCTCATCATTAAACTGCTATGTTTGCATATCTGAAGCTGTAAGAGTAGATTACACAATTTTCTAGTCATATTGAGATAATTCACATATTAGGTACTGAATTTTTGCTTGATTTTGGTAACAGATAATTGTTTCACTGTGAGAGTTAGATATAATAGATTTTTAACTATTTTTATTGAAATCACTGTTACACTTCTAACAAAAAACTGGAGACATTGTGTGCTTTGAATTTGCTTTTAATATTAAAAGTACCTAAATTCATAAAGGTAAGAAAAAATTTAATGATGTCCTGATGTTGGGATATTAGAGGATGCCCTGGTAAATTGGATGGCAGGTGGTACAGATAGGGCCAAAAGAGAAGAAGCAAACTAAACACAATCTTTTCAAACTCTGGTAACGCTGCTGTAAATTTTAATTGATGTGTATTTTGTTAAATACATGTTGGCAAAGTCTTTAAGAATATGAATGAATTAGATGAAAGTACACACTTCAATAAGAAATGATGTTGTTTTCTTTCTATGGTTCTGTAACTCAGAAAATGGAAAACAGAATTTAGTCCAAAAATGTCTCTTTTTATATTAGATTTAAGGATGTCAGCAAATTGGATTAACTGACTTTAAATTTGAAAGAATAGTTGAGATATGGAAAGATTATGTTTGGGACTAATAAAAAGTTCATTTATGTCTGAGGTGTGTGAGTGAGGTTGGGAGGAACAAGGTTCTGGGTGCTGTTTACCGATTCCCTCTCTCCATTCTGTAGAAACTCAGACTCTAGTGTGCTGTTTGCCCTATAAATATGCAAACTGATATTTGCATAGGATAAAATATTTAGTCAGATACCTTGGCTGATTTCCAGTTGATTATTACTTTGTCTGGGTTTCCCCCCCCAATAATAAAGCATTTAGATAGCAAGTTCTATTCAACAGTTTAGTATTGCTTATTCCTTACTGGTCTTTGTACTCATGACAAGCTCATGGGTAGGAGGTTCATGTGAAAATAGGTTCCAGAAAGAAAAAGAGAAAAGAATAAAAAAAAGAGGAAAAAAAAAAAAAAAAAAAAGATACTTTCAAGTGACCATAGAGGAAACTGCAGTTTGGAATACTTCATTTTGTTGGTAATCCCAGAATTCTGTGCTTCCTCTAGAGTTAGGCACAAAGCCTGTGTTCATAAAGGCTAGTTTCAGGGAAACTAGTGTCATGCTGCTCACACCTCTCTGGGGAATCTGTGATACAAATAAAAGCCATAGAACCCACTGATTATAAGGAATTTTGAAATAAAGTTTTAAGAACCAGGATCTCCAATCTCCATAGAATATACTAACCTTCAGAATTCTATTGGCGAGCTTTTTTTTTTGTCTTTGCTTCTTAAAAAGTCCCATAGGAAACATTAAGTTCAGCACAAGGTTTAAAAATTCAATCTTGTAATAGTGAATGAAAATAAATACTGGCACGGTTCTCTCTAGTGTCACAGGATGTAATTGACTAAAAGACACAGATAGACATAGGCAGAGTCTAGTTCATTTAATGTAAACAAAAAGATCTACATCCCAAGGTGACTTCCCAGAGCAGGGGATAGCATCTAACAGCACTTCCTCTCGGAGGCAAGCTTCCCTAGCCTACTGGGGAAGTCTTGCCAGTTCCAGGTGAGGATGCCATCATGTCTTTCAAGAAGCTCCCTTTCATGTATTCCCTCTTCTTGTGAAGAATCTAATTCTGTGTCTGAGCATTTGCCAAGTACAAGTAACTGGTAACAACTCCAGATTATTCCTGAGTGAATCAAATGTTGATATTCCAGGCACATAATACCTGCTAGCAGGTCCAACCTGCATGCCTACCTAAGGCTTATTCCTGCAAAACTAATGATGCAAGAATTCTGGTATTTTTTAAATGATAAACATTCCAGCTTTTATAGTGGTTTCTTAAAGTCATGAAAATAATATAGCATTTGTGCTAAACTTGTAGTCATGCTACATGTAGGAAATATCCATGTGAATATAAAATACTAAGTTATTTCATATACATGTGCACACACTTATACATACACATATGTGCATATGTTTATATTATCTTTAGTAATTAGTTATATCACTGAAGCGAACAAGCATTGCTTTATATATGTTGTATATTCTCAGCATAATATATTTTGCACTATAGCTATTCATTAAATCTGTGTGGTAAATGTAAGTTATGGTACCAAAAGGAATTATATATATGTGTATACATGTGTGTATATATAAATATATATTGCATATATATGAATTGCATATATATATATAATATTGCATAGTGTGTGTGTATACATATGTGTGTGTGTGTAATATATATATATATATATATATATATATATATATATATATAAAGCTCATACTGCTTGCTTCCTACATGACTGGTTTTTATTATTTAGGTTTCAGGAGTATCTGAGAACTTGTTGCATAGAGTTTGAGACCTGAAAGTGTTCAAGTATATGAAGAAGATGCCAAATTATTCTAACACTAATAAAACACCTCTTTCAGGACTTGAACTCTACACTTTAGTTTATGATTTCTTTTCTTAGAATATTTATTACATTGGAAACTTCTGGGGCAAATCTGTTTTTCACACACATGCACACATAATATACACATTTATATATAATTTTATGTCTGAAGTGTAAAAGAATGAAAAAGAGATCGTCATAGTAAATAGGAAACCAACAAAAATCTAGTATCTTTAAGGCACATTTTTTCCCCTTGTTTACTTTTACTGTGTCCAATTAAACAGTCACCAGTCAAAAGGACTAAAGGAGCACAGAAGTAATTGTTGAGATTGTACGTGCATAAATATAAATAGTATATATATTTCCATATTATATAGATAATGGACTACTTTGTGGGTTTAATGTTCTAAATTGCCAAATGAGATTTAATTTTAGCTAATGTTGAATTAAAATTATGAAGCAATCATCTTATTAAAACCTTTTGAATTATTTGCTATCTCAATTAATTTGCATACTCTTAAAGAATGATTTAACAAGTGACAGAAGCCTCAAGGTATTTTATACCATTCTATAGCCTGTTACGAGAAGCTACATCACCAAAATGAAATAGTTTAAATTACTAAATTCTTGTGTACACTGCTTGATCCTGGAAAACAAACAAACAAAACTATTTTATCATAATATTTTTAACTTTTACATTTGCCAATTATCACAAATGATATGGGCCAGAATAAGTAGCTGCAATTAATTATAAAAGTTTGAAAAATAATGATTTAAAGTTAATCTAAACTTCTAAAAATTTGCTAGGTGAAACTACAAAGTGCAATATGAAGTTTTAATAATCTTCAAATTTTTAGCCATTACTTAATTTCGTCTCCGGGTATTTGGAACTGTATAATTCTTTTGTTAAGTTTCCAGCTCATTTTTATTTGAAACCGATTTATTCTCCTACAATAGAATCTTTGAAAAGAATTATATGTGTTAACTGATCCATATCATTTAAAAATCATAGTGTGTATAGAGCTTATTGAACAAAACTAGAACAATTTCCTAACAAAGTTATAGTAATAAAATGATAAAAATTAAATGATTTAATTGACCCATTAGAGTAGTGATTGTTTGAATCTTGATTAAATAAAAGTCCCATTGGATGAATAAATTCAAATATATATTTGAAAGAAGGAACTAAGATATGCCTATTGTCCCCCAAAGGAAATTGTTGTTTTTTTATTTATGTATTATATAAGTATACTTACAACATTATGTACTCTGAATTTAATTTCATAAACTGTAAAATTTTATTTTAATAAAAGCTATCCTTTAAACGGTTTCATCTCAGAGCACTGGTAATATCTTTCAGTTAAGTGAGTATATTTTGAAATACAATTTTCTTGAAAATCAGTTGGAAAAGATATATACTGCATTGAATGTTACTTTTATTATCAAAGCTTCATTATATATATGCACATTTGTTGCACCTACCGTACAAATAGGAGAAAATCAAATTTAATTTCATATACAGGGAATCTACTCAGACTTGGAAATTCCAAAGACAGTCTGGCAAAGTGAGGTCCCTTATCATTTGGAATGAAGGAGGAGGCAGGTAGTAGTCTGGGACTTCAAAGGGAAAGAATGCAATTCACAGG
This sequence comes from Felis catus, assembly GCF_018350175.1. Taxonomy (NCBI): domain Eukaryota; kingdom Metazoa; phylum Chordata; class Mammalia; order Carnivora; family Felidae; genus Felis; species Felis catus. The sequence goes on along the minus strand of NC_058373.1, from coordinate 94,953,508 downwards.
AAAATGAAAAAGAGTAAATGTTTGGTAAGCAAATATTTGTTGCGTTATTGGGAAACAGTGGGACACAGAAGATTTTGATCAAACAGGCCTTGCTAGGTTCCTCCCAGTCTATCATACCCTAGTTTATAGCATAATGTAATTATCTATGGTGATAGCTCTCTTTCTGGAACAGGTTCTCTTTCTCAATTCTTTGTAGGCAGTTGAGGGGGGGAGGTAAAGAGGTTTTCCTGAATCTGCTGGGCCTAGATTGCTTTTTAACTCAAAATAATCTTCCTGCCAAAGTGGCCCATCTTGGGGTGGCCTACCCTTGGTCCCTACAAGAAGATCATGGAACTTATATAGGAAAAGAAACTTAAATACAGATTAGAATGTAATGCTCACTATTGTTAAGTTATTGAGTAATTTTGTGTAATGTTGAGATGTATAGAATTACTATTGCGTGAATAGAAGTACTTTTTGGATTTTTTTAAACAGCAAAATTGCCCTGAAAATGATAGTGGGGCTAGAGATTAATCTAAAGTTAATACAAGAGACAAAGTAACTATTGATTAAAGAGGATGCAAGCAATTTGCCTTCTTCACACAGGAAGATGTTAAAGCTATCCAAAGGAATTTATAATTAAATGGACAAGAATTTTAACTTATTAGCAGAACAATAAAAGGGCTTCCAGCTCAGTAGCCTACTTACCCAGATGCTTTTCCTATTTTCCATATTAATTCAGTCTATCCCTTCTCAACCTTCTAGACAAGATTATTTGGTGTTGACTCATTAGCTAGGCTCCTTTACTCCCTTCTCCTGTTTCCACCAATTTGTCAACTGCTTTTCATTATTCAAGTCCTGGCCAAATCCCCTCCCTTTAGAAAGCCTCTTGGTACTGGAGAAGGGTACTGATTGTGACCCATTTCTAGAGCCTCAATACTTAGGAAAAGTTCATCACTTTTTAAAAGTCTACCTGGGGGCGCCTGGGTGGCGCAGTCGGTTAAGCGCCCGACTTCAGCCAGGTCACGATCTCGCGGTCCGTGAGTTCGAGCCCCGCGTCGGGCTCTGGGCTGATGGCTCAGAGCCTGGAGCCTGTTTCCGATTCTGTGTCTCCCTCTCTCTCTGCCCCTCCCCCGTTCATGCTCTGTCTCTCACTGTCCCAAAAATAAATAAACGTTGAAAAAAAATTAAAAAAAAATAAAAAATAAAAAATAAAAGTCTACCTGGATGGGGCGCCTGGGTGGCGCAGTCGGTTAAGCATCCGACTTCAGCCAGGTCACTATCTCGCGGTTCGTGAGTTAGAGCCCCGCGTCAGGCTCTGGGCTGATGGCTCAGAGCCTGGAGCCTGTTTCCGAATCTGTGTCTCCCTCTCTCTCTGCGCCTCCCCCGTTCATGCTCTGTCTCTCTCTGTCCCAAAAATAAAAAATAAACGTTGAAAAAAAAAAAGTCTGCTTGGTAAGAAATTATTAACTTCATTATTAACTTCATTAACCCACTAGAATGTAGGTTGGGAAAAGCTTTTAAGTTTACTAACAATATAATATTTTAAGCATTCATTTTTCATATTTTATGTTTAAAGGATTATTGCACAGAATTTAGCATTTATTATACAGAGTTCTTTTATTTGAATTAAATGGCTATGTTGTTGTTTGCAGCAGTTATTATAAACATTAATCAACTGAACCCTAAGGTAATGTTAATATTATAAAAACAATATTTATGCTATTTTCTCTGATCCTACCTTTCCTGTCCCCCAGATAGTTAAGATCTTCTCTTCGGAAAGAAGAAGCAATATTCTTATAAGTTGGTGTACAATTTAAACTGTATAAAATAAAACTCTCGAATTTCTACTTCAAGTCAGTATGTCATATAAATATATCTTACCTCATTTCCCAGTGGATTTAATGAGGAATTATAATGGAGCTGCCTTGAAAACAGATGTGTTTAAACATTTTATTTTTGTATTACTACTGAACATTTGAAAATTGAACTTCCCAAGTGGATATGTTATTCTGCAGAGTGTATTTAGGATGAATTTACTTGAGCTGAACTGCTCCTGCCCTCCCAGGTAATCAATCTCTTTGCTCCCTGTTTTCTCCCTCTTCCAGAGAGGATAGCATGGTAGATAACCATCTAAGGGAGTTATCAGAGAAAACAGAAAATCTCTCTCTTTTTAAAATATTTTTTAATGTTTTTTTTTGAAAGAGAGAGAGAGAGCACAAGCAGGGGAGGAGCAGAGAGAGGGTGACAGAGGATATGAAGCAGGCTCTGTGCTGAGAGCAGAGAGCCTGACGTGGGGCTCAAACCCATAAGCCATGAGATCATGACCTGAGCTGAAGTAGGATGCCCAACTGACTGAGCCACCCAGGGGCCCTAAAACTCTCTTTCTAAAGAGCTTCTCAATGTAGAATACAGATGTGATGTCTTTATTGAACAGTCAAGTATAGATTATCTGGAAAGAGGATAGGTTTATTCAGAATAAAGATCATGTAAAGAAACTATATCCATAATTTATTTCATTGTTGCTATTTTAATGTAGATACAAGCATGGTTTAATATTTAGAAAGCCTTAAACATTAACAGTTTTGTTTTCAGTGTCCATATAAAGAAGTGGAATGAGGGGGCAGCCAGTTTTAGAAGGATGATTAAAAGTAGTCCAATTTAACCAGTCAAGTCTTGTGTTTATTGATATTGCCAAGTTAAGTACTTAGGCCCACCCCTGTAGTGCAGAAAAAAAATTAAGTGTAAATAACAGCATTTCCATAATACTGAAAAGATATTTTCCCTGAAATAGATCTGTGATTAAATTAAATGTGCTTTGAATGAGGAAAGTTTATACTGTCTCCTTTCCCAGTGTCTTTTCCTCACCTCCTCCCTTCCTCATTTTATGGAAGTATATTCTCTAAGAGAGGTGAAATAAACACATATATCAATAAATGTGTGACTATAAAATTTTTGTAACTTTTTTCATTGTAGTTAAAAAGGGATTTACCTCTCATCGAAAAATAAATGTATTCTTCCCAAATATAGAATTTAGACATCTTCTAAATACCATGTTCTTCTCCCATGAAAATAAAAATGTAATAATCCTAATCCATTAAAATAAATCATACATAGAAGTTTATAATAGTATACCCCATGGACATGACTGTGTTTATCAATTTATTTTAAATAATATACCACCAATAAAATGCTTTGTGTATGGGAAAATATAAAGTAGGCAGAAGACATAGCTCTGTGGTTAAGAAAAAAATCCATAATCATTTCAGAAGTTAGGTAACAATGTAAGAAATTGAATATCAAAAAAGCAGTTAGTCATATACATAAAAGCAATCAGGAAGTGAGAAATCATAGGCCAGTGTTGTGAGAGAAAGGCATGACTTATACTGTCCCTCTAAGCAGAAGACACACATTTAATCAGTGTTTAAACCACCTGCAAGCAAATAGAATTCATAAAGAATTTTAGCTTATGTTTTGTTAGTAATTTTATCTTTATTTATTATCAATTGTTTGATTATCTTAGTTTGATATTTAATACCAGCCCCATATTTTTTTGTCTTTGCATGTATTATATTGTTTTGGGTTATATTATATTCTGTTTTGTTAATAACTTTTAAACTAGTAGTAAACTCCTTTACTGTGTAAGCTACAGGAGGGTCTTCTTAGGTGCAATTATTTCCAAACCCATGGGACTACCATAGACACATATGGCATCAAATTCAGTTTATAGATATAAGGTTGGAAGCACAGCTTGCTGGCATGCCCTCTCACTCCCCACTCCTGGGGACACTTGAGAATTCTGGAAGCACGTTTGCCTGTCAGGACTGAAAGAGGAGTTATGCTACTGACATCTAGGGCTCAGCGGCCAGGAATGCTGTTAGATGTCCCAAATGCATAGGCCAAACTCCAGAGAAAGAATTATTCTGCATAAAATGTAATAATTTGTTTTATGTAGGGGTTGTCCTATTAATTTAAGGGAATTTAGAGGCATTCTTGGCCTCTAATCTTGAGATGTCAGTAGCAAGCCTCTCCTCACGTCATGACATTAAAAAAAAAAAAAAAGAAAAAAAAAGAAAAAATGTCTTCAAACATTGCCATATATCCCCTGATGGTCAAACTTACCCAGGTTAAGGCCCACGACCTATATAATGTACAAGAGAAGAGCTACATAATTTGGGGATGGGAACTCTGGCAGAAGCTTCTGCCCCACAGGAACCAATGTTTCTTATACCAAACCTATAGGTACAACTGTGAAAATCCCTGAAGTTACAGTCACTACACCAGTAGCTCAAAGCTATGGCATCCTATTAGCTATTATTCCTCTATTTCTATTCCTCTCAATCTAGAAGCAATTTAATACAAAAATGTTACCTAAAATCAAAGTTGACATTCTTCCCTTGTCAAGTTACCAGGGCAGCAGAGCAGAACTTTAAAAGAAGGTCAGATTCTCATGCAGCAGGGAAAAGGCTTTTGTCATCGCTTCAAATGTATCTACTCTTCATCTGCCATGTTAAACTTTCTTAGTAATTCTTTTGTGTTGGTATTCTTTGTTTGATCATAATAATTACAGTTGTGGATATCAAGCAAGTATGTTTCCAACATACTTCACTTATTATTATTTTTTTTTTTTTGGACTCCTTTTCTGTAAACTGCTGTGCCTGTATTCTTTCTTTGTAAGACTTTTGGCTTTGTATCTGGGTTTGGGAGGGAGTAGCTGTATTTCATGCTGTTCCATCGGATCATTTGATCTCTTATGAATTCCTTTCTTCTGGCAAATGAGTATTTCCTTGAATCCTTAAAGATTCTAGTAGGAAAAAAGCAAAAATTCTTCAAAAGGAAACTTTGAGACTTAAGCTAACCATGCATTGTGAAACTGAAAGAAATTCTCCCTTGATTTCACACATATTAGATTTATTTTAAACGTGGAAATTACTTTTTTCTTCTTAATTCCAAACTATTTGCAAAGAGAAAGAAGTGAAATACTTTTTGGAAAATTAGTGAATGTGTGGATTTTGTTCTTTAATATTGTTTCTCAGTGAATGAAATAAAATGTTTTCCTTCAGACTGTTATGTAGCTTGGGTAGCATTGTTTTTTCTTTTTTCAATTAAAGAGGGGTTTAACTTTAAAAAATAATCAATGCTGGATAATACTAAAAATTAAGCAGAAATTGAAAAAATCTTTAAGAAAAATGACGTATATTTTCTTAGTATGTTAACTATTTGCATTGAACTGTATGAAATGGCAGAATTAATCTGATGTTCCTTCAGTTATTCTCAGTTTCACTCTGTCAGCATCAACATTTTTTCCAGTGATTCTACTATTTGAAGATATATGTTCTTAAGCACAAGCTAACTGCTTTGTGTACAACATAGAATGATAAATATAATATTTTATTGCTGAGTTAAAAGACACAAGTAATCTGAGTATGTGAAGTTTTCACTGTAATTACTGACTTAAAACCTGAAGCTACAAATGTATGCAAATATTTAGAGAGATATCAATGTGTATGATAGATGTCTGTCTGCCCATCTATCTACCCTTCCATCCATCCAGCCATCAATCCTTCTGCCTCTCTCAATGTTATTAGCTTCATGCATTTTGCATCTTTACTGAGTGAACACTCATTCTTATTAATGCATTTTTCTTCTTTGCCTTTTATAATTCCATATGTGCTAGTTCTGTTTTAACTTTCCACTTATGTCTTTATTTCTGTTTATTCTTCTTTTCTCCAAATCAGGTTTTGTTTCTATTTTTCTTTTACTCTACACTCCCTTGCTTGGCAATTGAAGGACTTAAACTATGACTATGCAGATCTTCCCTGCATTTGTATCTGGGACAGTCAGGCAGCTTCTGTGAATTTCAACTTAGTTTCCTGATTTATTCTAAAATCTAATATGACTATAATTAAACTTATAGTGATTCCTTAATTATTTTTTCTCCTCTTGAGTTCCCTGCTCCACCTAAAAAGATCTCGCTCCTCTCTGTTATGAAAGTCATCATTCTATCTTCCTTCTTTCCCAATATGCAACTGAAAATCAGGATATTGGATTCTGAAATTTGAGATATGGTTTAAATTCCAGCTTTGCTACTTTAACTGTAATTTCTCTCAGTGTTCATTCTCCATATCTGTCATCTCTGAGGACCAAATTAAACGATGCCAGAACAGTGTTTATCCAATGTTTGGCACATAGATAGTACTTCCTAATCATTAGCTCTCAGTTCTCAAAACCTTCTCAGTATCTATTCAGTCCTCTCCAGTCCCACTGTCATTTTCAAAGCTAGGCCCTTTATCTCCTGCAAGAAATTCCTATTTTTCCCCACCTCTCATCTTCTCTTTCCCCCTCAGAACATCAGTGTCAGATGAACATTCCTTTATGAAGAACACTTTCGGTTGCAAATAACAGAAAATTCTTATCTAAATCCTTTTTTTTTTCTTTTTCTTTTTTTTTTTTTTTTTTTCCTCTCCTCCAAGGATTAACTCCAGTGGGATCTGATTCCCTCGGCTTAGGTAGCCATTCTGTATAGCAAAGGCATGGCTGCAAGCATTCGTTATTCCCTCTTTAGAAATTCTGTATTGCTGCTCACTACCCATGATTCAAAGTTCAGACTGCTAGACTTCGCAAACAGGATCCTCCACCGTTCTGTGAGATCATATGCCATATTCCAGTCAAGGTGAACATTTCATTATCCGGTGCACTTTTGAATTTGGTGCTTTTTGTAATTTCATTTTTTTCCTAATGAATATGCTTAAAGTCACCTCTCCTGAACCTACTCTTTACCATTTTTAAAGCAACAGTTGAATGCCATTTGTCGCATAAAATTTCTCTCTGAAACCTCCAGCTGTATCTAATCTTTTTATTCTCTAAATTGACACTTTTTTTTTCTGGACTTACCAATTTCAACATTCTATTCCTAAATTATATATATGAGATATATATAATAGATGTAGATATAGATCTTCTTTTCTCCCTTTTTTTCTCTCTCATAAGAACATAAGTTCTTTTTTTCATGAATCATGAATGTGTCTTCCTAAAGGACCTAGATCAGAAAATGCATAAACTAATAAATTATTTGAAATAGGTACTTCTGGCTTTGGTCATGTTTTTCAGCTGCTGTTTTGTTAATGAAGATATAACATTACATGTACAGTTTTTACTATAACTATGAATATGAGTACATTTCTAGGGGAGAAATAGGTTATAAATTGTAGGATAGGTTCCGATTCTGCAACTGGTTCTAATCCTAGATTTTTTAAATTATTTTTTATTGTTTATTAATTTTTGAGAGAGAGACAGAGTGCAAGTGGGAGACAACAGAAAGAGAGGAGACACAGAATCTGAAGCAGTCTACAGGCTCTGAGCTGTCAGCACAGAGCCCAGCGTGGGTCTGGAACCCACGAACCATGAGATCATGACCTGGGCCAAAGTCAGACGCTTTACCAGCTGAGCCACCCAGGCACCCCTAATTCTAACTGTTTTTAATGTGTGACTAACTCTGTCTCTACAACCAATTTCCTTATGCAAATGAAGAATTTAGTAGGATGATCTCTTAAGTCATGGTCAAGTTTGAAATTGTTGCCAGTAAGTGTCTGATGTATAATTTATGCATATATCACAGCGAACCCATATTTTAGTAGCCATTTCAAGAATCTCCTAGAAACTGTATGCTTGAATCAAAAAGATGCATGATGAGGGGCATCTGGGTGGCTCAGTCAGTTAAGCGTTTCCACTCAGGTCATGATCTTGTGGCTTCCTGGGTTTGAGCCCCACATCAGGCTCTGTGCTGACAGTGCAGAGCCTGCTTGGGATTCTCTATCTCCCTCTCTCTCTCTGCCGCTCCCCCTCTTCTGCTGTCTCTGTCTCTCTCAAAATAAATACATAAACTTTTTTAAAAAAAAAAGATGCATGATGACAACATTTCATTGGAAGAAGTTCCCAGTGTTAAAATGTCTGTTCTGTGTTAAAGACGGGTAAAAAATTTAAAAAAGATAACCTGAAGACAAGTAGAACATTAATTATATCTGCTTTACATCTATTGCATCTAGAGAAAATACATTTGAAGTAATGGAAAAAGCATTCTTGGTATATAGATAATGACAAGAATTTAGTGTCTGTGAATTAAAATTTCAGAAGTTTATTAAACATATCATCCTTGTGAATTTTACTTGAGTCTTTTCCTTTGGTTTATGATTAACTTCACTGTAGAGTAGGACTGATCACTAGGTACAGTACTGAATCCATAAACTATTACAAATATCATGCATACAAATATGTGTTATTTTGCAGTTACTTTTAAAGACTGTGGATCTGCTATCTTATTAAGGATACTACTGTGTGGTTTCTTCTTTAGAAGAAAGAAGCAACTTTTTTAAAGCAACTTAAATTATTTTATTTTTGTGTGTATGTATGTCTGTTTCTATGTAGATATCCTTTGCAGCTTATCTATAAAGAAAATATACAAAGCAATGGAAAGATATGGTAGCTTGGAAATTAGTACTTTTCTCTCAAACACCATTTTATCTCACATGCCTAATTTAAAAATTAGATTGCCTGTTTGCTTTAGCAAGAAGCTTTTTCCAAAAAGTTTCTGAGTCTCTTTTTCTTCAGAGCAATCTGTTAAAAATTTCTGCTTCCAATGTTTAAACATATTGTGTCAGCTCATTTGAGTAAGAAAACCTAATTTGTTCAGCATACACATTAGTATTTATCTGGAGTTGAGTAAGATTTTAAGTGAAATGGCCATTTTGACCTTGGATAATAATAACAGTAGTATTTGATAACCATGTGACAGTCCAGAGTATGTTTTGGTTCCCTTCAGAGGTCTTGGGAAAGCATGATTATTTTCTGAGGCAGCTTTTGAACATTCTTACTTTCAGAAACTCTCTTTCTTTACCTCCCTCCGTCTTTGTCTTCTCTCTCCCTCTCTATACACAAATATACACATACATACGTACATACACACATACATGCATGCACACACATACACATACATACACACATGCACACATACATGCATACACACAAAATATGCACATACATATATACACACATACACACGTACCTACACACATACATACACCCATACATACACACATACACATATACATATACACATGCAAACATACACACATACATACATACTTTTAGGGAGTTTTAATTTGAGTATATCGCTTCTTCTTTGAAGATGGAACATACTTTTCACTTGTCTGTTTTCAGATTCAGACTGGTTTTCTCTAGAGATGTACATGAGAAATTCTGGATTTTTTCCCTTCTTCCTTGTCCTGAAGATGAACTCCATGCCATCCCATGCTGTGTAGTACACTTGGTCCCAAATTGCAGCTTAAGTGTAATTATTGTTGTTTTTTTTTTTTTTTTACATTGATGACAAAATAAACCAGTGTTTCCTAAGACTCATATCTGACCTGGGGCACCTGGGTGGCTCAGTCAGCTGGGTGTCCAATTCTTGATTTCGGTTCAGGTCATGATCTCACAGTTTGTGGGATCGAGGCCCACATCAGGCTCTGTGCTGACAGTGTGGAGCCTGCTTGGGATTTGCTCTCCCTCTCTCTCTCTCTGCCCCTCCTCCCACCCCTCTCTAAAAATAAATAATCTTTAAAAAAAAAAACTCATATCTGACCTTATTACCCCCAACTCTGGGCTCCAGTCATCTAATGTTTTCATATTTTCATTAATTCATTTGTAGAACTACTTAACACTGTTGTGTTTATATGTATGATTGTTAGAGAGGTTTCCACAAACAAAAAACTAAATTTGGTAATCTACATATGTATATTCTTTTGTTGACACTTGATCTCAAGCTAATGCCTTGAAATTTCATGTTTCAGCTTGAATGGGGTCCTGAAGAGCTGGGCTCAATTATGTCCATAAAATTTCAATAAAGTTTCTATATTCATCTATATATACTTAAATTAATAGGAATGCAAATGCATACTATTTCCCTTTTATTAATAGTAATGCTATATAAGTTTAGTTTAGATATGATACTGGTTTTCTATTGGGTTTCATTTCTTTTACCATGCAAATAATAATTTTACTTAATTTTTCCATAAAAATGTTGATTGTTCCAAATGCCTTTCCACATTGTTAAAATAACATTAACAACATAACAACAACAAACAGTGGACTGACTTAAAAAGTAAAGCCAAATTACAAGAGAACATCTACTTGTAGTGTAACTTCTATGCCTCACCATGGTTGTTTTGTATACTTCCTTATTTTTTTCTAATTTTGTCAAAATAATGACTATTGTTCCTACATTGTAGACTCAAAACATTGGCATTATTTTTATTCTTCACATAATTATGTTTAATTTATCACTAAATGCTTCATTCTTTTCCAAGATAATGGAACTGTTTCCCTGTCTTTCTCTCTCCTTTCCATCTCTCTCTCTTAACATGTGAATCTGGCTCTTCCACCTGAAAATAGTGTTTATAATCTGTCTTTTATTTCTCTGCATTTCCAGTCTTTGCTTTATTCCCTTGCTTCACACTAGTTTCTGCATTAGCATCTTGGTTATGAAGCCATAGCTCCAAAAGATCTCGTAGTTTGACCTAGCTCCTCACACTGCTATGGTCTCCTGTGTTGCCACCTTGTGATGCTGGTTGATTAACCTTTGTCCTTTCTTCCCACTTTTTACTAATGAGAAGTCAGTTGTTCAACAGAACCTTTCTTTTCTCTCTCTCTTTGTTTTCCCCACAAGTGCACTATATTCAAGTGTGAGTATATTTTAGTTTCTGCAGAATTACTAAGCCTGTAAAATTGCTGAAAGTAAATGTGCATGTGTTTTTAGAAAACTGTTTTGAACAAAAAGACACAGACAAAGATAAAGTGCAGTACTCAATGTTGGTATAGCATTATAATTGATGAGATAATGGTCTATTCATGAAATTTGACTACACTGCATAAGACCTTCTGAGCTTTTGCATTGCAAGTACTTTTTTTCTTTTTTCTTTTTTTAATTTTTTTTTTAGTTTCAACCTTTCACTTAAAGTCTAGTTAGTTAACATATTGTGTAGCAAATATTTTTTTCTTAAACAATTGCTTTTTGTTCTTGCTGCTCAGTAGTGTGCCACATTTATTTACTTATTTTCACTTTAATCTGTATTCAAATGGGAAAGCTTTAATTAATTTTGTCAATAACTACTTTCTGTTTTCTACCCATTTTTGTGCTAGCATAAGGGAAATTCAAATAGGAAAGAAAGAGAATCTGTATGCTAGATATGATGTAGAGCCAGACAAAAACTTTTAACGCTAGTGACAGAACACATACTATGTGAGCACAGCAGAGAGGATGCTGGTAGCTAATTATGCTTTGTCCTGACAGTGTATATGTTTGGTACATGGTTTTACATTTGATTTCACCAGTACTGACAGATGTGGATATGACTGTGTAAAAAGATTCTCCCTAATCCTCTTACTTCCTTTTAATTCTCTCAACTTAAACATCTTTGCAAAATGGCTTGAGCCCCTACAACTATGGGGACTTTCTAGCATGTCTCCCTAATATTTTTGGGGGGCCTTGATCCTCCTGTGAATCCCTCACTCTGAATTTTTCCTGTGTGCTCAATATGCACTCCACCAGCATCCATCCCTTAGTGAGTTTTAATTTTCCCCACACATAATTTCATTTATTGGACACACTCTCTTTTCATTATTTCCCCAAAGCAGTATTAATCTAAGTCTGAGAGGCAAGACAGATGACTGAAGATTTCCAGAAACTGGGGGAAGGGGTAGATTAGAGAAGGAGATACTTAGAAAGAATTATCAGTGTCCCCAGATAGCCATCATTAGCATTTCTCTCTGTTAGGTCTAGATCTTAATTCCCATCTAAGTGAGATCTTCACTTCCTAACCCTCAGCCACTAATAGAAAACACAACTCCTATATATAATACTTACTATGGAGAGTAATTTACTTCTTTTCATGGTAAAGATCCCTTATTTATACTGCCTTGTCACAATTGAAAAGACTAGTAAAAGTATTTCTTTTAAAGAGGGAAAAAAGCCAATTACCCCAGGAGAAACTTATGACATTTCCCAGGATCTATCAATCTAAGACTTCAGAATTGCATTTTTTACTTTCCTTCTCTGTGTGCTGTGTAAGTACCTGTTTCTGTGTATACTGGTGTGTGTTCGTCTGCATATATATATATATATATATATATATATATATATATATATAGTGTGTGTGCGTGTGTGTGCGCGCACGCGTGCGCGTCTGGAGGGGTAAATATCAAAGATAAGGCAGGCAGAGTGCATGGGGTGGAGAGGAACGGAGAGTAACAAATGCCACAAATATTGAGTCTAAAATTCAACATAGTAATAAAAAGGGTAATACCAAAGCAAAGGCGACATTTTCTTGGGTGTCCTCTTAAACTGCTTGACGTCATGTAGGTCCTATTTCATACAATGTTTTAAAGGTCATTAGGGGCAATATTTAAATCTAAAGGAAAACAAAATGGTAATGTTAATTCATTTATGTAGAGTCCTTCCCTTAAACTTTGAGAGCCTCTACTTCCCACATTCTGGAATAAGCAGGCAGGGAATGCCCCTCCAATACATAAGAATAAAAGAGATTTTTAATAGTTTTATTTTTCAACTTTATGTGGAATTTTAAAACCATTTTCTTAAGAACTCATTTAAATATTTTCTTGTGTTTTCTTTTTTCCCTGAATGTGGAAGATTGCATGTATGTATATAAATGTTTAGGCTCTGATTTTAGGGTCTGGTTAAATCCTGAGACTATGTCATATTTCTTTCTGTGGTTTCTTCACTTCTCTTTGTGTTGGTATTTCTTTCATATATAGTTGGACATAATATAGAATTAGAATTATTGTACTACTCATTATATATTTTTCCTACTTGATTTAAAATATTGATTACTATAATATTTTACATTTCTTACTCAAAAACAAACATACATAACTGGTTCTAAATTTTATTCCTTTTTTTTTTTTAATAGATGAATTCCTTCTGACCCTTTGGGTAAAGTTCTTTCATGGAACTACATTTCCCTAACTAGATCTAAAATAAAACCTGTCTCTATGGGCAACAAGAGAGCATGAAGTCAGGATATGTTTTCCTTTGATAAGCTTGAAAAGTCAATTTCAAGGATAAAGTACCTTGGTAAAAGTGAATCAGACTAGATAAACACAAATGGAAAACAGAAAAAATAGAGACATAAATAGATATGTGGTATATTCTACTTTTCCTAAATAAGAAAGGTAGTTACATGGAAAATACAGGTGTCTTACAAGAAGAAAACATTAAAAAAGGGAGAGACCAAATTAAAAAAAAAAAAAAGATAGAATGTGGAAGAAAATAATAAAAACTTCTACAAATGAGAAAAATGGAAATATTTTAAGCAAGTGTTTCAAAGGCATTTATCTGTGAGTTATGTAAAATTTCAATAATTGTCTACTAATTTCAAATCTAACCTAGGTGTATTAACAAAGATGTCAGAAGTTTAGACACTTAATTTTCCCTTCTTTATTTTTTTCAATTAGAACTGTATAATTACAAGAAAATTAATTATGACTAAACTTTATTTAAAAAGTCCATGGGATACCTGAGTGGCTTAGTCAGTTAAGCATCTGACTCTTGATCTGGGCTCAGGTCATGATCTCATGGTTAAGTTCATGAATTCAAGCCCAGCATCTGGCTCTGTGCTGACAGCCAGGAGCCTACTTGGCATCCTCCCCCTCTCTCTCTCCCTCTCTCTCTGCCGCTCCCCCCACTCATGCACACATGCTGTCTCTCTTTCTCTATCTCAAAATAAATAAACACTTAAATATGAATAAATACAAAGTTCTCATATTATAATAGTCTCTGTGAATTTATGCGCTAAGACATTTTTCGAAGCTCCAGAAGTCTAGTTCAAGTTGCATCATTGCAGGCTCCAGATTGATAGAGTAATAAAATAAGAGTTGCAGGCTTTTTCTTTTTCCAATGGAAAATTTAAAATATATTCAGAGTGAGTTATTGAAATACATATAATCACAACTTCCCTGGTGCATTTATCTTAATTTCATATTTAGAAATTATTTTGTATAAAATGATAAATCTGTGTTGAATGTACAAAGGGAAATGTCAAGAATGAGTTTTGAATGAGAGAGAAATTAACTCACCTACTGTGCTTCATGAGCCCTGAAAATCTGACAGATTTAAGGATAATGTATAATGACAGATTCTGTATTATTTGGGAAAATATTTGAGATATTATTAATGATATAATTTGGATTGTATGTTTATAAAAAGACTTTCTATTGTTTTTCAGAGAAATCTTGTGAGGAACATACACCTGATTCTTTTTTTTTAATGTTTGTTTATTTATTTATTTATTTATGAGGGAGAAAGAGGGCAAAAGAGAGTCAGAGGGAGAGAGAGAGAGAGAGAGAGAGAGAGAGAGAGAGAGAGAGAGAATCCCAGGCAGGCTCTGCACTGCTGGCAGCACAGGGCTGGACACGGGGCTTGAACCCATGAACTGTGACATCATGACCTGAGCTGAAATCACGAGTCAGAGACTTAACCAACTGAGCCACCCAAGCACCCTGAGAAAGTAAATGTTTGAACTGAATTGATGAATGTAGCAATTTAAAGACAAGGGATCCAAAGGATAATCTTCAGACTCTTTCCACTATTTCCCCTGCTGACTACTTTTAAAATACATAATTAAAGTTATGAAAATTTTAACAAGTTTTAAATGGAAGTCTGTTGATATCCTACTAGCAATGTTATACCTCTCCAAATAAACAAGTCCACAGGGCAATTTAATGTTTTCCTGGTGCCACCTTAGTGGTTAGTCTGGGAGACTCTTCCCAAGTTGTTGACCCTTTTCTCCTTACTTTTCTGTGCTACTTAATTTTCATAAAAATCCTGGTTCCCTAGATTTCTGCAGTTCTGCATTTTGGGAATTCATTTTTTTCCCTAATTTTATCAGTATCTTCTCAGACACCTCATCTCTGAAGCACATGTTACATTCTTTTTTCACTTCCAAAGTCTTAAGTTCAGACCCTTCTTGTCTCTTGCCTACCCTTTCATTAGTCCTGCCTCCAATTTCTGGCATTCCAAATTGTTGGAGTCCCATACTTCTCCTTGACTCATAAATTAATTACAAACCCTTTAACCTGGGGGTTTTGGCCCACCTTGTTTGCCTCAGGCTTCTAAACTATTACTTTTTTACAGATACTTCCCATTGTAGACTACTCTGTTTTCATGGCTCTTGTCTTCATGCTTACACCACTTTCTCTTGTTAGTCCTTGTTGGCTTTATATCTCTCCTTTGCTCTTTTACCTAATAAAATATCTGATGGAATACATGCCAACTGCTTATACCTGTACCAATCCTCCATGCTGAAGTATGATTTCCTGGGTCTAAACCCAAATTTACAATGAAAACATCAGTAAGCGCAGAAACCAGCTTTTGTGGAACACTCACTTTATGCTAAACACTGTAGTAACTAATCTTTTTGCATTATTTGATTTAATCTTTAAGTAACTCTCCAACTGTATGTCATGTATTTTTGTATTTGGTTGTGTGGTTGAGTCCATTATGCTCCTTTTCTAATCTAGAGACTGTAAGTTTATTAAAGCTTGTTAAAGGTAAAGTCATGATTGATTCATCTTTGTACTTTCTGCTCTAGACAGTTCAGTGATAGGCACTAAAATGGTATTTGAAAAAATTATATAAAATGATTAAATGATATAATAAATCAGTGGATAATACCCACCCTGAGATTTCAGGCTCTGAAGTGTGTGTTTGAACTGATTTATCATTTGTATCATGAATGTTGACTCAGTTGATCATTTTAATGACAAGTCAATTAATTTACTTAGTTCCCTTTTCTTACAAACAGCTATACACAGCTTATGGACAAGGGATTTTCAGGAGATTTTTTAATCAATCTGCTCTCTATACAAATCTTTGGTTTTTTGCTACTTTACTTTTATATTTTTTTCTCTGACCTTATCATCCTACAGAATTAATTTAACACAATCATGTATACATGAAGACTGGAGAAAACATCAGTATCTTAATGTAAAAAACAAACATGCAAAATCTAATGATACTATAATCCAAGAAAGTGCTGATGAAAATAGCATATAGTCAACCAAGAAAGTTGTCAAAGACGGAACTGAGAAAAAGTTTATTTCATTGCTTCTACTTTTAAATGATCTGCAAAATATATCCCATCGATAAAAGCAGCAAATTATAATTAATTGCAATAAACCTCAGGGTTAAATTGTCATTGTTAAAACTAGTAAATGTTATTATTATCTTAACATCTTAATAATTTTATGATACTGATATTTACTCCATTTCAGAGCTCTGATGTCAATTGTTATAATTGTTATATAATATTAGAAATACACTGGTAAAACACTACTTGCATATAGCAGAAGTAACTTATTTTAAATTTCATGCATTTTCAAACTGACCATTATTGTCAACATGACATTAAAGAAATTTTTTAAAATGTGCTGGTGTAGAACTAATGGACTCTACATATGTAGCTAGTGAATCCTGGGAAAAATTTATCTCTAGAACTCCCAATACATTGCTTTGAAATATGTTTTGATATAATAGTCTATTAGGCAGATATAATATATAGGTTCAGTAGAACCACCCAAAGAAAATTGCTACTCCCTCCTCAACATAGAAAAGTACACAGATTTATTAAATTACCTTCTAAAAGTTCATTTATAAGGCAACTATTTAAGTTTCAGAATATATGTCCTCACAGATATAATGTGATGAATGGTATTTACATTCTTAAGGAAGTTTACAGGTATACATAATGCTCATGAATCATAGCAAGGGCAGTGTTAGTTCAAGGTCATAGTTCTCACTTTATGTTATGTGGAAAGTAAATGCTATTTGTTTCCCCTGAGCACCAATTCTGTAGTAAGGTAAGCTTTTTTCCTTCCTTTTTTTATGACATGTTTCCATCTTCTTTCTGATTACCTTTGTCTAGCTTCAAATTCCTTTACTCCTTATGATACTAAGAAATTATCTATTACCTTTTTCTTCCAAAATAAATTTCCAGTCACCAACTTCTAGAAATAAACAAAATGTAAATTATAAATTAGTAAAATAAAACCTACCTCTCTTAGTGAAAATGGATATCAGTAAGAAATAAATCTGATCAAATTAACTCATGTCCATGACTTATATTCATTTCATTATAAAGAAAACACTTGTATTTCAATACATGAAGCTTAATTAACACAATATTTAGTTGATGAACAAAAAGAAGTTAGACATCTAAGCACTGAGTGATCTAACGAAGACATTTCTGTATCATTCTTTACATTCAATGACTAGAAAAATTTAAATTTTGCATTATACTTATGCCATAAGGAATATACCCCTACTCATCCTCACCTAATAGTCAAAGTACTATAGGAGGCAAAACTAGATTATCAAGGTGTAGTTATGAATTAAGGTAATTAACTCCATAATATGCATATTTAAAGAAAAAATTTGATTTGTTTGCTGGAATATGTCAGAAAGGTGAATTCTGCCCTGATTTTAACTAAATAGGTGTTTCAAATATTCTGCCTTAGAGTGTATATATCCAGCTTTAATGTGCTATAAATTTATATTATTTTTAATATCTAATTTAATTTCCTTCCTAAGATTTCAAAAGCTTATTTCATTAACCTATCTCTTTAGATCTCTTCAAAAGCATATGTTGAGCATTTGCATGTCAGCAATTGGACTAAGGTGCTGAGAATACAAAGGTTATCATTGTTTATTCCTAACCTTGAGAATTTCCAGTCTGACTGGCTAATCAGAAATAGTCATGGATCATTTGCATGCTAGTTAGTAAGGGGAAGGATTCCACAGGGACTTGGTTGTTAATGGAGAACTTTAATAAGAGATTCAATCTTGCCTAGTGGAGGGTGGGAGGGAATCAGAAATCTTCCTTAAGGGGAAATCTAAGTTGGATTTTGAAGGATGTCCAGGACTTGGTTGGGGAAGGTGTGAAGGGCAGAGAAACCAGCATGACCAAAGGCTCAGAGAGCTAGACCCAGCAATGCTGTATATGAGTGAAAAGAGGTAGATTTAGTATTGCCAGAGTGAAAATTGAAGGCACAGCAGTGGCTGGAGACACATGAGGGGATCGAGTCATGGTATGCTCCCTCTTGTGGCTCAGCTGAAGAGTTGACTGTCTCTTACTATTTCTGTTTTCCCTGGGAAAATGAATTCAGAATTCTCACTCACACCTGATGGGATTTAGTAAGTATGTCCAGTAGGGAAAAGTAAATGCACAACTTACCAGGAAAAAATGGACCCACAATTTAATGTTGTACAAATAATGCTTGTTCATTGTATCACATATATCATAGCAAAATAATTCTGAAGTCCTAGTCACCATATATCTTTCTTTTTTCCTTACTTTGGTACTACTGATGGAACTTAAAATGTCTGCTCATATGTACTTAGCTAGAGAAAGGTATATATTGATTAGATTTTGAAGATTGAGAAGCAACAGGCCAGGACAGTTAACAAATCAAAACATCCCATAATTACCAAAGGAGGCAGAAAAGGTTCAGGTAACGTGATCCAAAAGGCACATGTGTAAAGAGTGATCAAATTGAAATCAACTGTATTTATGTTTTTTTCTCATAAGAATGACCTTAAGAAAAACCACAGCATATTAAAGTAACCTACTATCAGAACATGGAATCATTGGGGCGCCTGGGTGGCGCAGTCGGTTAAGCGTCCGACTTCAGCCAGGTCACGATCTCGTGGTCCGTGAGTTCGAGCCCCGCGTCGGGCTCTGGGCTGATGGCTCGGAGCCTGGAGCCTGTTTCCGATTCTGTGTCTCCCTCTCTCTCTGCCCCTCCCCCGTTCATGCTCTGTCTCTCTCTGTCCCAAAAATAAATAAACGTTGAAAAAAAAAAAAAAAAAAAAAAAAGAACATGGAATCATTCTATTTGAACATTTCCATAATATGGTATTGCTCCAGTACTAATTCAAGAGAAGAGAATAATCCTACATATAAGTTAAAAAAATGGTTTTAATTCCAGCTCAGTTTATTTATTTATGGTGACATAAACTTATCTGTGGGACTATTTGAGTTCTATACTATTCTAATTTATTTATCTGTTAAATGCATGTTACATTAAATTATATTACCTGATAAAATAAACTTAACCTGGTGATATTTGCTAGGAAATTTGATTTATGGTTGGGTAAATATGGGAATATTTTCTTATAATTACATGTTATTATGTTAAAAATAGAAAGAAGTAGATATTAGCTTAATTTGCTGAGTAAGATTAAATGATTAAAGAGCTAAAATGTGCTGAGTGAGAAATAAACCTTTGAATTAGTTCTTAATAAGGACCTTAGATGTTTTTAAGTAATATAAATATTATTGCAAAAAAGAGTAAAGACACTTTATTGAGGGCACTGTGAGATCTAATAGAATGATATACAATTATAGTTATGGAGTGTTTTAATTTTTAAAAACTCCTTCAAGTACATTATTTTATTTTATCCAACTTCCAGAGAAGATATTTTATAGATAATGACATTGTAGCTTGAGAGGTTAAGTGACTTAACTAAATCACACACCTGATTAGTGGCAGAACTGGGGCCAGAATTTCTAGTCTAGTGTCATTTTTTACTTCATGCTGCCAAATTCTGCATAAGATTTAAATATTTAAATCTGCACTAGACATAAATATGAAATACACCATGCTTTTTAACTCATTTTATGATCAATTGAGTACACTCAAATCAGTTCTAGGAATTGGAGACTGATTTGCAAGGTGGCCCAGGGTCTATTTGATATCAAAATCTTACTTCCACATGCCAGATATAGAGTTATTATTATTTAGCTACTTGCATGAGCCAACACAAGAAAAATAACAGTTAGACATTGGCAAATTTCTCCAACACTACCTGTTAGGAATCTTTTGATCCACCATATTTATGCTGTGTTTTTGTATATGAATATGTCTTATAATCACTGTCCTTCAACTATATCCAGAGGACCTCTGAATATTTTTTTCCTCTAATATACACATGTCTAAAACATAGGTCCCCTGCCTTTATAATGTATGTTTAGAATGAGACCTCAATACATTTTATCTATTATGGAATATTCAAAGGCATGTTTATACAGTAGTTGTTTAACATATGCCATTTTATGCTAAGTAAACTTGAAATTTGAATTGTAGACACAGATAAAGTCCCAAATAAAACAAACACATTTGAAAATTGGATGCTTTCCAAAATAATTTTCATCATGTACAATTCACCCTGTGCTTTTTTATTTCCTTAGATTATAATTGGAAATGAATATAATTGAATATTTTTACAATTTGATTCACCCAAACTTAATATAATATCATTCCAGCAGAGAAAACAACTCACAGTGTTAAAATCAGCATCACTTATACAATAGACAAAACAATCTGGTACATATTTAGATCAGTAGAAGTTTATACCCAATCAACAAGATAATTGAGGAGCAATTGGCAAGATGTGGAAATCATTGAAAAGTATCAGTGCATTTACTCTATATTCCATTTATCTCCCTATCTTCTTTCATTGTCTAATCTTAGAGGGGAAACAAATAGACTTTCTACAGTCATGATGGTAACATTCTGAACCATCCATGTAACATTCTGAACTGTCTATGTAGTTTTATTCTTTACTCTCAGAATAGTAAGATGCTGTTCACTGTATCTCTAGTAAGAGATCTATATTGCTCTCATGTGTAATAAGACACCAGGTAATCTTAATGTTGACTGAAACAACCTGTATGTGTAGGTGTATGGCAAGCACTTTCCAACTGCTAGATTCATTCCTACCACCTTCACTTAACCAAATCCTACAGCAACTACATCATAACAAAATGAAAACAACATAATGAAAATCTCAACTTCCGATTAATCAGGGATTGACCTGAAAAATAGTAGAGCCAGCAGTAATTTTTGACTCGATTTTTTTTCTTAAAGCATTTTTGTTATACGTTTATAATTCTGCTCCATCAACATACGTTGTTCTCCATCGTAAAACACCTCTGTGCATATATAAGTCCATCCTTTCCGTAACAATCTTGACTTAGGAGTTGGATTGGACTCACAAGACCAAAATTACCATTCCCACATGATACAAATGCTATAGGAAGTTCTCACTGGTCTTTCAATCTGTTCCCTTAATGGATGTTTACCTCAGTCCATCAGTTATCCAAAATGCTGAACTTTTTAAAAGAAATGTTGCTTCCTGAAAATTTCTTCGTATCAGTGTACATCTGTGGAGGAAGACAGTTGCATTTTTATAGAACATTGCTTAAATTGTACCCCCTGCCCCCACGAAAACTTATCTAACTCTCCAGTCTGTTCCACTCCAAATAACCTTATTTTGCTATTCTCCTAAAGTACTGTACACTTTCCTCCTTTATATGTACATAGCTAAAATGAGCCACCCAGGTGATTAGGAACTCTGCTTAAAGATGAGTTTGCATATTTCTTTATAAAGAAAGAAAAAAATAGCAGATTTTAAATAACTATCTTCTAGTTTAAAAAAGAACAGAAAATAAAAATTCCCATTCCCTGTTCTTCACTAGGTGATACTCTAAGTAAGTAATTTCTGGGACAGAGGTAAATATTAGATAGCATCAGCTTCCCTGACAGTGGGGGAATTAAAACATTTCTATTTTCCTTTTCTATACTTAAATCATTTAAATTCTCTGATGTGATAGATCAGTTGACTGAATATTCAGAAATTCACATTTTGTATCAAAATTGGAGTAATGTTCACTTTTAATGTTATTGATGATATTGTATATTTATAAGCATTTATATCATTTTTTAAATCTTTATTATATGTTGTGGTGAATCATTTTTACACCATCATTCTATGTGGTGTGTGTGTGTGTGTGTGTGTGTGTGTGAAATGGAGATGGGGGATTTATTTCAAATTTAACTATTATAAACATTAATACTCAAATATCATGAAAATAATCTGAGCTGAAATGAATTACATCCTGATAACTTAAATATGCCTGAGATTTACTGACTGGAATAGACCTGTCAGTGCAAGCTCAACCTGTAAGGATGTAATTATTACTAATAAAATACTATTTTTAGAGGAGTTACTAATCTTCTATTTAAAATTCATCAACATAACTGATAAATTTGGATTTGCTCCTATTTCCCAGAAACAGTCATACTTACTAATGAACACTTCATAGGACTTTGGATAATCTAGCAATTCTCAGAAAACATGTTGAAAGCATGGTCTTATAGCAATCAGCATAAGTTCTGACAGGATCCATTTAATTAATTACAGAATATAATTTTACAGTTTTTAAAAATACCTTATACTGTTATAAAACATACAATCAATGCATAAATAGGTAAAAATGTAAACAAATCACCCTAATCCCTATACCCAGCAATTAGCATCATTATCATTAGTTTGGTATATATGTATATATATTGAGAGATGAAAAAGAGATAAATGAATAAAGAGAAATTTTTATCAAAATTACATTATATTATATGTAGTTCTTTTGGAAAACTTAAGAGTAGGGAATAATTCCCAACTCATTTTACATCCTAATATTACTCTGCTACAAAAAATAATAATAACAGTACAAAAAGACTATAGACTGATATCACTTATGAACACAAAAATTACAAACAAAATTTTAATAATTTAATACAACTATATATGAAACATGATGACACATTATGATGATGAGTGGTTTATCCTATAAATGCATAGCCACTTTATTTTTTTATTTTTATTATTTTTTTTAATTTTTTATTTATTTTTGACAGAGAGAGAGAGACAGAGCATTAGCGGGGGAGGGGCAGAGAGAGAGGGAGACACAGAATCTGAAACAGGCTCCAGGCTCCAAGTTGTCAGCACAGAGCCTGACGTGGGGCTCGAACTCACCAACTGTGAGATCATGACCTGAGCCGAAGTTGGATGCTCAGCCAACTGAGCCACCCAGGCACCCCAATGCATAGCCACTTTAACACTTACTTATCAACCAATATAATTTGCCACCTTAACAAACTTAAAAAAGAAAACTCTTATGCATCTTTCATTAAATGAAGAAAAAGCATTTGTTGAATTCTAACAACTTTTCAAAGCAAACAAACAAAAAATAGATGAACAAAAGATGTTTAAAAACTAACACTGGAAGGGAACTTTCCAAACCTGATAAAATTGCCTACTCCAAAAACCTACAGCTAGCATCATGCTTATAAGGAATACACTAAATCATTTCTAAGACAGGAAAAAGACAAGGATGTCTTTCTTACCAGGTCTTTTCATTATCATACTGGAGCTTTGAGCTAGTACAAGGCAGCAAAGCTAGGAAAATAAGTAAATGGCATCTATTTTGGAAAGAAAGAAACCAAACTGTCTGTTTCAAAGATGATGTGATTGTCTGTGTAAAGAATCTGATGGAATTTGCAAAAGGTAAGAATTAATAAATAATTTAGCAAGGTTGTAGGATAAGATACCAATATACAAATTAATTGTGATTCTATATAGATCAACAAATAAGCAGAAGATGAAATTAGAAAAGAATCTTTTTCACAGTAACATTTAAAAATGTGATGCTAGGAGTGCCTGAGTGGCTGTCTGTTAAGCGTCCAATTCTGGTTTTTTTTTTTTAATTTTTTTTTTACATTTATTTATTTTTGAGAGAGCACTAGTGTGTGTGGGGGGGGGAGAGAGAGAGAGAGAGAGAGAGAGCAAGAGAGTGAGAGAGCAACAGAATCCAAAACATGCTTCAGGCTCTGAGCTGTCACCACAGAGCCTGACGTGGGGCTCAAACTCACAAACCGTGAGATCATGACCTGAGTTGAAGTCGGACAAGTGTCCAATTCTTGATTTCTGCTCAGGTCATTATCTAATGGTTGTGAGATCGAGCCCCATGTCGGGCTCCATTCTCCATGGAGCCTGCTTGGTATTCTCTCTTTCCCTCTCCGTCTGCCCCTCACCCCACTCCATTTGCACTCTATCTCTCCCTCTCACAAAACAAAAAAATAATGAAATAAAATAAAATGTGATGCTATATGATTATATGGAGGAAAATTTGACAAAGATGTGAAAGACCTTCATTATAAAACATTGCTGAGAGAAATTAAAGACCTAAATAAATGGAAAGGTATATGGTGTTCATAGATGATGAAATTCATTATTGTTAAGATTTCAATTTTCCCAGATGATCTATAGATGTGAACAAGGTCATTTGAAATTCTAGAGTTTATTTATGTTTTAGTAAAAATCAACAAGCTGATTCTAAAATTTATGTGGAAATACAAAATAACTAGAATAGCCAGAACAACTGTGAAAAGGAAGAACAAAGTTAGATGACTAATCCTACTTGATCTTAAGGTTTATCATAAGGACAGAGTATGGCTTCATGTGAACATAGACTAATAGATTAGTGGGAAAAAACTAGATAAGTCCCCATGTATATGGGACACCTTCTTACTGCCAAATGTGCAAAGGCAATTTATTGGAGAAAGGTAATCTTTTCAACAAATTATATGTAACAACTGGATTTCCGTACACTACAAAGTAAACTCCATTCCACCCTTTGCTCCAGACATAAAAATTCACTCAACATTTATGATTAATTTGCATTTTCTTCATGAGTAATAATGTTGAGTTCTTTTCATATGATTATTTGCTATCCATGTATCTCCTTTGCTGAAATGTCTATTCATATGTTGTCCATTTTTTATTAAGTTGTGTTTTCATTATTGACTCCTGAAAATTCTTTACATATTCTGGATATACATCTTTTATCAAATATATGATCTTAAAATGTTTTGTCTCAGCTGGATTGTCTTTTCATTCTTTTTTTAAATTTTATTTTAGAGAGAGAGAGAGCACGTGAGTCAGGGAGAGGGGCAGAGGGAGAGAGACAGAGAGAGAAAATCTTCCACAGGCTCCACGCTCAGTACAGGGCCTGATGCACAGCTGCGTCCTATAAGCCTGGAATCTTGACCTGAGTCAAAATCAAGAGTCGGCTGCTCAACCAACTAAGCCACCCAGACACCCCATTTTCATTTATTAAATGTCTTTTGACAGAAGTTTTGTTTGATTTAATATTGATAATGTCTAATTTATCATTTCTTTCTTCTATGGATTGTGTATTGGGAATTGTATTTGAAAAATCCTTGCCTAAAACAAGGTTACAACAGTTTTCTTCTGTCTTCTACAAGTTTTATAGTTCTGTGATTTTGTAGATATAGTGACCAAAACACAGTCCATAAGAAAAAGAAGTAATAAATTGGATATTATATAGAAGAAAACTTGTGTTCTTTGAAAGACACTTAGAAAATAATGAAAAGACAAGCTGAAGACTGGAAGAAAATATTTTAAAATCCAGAATATGTGAAAATTCTCAACTCAATAATGAGAAAACAATAAAATATGGGCAAGATTTGAACAGACACCTCACCAAAACAGTTTGTGGATGGCGAATAATCACACAAGTGTTTACTCAGTATTATTACTCATCAGCAAAATACAAATTAAAACCTCAATGAGGTAACAGTACACAGTTATTATTAATGGCTAATGTTAAAATGACTGATTATACAAAATGCAGAGAAATGTGAATAGGTGATAGAACTCACATACCCTGCTGGGAATATAGAGGAGCGCAACAACTGTGGCACACAGTTTGGTAGATTTCTTTTTTTAATACTGAACATTCACCTATAATTATGGTCAGGTCACTCCACCTACAGGTGTTTACCAATGAGAAAAGAAGCCATAAGTCTACTCAAAGACTTATACACAAATACAGCAACTTTGGTTATAATAGCCAAACACTGGAAACAAGCTGAGTGTCCATGTGTAGGTTAATGAACAAACATTGTGGTATGTCCATACAAGGAATGAACTACAGACACACACAGCAGGTGTGAAACTCACATAATTATTCTTAGTGAAAAAAACAGACAAAAAAAGAGTAAATAATGTTTGA
The DNA here is from genome assembly GCF_018350175.1 of Felis catus. Classification (NCBI taxonomy): domain Eukaryota; kingdom Metazoa; phylum Chordata; class Mammalia; order Carnivora; family Felidae; genus Felis; species Felis catus. The sequence continues at coordinate 94,927,526 of NC_058373.1, read as the reverse complement.
TTCCATTTATATTGAACTCTAGAAAATGCAAAGTAATTTACAGTAACAGAGAGCAGATAATTTCTGTGGGGATGAGATAGGGGAGGAGGAGGATGGACAGAAGGAATTACCAAGGAGCACAAAGAAACACACAGGTGTTGAACATGTTCTCTACCTTGACTGTGGTGATGGTTTCACAGGTTTATCAAAAATATATGTCAACACATATCAAGTTACATAATTTAAATATGTGCAGTTTATTTTTGTCAGTTACACCTCCATAAAGCTGGTAAGATAGGTTAAAACAAATAATGCATATATTCATCTCAGAAAAGATCATAATAAATATAGCTACGCCAAATACTTAGCTTCTCCATTCCCAGTGTCTGCATTTTGGACCATCCCTCAAATGACTATCAATTAGAACCATTCTACAATATGAAGCTAACGGGTATTACATATCCTGACTTGATATATATTTGACAATATTTTGCTCTCATAGTTTCATGACATTTCTACTGGATATATATTTTCCATATGCAGATATTACTTCATTGATGATACTGTGAAAATATGTAGAATATATTTACCAGCATTGTCACTGCCAACATTCCCCCAAGAGTGGAAATTTATTCAGTTTTCCTGGTTTGCCCAAGAGCTGTATCTATTTTTTTTTATTTCCAGTATAATTAACATAAGGTGTTATATTAGTTTCATGTGTACAACATAATGATTCAACAATTCTGTACATTATTTGGTGCTCATCATGATAAGTGTGCTCTTAATCCCCTTCACCTATCTCACCCATTCCCCAACCCACCTCCCCTCTGCTTATATTTTGTACTTCTAATGTGATTGTAGTTTTAATTTTTTTTTCCATCTTGTTCCTGATTTGGTATTTTAGAATAGGCAGTTTGTTTGTTCTGATATAAAGTGTTTGGCTTCCAGACTAAATATACACTATCTCTACCCATAGGCTACTTTTTGAAACTTGAGTAATGTTCTGTCCACATTATGAACAGTGGATAAGAAGGTATTTTGTTCTCACTTAAAATACTTTGAAAAGTTAACCTATTTTCTTTAGATGTCACATGGAAATAATATGTAGTGTGCTTAGTTTTAGAAACAAACTATGCTTAGTTTAATAATCAAAGGATTATTTAAGGTTTAAGTGTTATGATCTTTTCCTACCTGTTGATACTTGAAAGGAGATTTTCCATGAAAAATCAGATATTCAGAGTGCAGCTTACTTTAGGATGCTAAGAAAACATGGAATTAGAAATCTAAGAACTTCATTTCTCTTCCAGGATCTGCAGCTACCCATTGCATGAAGTCAGTCAATTCATTTAAGTACTTCTTTGTCTTGTTTTTGAACTTATGGAATACAGAGATGATCTTGAAGACTTCTGTATTATTTCTGACTCTAAACACTATAATTATTCTACACTACTTCTTCATGAATTTAGGGGTTACAATAACTGCTCTTGCTTTGAAAAGTTTGTATTTAAATTCCAGGCTATAATAGCTAACACCTCACAGTTAGCTATTTAATTTGCAAAGTTCCAGCACACTTTTTTTTTTTAAATTACATATTCACAACTGCCTAGAATGTAACCAAAAATGGCATTATTATCCTTAAGAGCAGTTATGTGCTTTGAAGTTAGGCTTTCTACCCTTCAACTTTCTTGTGTAGCATATAGATGTCACAATACCTACGTCAGTGTTGTGAGATTTAAATATGTCTGACATACAGTAAGTATCATATAAATGACAGCCATTAATATTAGTATAACATTTTAGCTCTAATAATTTTGCTATTCTTTTACATATACTTGCAGTTATTTTTAGGCGGGGAAACTAAAAGTTGCAAAGGATAAATAACTTGTAAAATGGGTACACCTAACAAAGGGCAATGCTAACATTCCAACCCAGGTATTTCACTTCAAACCACATTGTTATTAAATCCTATACATTATGTCTAATGACTATATATCATTCTTATGAAACCCAACTACCTAGAATTGTGTGCAGATAGATGATATAGTATGTCCTAATTTGTTAGATTTGCGTTCCCTTCTAGGCAATCTCTTCACCAATTTAAACTGTCATGGTGGTTCACATTTCAAAAGAGGAGTTTAATATCCACCAATAATCCAAGCGGGAGGGAGCAAGGTGATTGCCATCTTTTGTGGTTTTCAAGCTGGCAGAAGAGGCAAGATATGACTTTATTTCCTTCAAAACCCTCTCCCTTCTCATAGAGCCAAAATTTTAAATATTTAAATAATGTTGGATTTAATATCAATAAATCATTTTTATGAGAATAGGTTTACCTCATTGTAAATACATCTATCTGTAGTTAACAAAGTGAGATAGCAAGAACAAAAGTTTTTATACAGACCAATTATACTGCAGAAAACATACTTTTTTTTTTTTTTTTTGAGATGTTGCACCAGCTTTAGAATCAGGTAATTTTATACCTGTTTGGACTATTAATGACAAGTCTGTAATTTTGAAAAACCTTTCTAAACATTTGATAATTATGTTTTTTTAAAGAAATCAGTCTGTTATATAACTACCTATAGGTACTGGTGTTCCATTAATGCTTATGATTTCAGTTACCAAAAAAAAAATTTATACTGAAAATACCGGCTATTAACTTTACTAGCACTATCAGGTAATAGGTGGACTGCTTTGATACTTTTTTTTTTTCTGGCTGTGGTAATGATAGAATTTTGGTCCTCTGATTCTGCAGTTTATATTCAATTTCAATCATATTTCAATTTGCCATGTTTAAAATTAGGCAAAAAAATTCAAGAGTTTTATTCAAGCTAGGGAATAAAAATAGTGATAATTAGCTTATTATGCCTGAGATAGTACTTTTCATTCATTACATTTCACTATATACTTCTATTCCACTTATTATTTTATTAACAGGTAATTTAGTAAACAGTAGACTGTTTCCTATGGGGAAGGTTAAGTTCCTAAAATGTTCTGCCCATGGTAGAACAATTTATAGTCAAAAAACTTAAAACTGTATGGGAAAAACAGGACAAGGGAGATCAAGGTTATAAATGAAAGTATTAAACCCTTGGTCCATTTTAAAAGCCTTAAAATAATATAAAGTCAGCCCACTAGTTTAAAATCTTAGAAATATCATATACAGATTTAATTAGTAATGGTGGTTAGTGGATAATTAGTGTCCATTTATTATTCACAATTGATAAAGTAAATTCCAGACTCTTATCAGAAGTTTGAAACACTACTTGACTTTATTTTATTTTGCAGAGAATAATTTTTATTTTGCAGAGAATACTATGAGGAATTTTATAGGAGTATCTTATCTATGAGCCTTTCTCATTTTATAATTCACTGCTCTTGGTTTCCACCTTTGGTTCTCTTATTGGATTCAGAAATGCAGAAAAGCCCGATCTTGCAGTTTTAAGAGTGAATAGAGTTTATGTAACCTTTATTTAAGGTTACTCAGCTACTCAGCTTTATTAAACTTGCCGGGCAATCTATTTCTAACCCTTTCTTTAATACATATGTTTATATAACCTCAGGTCTCCCAAGATAGCTTCATGAGTTCTACCCTTCTTACAAGTGGCTTAGATTCCTTAGTCTTTATACACAGAGAAATTCTCTTCTAAGCCTCATGTTATTTCACTTCATTCCCCCCCACCCCCCCACCCCCACCGAAAACTCTTTTAAAATAGCTCTTTTTCTTCTCTGCCTTCTATTTCTCTTTGTCTAAACTTCTCTCTTGGTTCCAGGTTTTTTATGATGATGTTCAATAGGGATTATTCACAATCTTCAAATAACAAAACCATGATTTTTCTGATAAAGAGATCTACTCAAAATATTTGCTTTCACAGACCTTTGAATTTGGATTGTTCACAGCAGGGTTGACTTTTTATGATACTGATATTTGCCACACCTAGAAGTAATCCACCCTACTTCCTTCCCATTATCATGAATTTCACAAAGTAACACTTGTGAATACAGCAAATATTTTGAATTCCCTTTGCCTTTCAAGTATGAGTAGTGTTGAGCACATAGAGATTGAAAACTAATCTGAGAATGGAATAAAATTTTCTATAAGCATATAGTTGGTATTAGTTTGAAAGCAATGGCAGAACTTAGAGAATAAGAAGCTTTTACTAAAACTGATGAAAATAGTACTACTCTCTATCACTCTTAATGATACCACTTAAGGACTTTACCACCTATTTACCCACTCCCTTGACTAATGGCACATATGGTTAAGACACTGACCACTGGTTTTGAAGTGAATAGATGTGGACCCTACACCAGTTTTTTCTCGTGAAAAAATTAAATGACATTCATTTTTTCCAGGAAACTGAATTAAATGCTTCACTTTAATAAGAAACATGTTAGAATTCAAGAAACTTGCTCTTTAACTTGCTCTCTAATCTTATTTCAGAAAATAATTTGTATTATGATATGAATAATGTGAGGGATAGTTTTATATTAATGAAACAACTATAAATGTTTATTGTTACATCCAAAATGTTTTATGACAGCTTCCTTATATCTTCCTTTAAGATAAAATTTTCATATTCATAAAATTATGTTGAAGACGTTTATGCTGAAAAACACTGATTTAAAAGTATTAAATGAGGGGCACCTGGGTGGCTCAGTCAGTTAAGTGTAGTGTCTGACTTTGGCTCAGGTCATGATCTCACAGCTCATGAGTTCGAGCCCCACACCAGGCTCTGTGTTGACACCTCAGAGCCTGGAGCCTGCTTCTGATTCTGTCTCTGTCTCTCTTTGCCCCTCCCCCGCTCGTGCTCTGTCTGTCTCTCTTTCTCTCTCTCTCAAATATAAATAAATATCTAAAAAAATTTAAATAAAAAATATCAAATGAAACATTGAAACATTCAGAACCACTAGTGAGAGAGTTCATTTCTGAAAATTAATTCAGCAAAAGATGCTGTCAAACAAAGCAATTGCCACAGAAATAATTTAAACCCATATATTACCTGACAAAAATCACAAAAATTAATTAAACTGTCATCATTAATTAAGTGGTATAGTGTTGAATATTTTAATTCCTAGAAAGCAACTAATTTAAACTTCACATTTCAAAGCAATATGCTAGGTCCAGTCCTCAAGAAAATTTTAATTTATTGATCAGTAGTTTTTCAACTTTGGTAATCAACAAAATAATTTAGAGAGCTTGTTAAAGTGTAGAAATGCAAGATACCATCGATACTACCAATTCAGATTATTTTAGTTTAAGATCTGGGTACCAAGAAATTCCCTCACTGATTCTGATAGACGCTGATTGGATCAGTCACTATAGGAGTTGATGATGCAGTAGAATATAAATAGAAGCAGAGTAAATAGAAATTTTTTTTTAATTTTACTTTAAAATTTCAATTGTAATTCTTCTGTTTTTTTATTTTTAATTTTATTATTTTTGAGAGAGATAGACAAAGTGCGAGGGGGAGGGGCAGAGAGAGAGGGAGACACAGAATCCAAAGCAGGCTCCAGGCTCTGAACTATCAGCACACAGCCCGATGCAGGGCTCACACCCATGAACTATGAGATCATGACCTGTGCCAAAGTTCAATACTTAACCAGCTGAGCCACCCAGACACCCCCATAATTAATCTGTTTCAATACTGCCCCAGATTCTTCTCATAAAATGATTATCATTATCATATAATGGTCTACCATCTCTGTTTGACCAGAGAAATATTCTACTCTGATGAAATTTCAGAAATACTGTTTTGCTCTATACTATATAAGCTAAATTTGGAATTAGGAATTCCAAATACTTTCAATATTGGTGTTAACAAATGTGGATACACCCACAAGAATGATACTGTAATGAGGTAAAGTTTGAAAGTAATATCTTAAGTGAACTGACTAAAAGAACTACACTTTGTGTTTAAAAAAATGGGAAAGTGTGCAGGAACTTACACATGTATATTTTTAAATGTTTATTTATTTGTGAGATAGAGCAAGTGGGGAAGAGGTGGTGGCGGGGGGGGGGGGCAGCTGATCTGATCTGAAGCAATCTCTGTACTGACAGCAGAGAGCCATTGTGGGGCTTGAACTCACCAACTATGAGGTCATGACCTGAGCCAAACAGATGCCCCTACAGGGACTTATATTGAATTGCATTTTCCTACTATGTCATGTGCTTATCTCTTTTGTGTCAAGACATGAAATTTACATCTTAATACTTTCAGTTCTAGAGACTTTGTATTTAAGGATATTGTGCTTTTATATATAAGGTTGTTTTGCACCAACATCTGAATTAACTATTAAAATCCATTTATAGTGCAAGAGGCATGAGAAGAAGCACATATGATACTGATGGTAAGTTACTGAAATATATTTGTTGATCTATAATTTGGTCTGTTGATGTCCATATATATGTTTGGACTGGGTTTCTGTGTTACATATTTTAGTGCTGTGTGTGTGTGTGTGTGTTTGCCTTTTAATGTATCATAAGTATTTCTTCCTGGGAGTTAGCCAAATTGTGAAGTTTGAGGACACAGATCTGTGCAACCTGTCCTTGCTTTTGACATCTACTACAATGGTTGGTTCAAGGGGTCTCCAAAACCACTCTTAAATTTGGATAATTTTCTGGAAGCATTCATAGAAATGATTGAAAGCAACTCTATTAAAAATTCCAGTTTGTTAAAGGGAAAAGAGACAGATTAAAATCAGCCAGAGAAACAGACACATGGGGCTCCAAACATGAAGCTTCTACTGTCTTCCCTAAGGAACCAGTATGTGTTATCCTCCCAGCATTGATGTGTGCCGATATGCATGAGGTATTGCCAAACAGGGAAACAAACATCCAAGTTTCAGTGTTGAGAGATTTTATGAGGCTCCATTGGGTCAGCACCATTGGTTGATTGATTGATTGCCCACGTGGTGGAAATCAGTCTCCAGGTCAACTATTACTGTGTGACTCAAAGACCTCATTCTACATCACACACTTTCTGGTGTGACCAACTCAATGCTGTCTGATGTGACCAACTTCCACTGTGAACAAAGACATTTCTGTGAGATATGGCATAGCTTACCTTCCAGAGGTTGAAAATGAAGGCCAACCCTCTCCTTGGGCAGAGATAAATTCTTCACTTTTACTACACAGCTTCTTAAAGCAGAAATATAAAAATTTTGAATTAATTAGAGATAATCAACATGGACTCAACATACAAGAACAATTTAGGGAAAAAAAGTAAGAAATGTGTAAAATTATTTATAAATCCTATTTAATAACAGTGATTTAAGTGCACAGGATTTGGAACTGATTATTCAATATGAAGTATTTGAGGATAAGAACCTAACTAGAGGGACACCTGAGTGGATCAGTGGGTTAAGCGTCTGACTCTTGATTTTGGCTCAGGTCATGATCTTGCAGTTTGTGAATTTGAGCCCTGCACTGGGCTCTGTACTGACAGAGTTTGAGCTTCTCTTTCTCCTTCTCTCTGCCTCTCTCTCTCTTTCTCTCTGTCTCATAAATAAATAAACTTAGAAAAAAAAGAAGCCAACTAGGTAGGGAAGGAAACTTCTGCAAATAAACATTGATAGAGGGAGTAAATTTGTTTTCAGGTATTTGTTTTTAATAATTCATTTTCATTTATAAATAAATGGGATAAATTGAAAAATATACTTATAAACACTGTGATTTTATTGAAAGTATACATCACATCATCATACCACCAGAGAAATAAAGAAATGTTTATATTTTCCTAATAACCAGTTAACATCCTTTTCATCACAAGGGACTTACCTAGTGTATGAGAAGAAATTTATATATATATATACACATACACATACACACACACATACACAAACACAGGGTTGAGTAATTCAGTTATTGGGGCAAGAGGCATATAATTTCAGGATATTTGGTTGAAAATGTTTTCATATAATTCATTTCCCCTTGTCAGTATTAAATACATAAGTGATTAGGTTAGTTAAGACATACTGCCCTGTCATTAACAAACTTCATGCATGGCTCAGAAATCATCAGGACAATTCTGGAAGCTATTTGTGTCTCACAATTCATTTTTTTAGAACTGAACTCAAAATTTAATTTCTCTGGCATATAAAAGTGACACAGTTTACACAGCTATGCTATCTAGTAGCTTTTAGCAAAGTACTAATGAGTATTAAGATTGCTGGAGAACTTGGGTCTCTAGCTACTATGAGAAATGTACCAGTAAATGATCAGAAAGATATGACAGAATATCCTCCTCAAGAGTGAAAAACCTTGTACAAATTAAAATTGTTATATGCACGATTGTGAATGTGTGATAAATTTAAGGAATAAGTTGTTGCTGCCAACTATTATGGTATATATATTATTAGTAAATTTCCTGTAGCACTTCATTGTAACAAACATAGATTTGTAAGTAATTATCCCCTGCAGGAAGAAAATGATTGTGAGATTTAAATTTTTTTTATTTAAAATTCTTGGCTAATTGTTTAAATAGGAAATTGTCATGAATTTGTTCTGATAACTTAGGTAGAATTTATCTTTTATCTATTTCTTTTGAATAAAAATATATTTAATTTCACAGTGGAAATTTAAATAAATTTAAGCCACCTCCAAATATGAACTTCCAAGTTAGATTTGCCATGGAATATCATTCTCCATTTCTTTCTCTGCTCATGCTAACCCCAGGGATTTGAACTGTCTGAGAATTTTTAAGTCATTGTCAGTGGTTGGGTTTTGTTGTCATAGTGTGTACCTCAACTGCTAATTGCAACCGTTGGTTTTACTTTTTACACAAGAAAAAAATATATTTAGGACTAGCTTTTCTCACCACATCATGGAGTCCTGAGTTGGAAGAAATTATTATCCTATTTAGATCACACATTACGCAATTATGCATTTTTTTGAAGTCCATGGCAAAAAGCCAGTGTATAACAAGGTGTTTCTGTATTTCAACCTTTGGATGGAGTCTAAGAGAGTCTGGTACTGAACTAACTCTGTGGTATGAGGGATAGTGATCTAGCAAAGTTACAATGTATTGAATGAACAAAGATACTTGAAAATTTACTTTAAAGAGTTTATTCTAAATTAGAGTTGCATTAACTATTTTGTGTTTCTTGCAATCACAAGGGGAAATAACTGACTTTTAGTTTCAGTGGATACAGGAAGTTCACTTTTGTTTTTGTTGTTGTTGTTGTTGTTAGAAACATTCAAGCCTGAGGAGAAAAATTGTTCAGATATTGATGTAAGCTATATGTTTGGAATTGCCCTCACAAACATCATTAAAATATTTTATGATAAAATATTATTGCTATTTTTGTTTATACCATTTAGTGGATATAAAATTGTTGAATAACTTAAATATTAAAGCCTTAAATTATTAACCTTTGCTGATTTGAATCTTAGGACATATATTGGGGGGAAAAAGAGGTATTGGGGACTATTAAGTCCCTAAATTATTGAGTAATTGCTGGTGTTGCCATTTGACACGAGTTCTGTTTGATAAATTGTATAGACAATCAACACTTAACAAAAAAATTTGTGTTTTAACTATCAAAATGAGAATACCACTTCTTTTCTTTCTGAAAACTGTAAGATCTTCTTTACATTTCATTAAGGGTTTAAAGAATCCTCAAGAGATGACCTTTCTAAAGAGGATGTCTTCCCTATTATTATTCTGTATCCTGAAGTTTCTATTAAAGTGTGTGACATTTCCACAGAACTTTAAATAGACATGTTAAAGGACAGAACAGGGAGTACATTCATTATAATAAAAAAAAAATGTCTGGCTATATGACCCCAATAAGACAAGTTAAATATATTAACACTACTTACTTCATATCGAAGGGCCAGATGATAGCCGGAAAAACTCAGTGAGCACAAAGCCTGATTCAGTATGTGTGCTCTGACACTTGTAGTCATAATCCCCTAATCCTTTACAGAAGTGATCAACAGCCTTTTGCTCCTGTATTTTCTGCCTCTGTCTTATGTGTGTTTGAGTCCATGTATGAAGCCAAGTCAATAACTAGAATTCTGATTTTCTGTATCTTCTCTAGCACTTAAATCGTTAAACATATTTCTATATATGACAAAGTAAAACTTGATGTAGTCTACAAATAAAATGTATATTTCATTATCTATCTGTATCTGGTATCCTTACTAGAAATTATTTTAAATCTTTGATTTTTTATATATTTACTTTTTTATATAACATTTTTCATAGACACCATTTTCCAATGTGCATTGCATGAAACTCTAGACATTAGCAGAAACTCAAAAATAAAAGGAATGGTTAACATTTTTGGAAAATGTTTAACAGATGTAGACAGGTTTTGTTATCTATACCCGTTTATAGTACTTCTCAATAGCTTATATTTGTTAAAGCATATCATAGATTCCTAAAAAGACAAGAGAACCTGCAGCATTTTCTAAACAAAGCTTACCATGAAACTTTATTTCTTTTTATTTATTCCAGAAATATTTAATTAGTATTTGAATAACCATAGTAAACCAATCTGATCAAGTTCCTACTCTTATGCAGTTTATGTTCTAGGAAGCTAGGCTCTCAGGACCAGTGGTCAATAGAACCTTTACAAACTAGCAAAGAGGGGGCAAGGGAATATGTTAAATGTCTCATATATGCTACCTCATTTAATTTTTAGGACAAATCTATGAGTTAAGCACCGTAATCATCCTCATTTTACAGGCATGAAAATTGAAGCCCAAGAGAAATTCAGTTCATGTATTTTAAGGTCATATGTATAGCAAGTGGTAGAATCTGGATTTGAACCTGAGAGCTCTTAAGCACACTGTATTCTATTGAGGACTGATCCTTTATAAGAGCCTGCCCTCCATGAGACATGACATGGCAAATATTTTTATCATATACATAAAATTTGGAGCTCTAATTTTAGTTTCGTAATATGGATACATTGAATAGGAGGACAGAGTAGCAGGATTTGGACACTAAGTGAACTATTGTTGACTACTTACATTTAATATTTCTAACAACTCTGAGAATTCTGTGATTTTTTGAAATATTCATGATCCACTTGATGAGTCACACTTTGTGTGTGGTCTCTGCTACCTGGTTTGCTCTCAGGTAGCTAATCATATAGAGTATGTATAAGTGCCTGTGTATAGTTCTCTCTCTGATAAAAATCGGAGCTTCCGTAAACGGAAGCTATGATAAGAAAAAAAAGCAATCTGTATTATCTGTATTTTTCACTGTCCCATTGGCACAGTCACTCAGGAGTTAACTGGATGTGTTTTGAGTAGCTATTGCCAACAGACTGTTTAAGCTGATGTTATATTTAGTCTCTCTCATTAGTACTAACATTATGTAATTCTAGCCATGATGAAAAAAGATTAGTCACATACTGTCAACTGCCAAGATTAAAAATATAAGCTTTCCATCTTGTATTTTTATTTACCTTTAGTTTATTCTCCAGTAAGAAATAATTTTTTCTAGGTGTCTATTCTATTTTCTTCACAAGTAAGCTTTTATTTCACTGCAACTTTCCTGTCCTTATGTTTCAGGGAAGTTCCGTTTTTCCCATCACTTTCATGTACATATTCCTAACAAATAGAGATGTAACAAGTCATTAAGATGTACCATTTAGCTGGTGGTACAATTAGGGCAAACTATGTAGTCACAGAACCTAGAGAGTTTGTGATGAGATTGGAAATTAGAGAGCTACATTGACAGATACAAAGAAAATTAAAAACTGGGCAGAGAATTATGGGTGCATGTGATGAATAATTTCCTATCAGTATAAGACACTAAAATTTGTGACTTGGATTGCATTTTTAAATATAAAAGAAATTAGAGAAACTTTGAAGTTATGCTTTGGATACGTTTTCTTTACAATGAAGGGTAGTGTTAGCGAGAGCAGTCCAGGAACTGCATATATCATGTAGCATTTTTTAATTCTTGTCCCTAAGCTGATACTACATGGGATTGTGTTGTGCATGAGAGTTTTATCCAAGTGTCATGGTAGAGAAACAGTTGAAAATCATTCTTCTATAAGGATCTGTTCTGAAATGGATCTTACTTCCTCCTACTAGCAAAATTTTTATGGAACATGAGTTTCAGTTCTACCTGAGAGGAGACAAGTAAATCAGATCTTCCTGGATTTCTTAAAGCTCTGCTCTATCCACCCCTCTTTCCAGTTTACGTCTGATATCCTTGCTAGTACATATGAAGGCAGTACCTGCCCGTTGTCTTCACTATTATTCCATTTTCTATGAGTCCTTCTGCTACTCATTAGCTGTTTCCTGTCCAAAGTATGCCTGCTCCTGTGTCAGACTGCTACACTGGGTCTACTGAGAGTTGAAATACTACTGTCAGCACACACAGCATCAGCAGCCTTTCTATCAGCCAACATGTCAGAATCTAACCTTTGCTTTTCCAGTGTCTCAGTTTCTATTAAGTTGCTTATGTTCAAATTAGACTTCATGACAACAGCTGTCTGAATTGTGGGGTTAGAATCATGCTACTTTACTTGATTTTTTCCATCAGTTATTTTTTTTTCCTGTCTTGTAAGGTAAATATAAATCCTCAATTATGTTGCTTTTTATTTGACCCTAGTTTCTCATTCCTATTTTTCGTAATTTATGGGATAATCAGCACAACTCTCCCACTATGAACGTGAGGACACATTTATCAGCTCTACAGAAAGACAAGCCGTCTTCAACACTCCTATATGGTTTTGCTAACTAGTACCATCGTAAGAAGCCATCTTCACAACGACAGTAGTGAGAATATGTCATAAGAATTTGAAATGTACCCTTTCTTGAAGAGAAAGTTCATTGGAGCTACAGTAAATCAATATATGTGCTTTATAATGAAATATTAACTTGCTTATGGAATTTTTAAGAATTATATTTACTCTCTGTAAGCCTATTTGAAACTGTGCCTTCACATTACTTTTTCCTCCTATGCTAATACTGCCTTTATGCTGAAACTAAATTTCATTGAGAGATTGGGAGGTAGGCGTTGTGAACAACAACAAAAAATGAGTAAAGGAGAAGGAAACCCATAGAAGAATAGGAAGTAAGAGTGGGAGGAGTGGGTATGAAGAAATTCAAGGTGGTGAACAGATGGAAGAGTATAGGTTGGCATGAATGGGGAGGGTGTGGTGGTCAATCTGGAAAGCAGAATGCCTTACTGGAAGTGAGTTCTTTAGTTTTTCTCTTTCATATTCCTCCCTGCCTTTCTATCTTCATGATTATGGTCAGAGGAAGGGAGATGAAAGAACACGTGTTTGGAATAAGTGATGACAAAGACAGGAGACAGAGAGTGTTTGAGCTTATTGATTTGAAGTATTGGGATTCCCAGCTTGCATCCCGTGAGTGCTTGATATCCCTTTGGTGCCAATTTATGTTATAATTCTTTTCTAAAAATTTATATTTGTGAATAGTCAACACACAGCGTTATATTAGTTTCAGGTATACAATGTAGTGATTCAATAAGTTTATATATTATGCTGTAAACACCACAAATGTAGCTACCATCAGTCTCCATACAATGCTATTACAATACCATTGGCTATATTTTTTGCTGTGCCTTTTATTCCTATGATTCATTCATTCCATGACTGGAAGCCTATATTTCCCACTCCCCTACACCCATTTCGCTCATCCCACCACCCTCTGGTACCTACCCTTTGGCAATCATTAGTTTGTTCTCTGTGTTTATAGGTCTCATTCTGCTTTTTGTTTGTTTATTCATTGTTTTTTTTCTCATTGTTGTTTTTTTAGATGCCACATGTAAGTGAAATCTTATTTTGAAACTTTTAATAATCTGGGTTTTTTTCAAAATTTGTTTTTACAGATTTGATTTTTGTGGTTATTACAACCTCTCTGCTGTTCTGTTTTAAACTCTTGATAATTCTCTTCCTATTGGCTATAATGCTGTGTTGACAGCATTTTCTCTGAAGGGCTATGAAGTATATTCTTAGATTTTTTTTCTAGAAAGTTGGTTGGAATGTTATGAGAATCTTCAAGAAGTCCAGTGCGTGGCTTATTGAACTAATTCAGTCTGATTTCTACCTTTAAAGTGAAGACTTCCTCTCAGGCTTTTTCTTCTATTCATCTGCATCTCCATGACTTGTGCTCAGATCCCACATAATACCACATTTAAAAATTTTGAGTTTCTGTCTTCTCTGGTCTTTACTTAGCCCCTTCTCAATAATATTCTCCACTTTTTATTACTATTATTATTATATATGTCATGATAATATATTAATGATATTAATTTAAGTACTATAATTTATATTTCCTTTCACCACCACATACTGTAGTCTGTGCCATAAAGAGCTAGCATACTTCTACAGTAAATTATCACACACACACACACACACACACACACACACACACCACACACCAGAGCATTGTTTCTCAACACACTTTGCTATACATATTTCCCTTACCTTGCAAGACACAATAATATCAATATGGAGGATGCCTTCTTTTGAGGCCCAAATGGTGTTATATTACTGTATTTGACTTCATCCAGTCCCCGTTAAAATGCCAAGTACAAGGTTGAAACTTGGTCGTTGGCACTCATTTCCCTTGATTATGAAGGATGTATCGTCCTAACTGTGAATTTTATGCATGTTTAGGTGATTAAACAAGAACTTTCACATATGCTAGTGTTGCTCTTTAAAGTTATTTTCTTTTTTCAGATCAAAGCAAATTCATTTTCAGTTTATCAGTGTGATGAGTGTCATGTTGCTGCATTCTTATTCTGGAAGGCTCAGAAATAAGTCTTAATGCGTGTCTGCATAGAGGAGAGAATCTCTTTTTTAAGATTTTCTATTCCTTTAATTTATAGAGTCCAATAATTCTTCAATAATCACTGATTCACAATGTCTTTTTATTGAAATATGGTTGAAACACAATGTTACATTAGTTTCAGGTAAGTAACAGTGATTCAGCAAGTCTATATGTTATGCTATGCTCACCACAAGTGTAAACTATATCTCACCACACAACACTATTAAAGTACCACTGACTGTATTCCTTATTTGTACCTTTTATCCCAATGATTTATTCATTTTGTACCTGGAATCCTATACCTCCCACTCATCACACGGACTTATAAGTTAGCACTGACAATTCTAGCCTTGTTTGCTTTGTTAGCCCTTTACCAAATATTCACCCTGAGCATGTTAATACTTTTTTTTTTTGTTATTGGATTTTATTTTGAGAGAGAGAGAGACCATGTGAGCTTGGGAGAGCAGCTGGGGAGAGGGATAGTGAGAGAGAATCTTAAGCAGGCTCCATGCTCAGCACAGAACCTGATGTGGGACTTGATCCCACAACCCTGGGATCATGACCTGAGCCAAAGTCATGAGTCGGCAGCTCAATTGACTGAGCTACTCAGGCACCCCAGCATGTTAATACTTCAATTAGTTACTTGAGAGAACTGTCATTTGAGAATAGCAGATAAGCTTTCTGTGAATAAATTTCTTAAAATAAGTTAAGGTAAATGCATATCCCATGTCAGGTATTTTATTATTTCACTATCATGAGCTATGATAGATAGATAGATAGATAGATAGATAGATAGATAGATAGATAACTAGGACAGAATTATGAGCATCACTGTAATGGCTTGAAATCAGACTAAGGCCACTTTGAGTAAATGTGAGCGGTTGCCTTTAAGACTCTTAAAGCCCTTCTTCCAGAATGCTCCTAGAAGATCAGAACGCATTCTTAACCAAGGCTTCTAAATAATTGCTGATAGAAAAATCAGACACTCTTGACAGGTTATGCTGAAGAGTATAAAATAAGTTACTCATTTCTACTGACTTCAATAATTAAATGGGTCCTAGGCAATCAGATATAACTTACCACTGATGATATGGAACGAACAATCTGCCAGTGTGTTATTAAGAAAACAAAGATAGCATGCTAAACATCTCATTGTGTCTTTGGTTAGATGATGTCCATTAACTCTAATTTCCTTAAGAAGTTTCTCTTTTGGAAATTTCCTCAGTACCCTATTTAAGACTTTCTGGTATCTAGCAAAATTAAACATGGATTTAATCAGCCTGTAGATGAGAATCAGAAAGAAAATCTTACATCAGTATTTTCAGGGAAGGTCGTTGGTATATTCTGGGATCAGTGTTGGCAGATGCTTAGGTTGTCAGCCTTCAATATTGTTCTTCCATTTTATGTGGTCATTAGTGTTGAGCAAAGCACCCCAGTGCTTTATAATTAAAGGGAGTTGCTTAACCTCAGAAAGAATCCCTGAAGAGGTTTTGTTGATACAAATAATAAAGACACAGATGTAGAGGTAGCTGATAAAACTTCTTGTGCAAAGGGCTTCTGTATCCATTTCTGCATAATTGAGTTCTGTATGTGACACTGTTCTTGAATGGAAAACAATTGATATCTCTGTACCATCTGTTATTTTGTGTCTGTGCCAAGTGCCAACACCATAAGGTAAAAACAATAGTTTGTGAGCACTGCAGTGTGCTAATATTCACTGGGAACCTGATATTCCAGCAATCTTCCTCAGGCTGTCAAAGCTATCAAAATATAGTGATGATTTTTAGTAGGCAAAGATAGTGTTCATATTGTTATCTCTTGACAAATTACATCTATGGAGCAATCTGTGAAACCCAAGAAAACCTGAAGTTATATTTTTTCCTAGAAAAATGTCCCAACTGCAGGTAGCTAATGGTTACTTGGTAAGGTGTAAATAGCAGCGTTAATGCAGTAGGATAAGTTGTAAGATCTGTGATTCTTACATCAACTATCTCCCATTTTTTTAAAAAAATTATTTTAATGTTTATTTATTTTTGAGAGAGAGGGAGAGAGAGAGAGCAAGTGTGAATGGGGGAGGGGCAGAAAGAAGGACACACAGGATCTGAAGCAGGCTCCATACTGTAAGCACAGAGCCCAGTGTGGGGCCCGAACTCACAACCTTGAGACCATGACCTAAGCCAAAATCAAGAGCCAGCTGCTTAATTGGCCACATAGAAGCCCTCCTGTTTCACTTGAATACTTGATTGTTGAAATTATGTAAAGTTCATGGAGGTGTTCCTTGACTTCATCCTGTGTTATTTCATGATCTGTAGATGGTACCACCACAGAAAAATTGAAAGCAGATTTACTGATGCCCAATTCTTTATTAGCTCCGGGGTGAACCATTCAACTAGAGATTTGCTCAATTATCAGGAGAGATGCCATGTTCCACTTGCTTAACATTAAGAGTGGATTTACTCACTGTGGTCTATTTTGAGGATTTTTTGTTTGTTTGTTTGTTTGTTTTCGCTTTTTGGGTTATTTTGTTTTTGTTTTTGTTTTGTAAGTGTATAGTATCCTTGTTGCCTGCACATGTTATTTGGGGTAGCTATAGTCAGGGGAGATGAGTGTGACCCCCTGAAAGCCACCCTTTCTCCAAAAAACTATCTGGCCTATCATACTATAAATTCCTATCACATATACCTACCAAGATTAAAACAAAGTAAACATGAGGATGAACTTACACAAGATAATGCAAAGTACGGATTTATCAATTTAACATTCCATGGGACCCAAAACTTAAATGCATAATTACATGTAAATGTATACTCCTCTAGCGTCAGTTCAGTTCTTGTCAACAAATTTCTAGAAGAAACACTTGTATTCAAGGAACAGTACTGTATTTCTCAAACCAATCAAATAATCAGTAGAAATGATGTTGAGAAATAATTTCCTGTCGTTGTATTATTTATATTTTTTGTTACTTCTTTTTAGCCACTTTCACATCTTAATTCATTTAGTGTTCATGAGAACTCCTTGATAAATACAGGAAAGGTCCACACTTAAAATTCACAAAATAAAGACTAGGAAAGCAAATCTAATGGAAGGTCTGTGGCTTGGTCCCAGTCATCTAACCAGTCAGGTTCAGCAATAGGAAAAAAATTCTGGTTCCTTGTCAGCAGCAATTTCTACTCTATTCTTCCCTAATTCCTTTGTAATTATCCTCAGAAGGCCTCAAAGGGGAAATGAATGAGAAAAGAAAAGAAAATACACTGCTGAGTATTAAAGAACAATTCCTACTTAAAATTTGAAGGGAAGTTCAGCAAATACCTACTTAGAGATGTTAACATTAACTGTAATTTAGAATGACTGTTATTAAATCTGCTCAAGTGTTGCCAGTGACTTGGGTATAAGGGATGAAAAAAGCAAAATAGCAACTTCAGTTAAGTGTTAGTGATGTATTTTTGTCAACAGAAGATTGGAACATTTAAATAATTTTTAATTTTTTGGAAGCTGGCAATCAGAACCATTTACTATTGCAGTATTTAGATGTTGTTGCAGAGCTCATCTAGTTCAATAGTTAAGGAGAAATTGTAGCATAAATCAGCTGTGTAAGATTTCAGCTGGTGAATTGATGGACTATGTAGAGATTCTTGAAGAATGTGATGGGGATCATTGTGTACAACTGTCCACTGGAAACCACTGTCCTGATTTGGACATATAATGGCATTGATATGCTGGTTATGGATATGTGGGCAGGAATCATTTATTTTCTATGTTGAAATAATTATGGGTGATTTGATTATATTTTGTATATCTGTTTGATATGTAAGAGCATTTTTACTCAATAATCTTAAAGGAGAGAACACATATGTAGAAAAGGGAGCGTAAACAGCAGATGATATATTCCATCTTGCATCAAAAAGGTTCAATGAGACATTTCCTTATAGTGTAGTCCAAACCCTGGGCCAAAGTTATTTTAGGAAGATCATTGTTAGATAAAGGTGACCAAAGAATCTTGAGGAAACCATGTAAAATGATTTATAAAGCAAGTTAAAAGTGGAGATATGACTGTTAACACTTCCCTATATGCAATCATTTGTGACTTTCTTTACTATAGTTTGAGGAATTGGAAGTGCATGTACATTCTTATTTTTATACCAGGAAAGTTAAATACAGGGTATAGTTTGTTGTTTTTGGTAACATAAGTAAAGAAGCAAGGCTGAGGATGTAGAGGCTAGTTAGCAGGACTTTCATGAGTTGGAAATCTGATTTGAGATGTTTAGTGGAATCATGAAAAATACCTTGATGTGTCTTTGATTATTTATTACAATAATATACCTGTATTGTTACTAATATATTTATAGCCTTATATTTACTCTTATTAATAATAGTGATACTAATAATTTTGTACTAGTAATAAATTAATATTCAGACTAGTTTTATTGAACATCACAGTGTGTATTGTGAAGGTAGCATTTTGCTGGTTGAAGAAGAGAATTAATCAAAATTCTCATACTCTCTTCTCTGTTTTGAATGGCATGCATAACAAATTTAATGTTAGTGTCAGCTGTAGCTGAAACTAATTCTTTTCCATGTGTGGGGTGCCAACAACGTCAGCATTTGAACTTTGTGAACTTTTGAACTTTTGAACTTTTCAGCACATTGATGTTACTGAAAATAAGACCTGCAACCAGGAAAATATTGAAATTCATCCCTACACAGCAAAGGGAGACTGAACAAATTAAAGGAGCACTCAGATGTATGACTTAATTTTTAAATCTCCACTGACACTTTGGGATATCTCAACTTTTGGTAGGAATATTTTTCTAAGTTTATTTTGAGAGAGAGAGAGAGAGAGGAAGAGAGGCAGAGAGAGAAAACAAGTGGGGGAAGCGCACAGAGAAACGGGGACAAAGGAACCAAAGAGAACTTGGTACTGATAGCAGAGAGCCCTGGGGTGGGGGTGAGGGAGGCTTGAACTCAAGAACCCAGAGATCATGACCTGAGCCAAAGTCACATGCTCAACTGACTGAGCCACCCAGGCACCCCTGGTAGGAATATTTTGATGGTGCTCTTCTGGAAGCACATTTAAAGAGATTAATATTATTTTCTTAATGTTTATTTATTTCTGAGAGAGAGAATGAGCTGTTAGCACAGAGCCCCATGCAGGGCTCAAACTTGTGAATTGCAAGATCATGACCTGAGCCAAAGTTTGAAGCTTAACTGACTGAGCCACCCAGGCGCCCCATAAAGAAATAATTTTCTTAATAGAAATTCTTGCTGATAGAAAAAAGTCAATTTAATATTACCTTAATTCAAATTTATTAATCATAAAATACAACTGTGAAATAAATTATAGGAAACTTCGTGGAAAAATTCAAAATAATATGATCATTTGGGAAAATACATTCATTAGATAAATATTAATGACAGATATTCTGTAAAGAAATTGAATAAGGTACATGATTATATACTCAAAATAATTATTCTACTTATTTTAATATTCCTTTAATATAATTTTACAATATTTCTTTATGAATGTATAAGGATATATGCTGTATTTAAAAAAAAAAATAGTTTGGGGAAGGAGCGCCTGGGTGGCTCAGTCAATTGAGCGTCTGATTTTGGCTTAGGTCATGATCTCGCAGTTTGTGAGTTTGAGCCCTGCATCAGGCTCTGTGGTGACAGCTCAGAGCCTGGAGCCTGCTTTGGATTCTGTGTCTCCCTCTCTCTGCCCCTTTCCCACTCATGTTCTGTCTCTCTCTGTCTCTCAAAAAATGAATAAATGTTAAAAAAATTTAAAAAAGTTTTGGGGCACCTGGGTGGTTCAGTTGGTTAAGTATTCAACTTCAACTCAGGTCATGATGTCACAGTTTGTGTGTGCAAGCCCCGCATCGGGCTCTGTGCTGACAGGTCAGAGCCTTGAGCCTGCTTCAGATTCTGTGTCTCCCTTTCTCTCTGCCCCTCCCTCACACACACTCTGTCTCTCTCAAAAATAAATAAACATTTTTTAAAAATTTAATAATCATTTTGAATTAGTGTTTTAAAGAAACAAATTTTTAATTCTATCAATATATTAAAACTAATTTGTAAGCCCATAAATAAATATTCCAAAAACCGTATACATTTAATAAATTGTGGAGCTCTTGCACAAGATTTGGAAGATTAATTGCATGGTTCTTGAGAGTCTGACATAACTGGAATACAGTGTCCAAAAGGACATTTAATTTTTAGGTGATGTTCAAATACTTTTGAATGAATGAATGCATGGATCTAGTTTGATACCTATCAAATATTACTCAATTTCTGACACCAGGCTGCACTGAAAAATCATACCCTCCTATTCATCACTGTTGTCAAAGTACTTTTGGGTTTGCTACCTCTTTGATTTTGTTGACAGAATCGTTCACTTCTGTGTCAGTCCAAATCTTTGAGTTAACTGAGGCCCAGGTACTTTACGTGAAAGTTCAAGAAGGGGACAATGCCCAGGTGTTCAGTCTTAGCATCTTCCCACAGCAAATGATACTTTCCTGCAATTTTTGTGGCTCCTTTCTCTCTGTGCACTCAGAAGATTGTTTAAAAACCAGCTAATGAAAACTTAAATGACTCTATCCTCCAGTGATGCTCTTCTCCTGTGACAACTTAGAGCCTTAAGTCTTTATGCCATTCATTTCACACCCACCACTTGACATTTTTTAAGCTCTAGTAAACTTATCCATTGTATTTAAATATTCACATACTTATAGCTTGTCTTCCCCAACTACATCACAAGCTCTGGGAGGACAGGGACTTTGTTTTATTTCCCACAGTGCCGAACACACTGATTTGCATATAGCAGTTTTAAAGGGCATACATACTTATATTTCTCATTTCTTATCTTCTAGTTAAGACTCCAAGTTTCTTAAAAGAAAAAAAAATGTCTTTCATGGTGCTTCCGATAATTCCTCATCTTAATAGATATTTATTTATTTACAAAAATAGTTTTTCAAGGAAAAACTATAAAGGCTTTTAAAACCAGAGATGGTCAGAACTTTTCAGAATCTGAAATACAGACATTTTACAAAGTCAAACATGGTGTCTGAATTAAATGTGTTTACATTCTAGTCAATGCATCTATGTACAGAAAGTCTAGGAAAGGGCCTATTTTGCAAACTCAGTATTTAATATAAATGTACAAATACCAAAAGACATCCCAAAATGTATGAATGGAGATATAAATACTGTCTTACAGCTCTGAATCATTCTTAAGGAAAGATTTAGCACTTTTTAATAGGGCTTCTGTAACATTTCTCTATGTTTGCAAATGCAGCAACTATGACTTGGCAGAAGCAATGAAAGCATTTCTTCCTCTGTTACCAACAATAATCCCAGAAGTTGAAGCTTCATATTTACAGTTCCTTGATATACAAGAATTTACACCATATTAAAAAGTGCTCTGCTTCTTCTGTCATTACTGCTATGTGAAATATAGTGAAATAATATGTGTTTTTTTAGGTTGTTATTAACTATTTTGAAGTATATATTGAAAGCATCCACTATAGAGCCCTGAAATTAGTGTCAGGAGTGTAACATGTGGCTGTCTAAATCACTACCTATAGCCCCTATGGCTACATAAATGATATTTAATGTACTTCTTGACAAGCATCTACAACAGTCTTCACTTATCCACAGGGGATACATTCCAAGACCCCCAGTGAATGCCTGAAACCATGGATGGTACCACGATGCTCTTTCCTCATCATAGTTACCTATGATGAAGTTTAGTTTATAAAATGTAAAAAAAAAATAGTGACTAATAATAAAATAAAACAATCATA
The DNA here is from genome assembly GCF_018350175.1 of Felis catus. Lineage (NCBI taxonomy): Eukaryota > Metazoa > Chordata > Mammalia > Carnivora > Felidae > Felis > Felis catus. The sequence goes on along the minus strand of NC_058373.1, from coordinate 94,904,984 downwards.
ACAATATACTGAAATAAAAGCTACATGAATGTGATCTCTCCCTCCTCTCTCTCTCTCTCTGTCCCTCTTTCTTTCTCTCAAAAAAGTATCTTGTTATACTGCACTCACCCTTCTTGTGATGATGTGAAATAATAAAATGTCAGTGTGGTGAGATGAAGTGAGGTGAGTGACACAGGCCTTGTGATTTAACCTTAGGCCACTATCATTCTTTTGTCTGATTTTGTGTCAGAAGGAGGATCATATCCTTCAGAATGGTGGTTGACTGCAAGTAACAGAAACTGTAGAAAGTAAAAACCATAGACAAGAGGGGCCTGCTGTATGCTAAATGTTTTCATCAAATGCTAGTAAATTAAGAAGCCATTTTTGATGCCCAAATTAGAATGATATATTAATTTAAGTATATTCTGGACATGAGTGGTTCTTAACAATCTTTTTCATCAGAGTGTTTTATCTTTGTTATGATAAAGGAGACAAGTCAATTAAAACGGTGTATCTTATTTGCATATTGAAACTACAACTATATTTGATGATACAGTTTTTAGCCACTGGAATTATAATCATTTTGGTTTTATTTTCTTACTTTGTTTTGTTGTTTTTTGTTGAAAATATTTTATGTATAAATACATAGTACATGAAGAACGTCTTCAACCTTCAAAGAAGGTAAGATAACTAAAGTGTCTACTAAATGTAAAAACACTGAAGGAAATCATAAGCCAAGAGCAAAACTAAAAACAGTGCAACTTCTCCTCACTAATGTTTTTGGTGTTGGAGACCATTTTTTATAACTCTTTACTACCAAGACTAAAGCATCACATCATCTGCTTTTGGTCTAAGATTAGGCTTCATTATTTCATATCAATTTTCAAGGATAATTCTTTTGCTGAGTCCTCCTCTATTTTTGAAGTTTTCTCTATATACTAAGTTCACTATCATGTTAATGATTTATATTATTTAAATATCTGATTTGTAAAAGGTGAATGAACTCACATTTCATTTGTCAAAGTAGGTGTCAATTTCCTTAAGTAAAATCTTATGATTTAAGGAGAGCAATCAACATATGAAATGGCTAGGTATAATGGACTTCCACATAGAAAATGCAGTGTTCTAAATATATTTTTATTAGACTAACTTGTTTCATGTTTTACCTAATTGGGGCTGTACAGAGTTAACCATTTCTTCTTCCTTAAAAATGCAGAATTTCCACTCTGGAGTACCTTCACTCTTTCTTTGTTTCCTTCATTTTTGCCAAAATCTGTTTGCATAAACTGTGCTCTTACTTTGCCTTATAATTACTTCACTTTCTTATCCCCAATGCCGCATCTTCTTTACTAACACATGTGCCGGAGTGACATATAGGTCATAGCTACAAATGAATCCCAAGCAGTCTCCTCACTATCCACTATTCTCAGCTACAAATCCACATCTCTTATTCTTGTACCATATTTTCGTACCAGATCCACAACAATATTTAACAATTTTCAATTTTAATTTATTCAAAGTTTCATTTTTCTGTGTCAGAACCATTGTTTTATAGATCTCTCAATTTACCTATAATCCCATCAGAAACTGAGCATTCTGTTGGGAAATTAAGTTATCCCCTCCTGAACTTGTAACTAAATATAAAATATAAGCTCTTGCCCAGAATGTTGGGGAATTGTCTTTGTGGAATGATTGCTTATTTTCAGTTTTATTTTAAACTAAATTAATTATGCAACAGGGCTTTTATAGCATGAATCAATTTTTAAAACACGAGGACAGTTATATGACATCATAGCCTATAGTCTAGATTCAAAACGTCAAATTTAGTCACTTGTTCCTCATTTACTATGCGTTGTAAATCAGACATCGGCACAAATTGTGGGTATTGCAATTTCATTTTCTGAGAAGGTTGTTCTGCTTAATTGGACTTCCTGGTTGACTTAGAATTAATTAAAAGGTTACTTTCATTGAGATGATCCTTACCGTGTATGTTTCTGAAATCCTGCTTGCATTAATGAACACAAAGGACAGAAAGGGTTGAGGTATTGAGGATTTAGTGTCTTGCAGTTCTTCTGCTTCTTATCTCAAATATTGTTTGACTTTGTTACTATGTATGAGTCAGTTTTCCAGCTTTTATGGAAGTATTTTAGTTTTGAAACCAGTTTGTTGAGTCATATGGACACACAATTAAGCTCGAAGAAGCTGTAAAGGAAAGTCAGAATAGATTTGAGGGCTGGTTTCATCAATGAAAATATCCAAATGATTAAATCAAATGTATTATTAAAAAGTTCCTTGGATTATCCAGAGTTGGTTTATTCTTCACTTTCTTTTAGGTCTAGAAACAGTATGGCTCAATGATAAATAGTGTCTATTAATCTTATAAGGCAAAGCTCCCATAAAACAGTTATGAGTACAGACTACTATACTTTTGTTGTGAGAAAGGAATTGCAGTGGTTCTATACATTATCCAGTATGTGTCTTATATCAATAATACAAATACGCAAGTATTTTCAATAGTATGACAAGTTAATAATTCACTATGACTCCAAAATTGTATCTTGCACACAAAACTCGTAGAGATGTGAAGTAATGGTTACCAACAATCTCAAAATGTTTGTGGAGAAAAGTGAACACTAATTTTATAAAGTGTTTCACCCAATCTTTGGTGTAGCTTTGCTGCTAATTGTTTACAAATGATATAGACAATTTAGTTTTTAAATTACATTTCCCTATATTGACAACTTCTGAAGTAGATGATCATTATGCTAGAGACTGATTTATAATTTGCTTTTGACACTGCTTCCTCAAGTTACTATGTTGGAAAGAACATGGACTTTGAAGTAGGTGGTCTGAAGTCTGTCACCTGGAATGTGTGGGATGCTCAAGAATGTAACTTCCCAGATGTATTATATATAAAATGGAGACAATAATATATACTATAAAAGATTGTCGTAAGGAGGGGTGCCTGGGTGGCTCAGTCAGGTAAGCCTCCAGGTCTTGACTTTGGCTCAGGTCACGATCTCACAGTTTGTGGGATCACACCCTGCATCCGGCTCTGTGATGACAGTGAGGAGCCTGCTTGGGATTCTCTCTCTTTCTTCCTCTGTCTCTTCCCCCCACCCCCCCGCACATCACATGTGTTCACTCTTGTGTGCACGCTCTCTCTCACTCTCAAAATAAAAAAGTTAAAAAAGAAAGATTATTGTAAGGATTGAATTAAGTCTTAAGTATGTGTAATGTGCTTGCTCATCCATACAGAGTAGATTAATCTTAAAAGTGTTTCAATCCCCACGTTTAATATACACTTAGCCAGAACCTACAAACTTCTCAATATCTTTTTCTCAGTTTATCCTTTTTTGTATCCTCACTGCTGAATACATTGGCCTATTTTAAGACTTGGTTGGCAATTGTCTTTTTCTTTCTGACACCAAATAACTAGTGTGTTTTCCAACACCAATTCTCTGATTCCTCAAAACCTTTAGGTGTCCAAAGTTGAATTCAATTCCAGCACTAACTGCCTGGAGTTAGTGAAGATACCACAAGTCAAAGGGCTCAGTCTTGCAAGATTACCTGCACTCCAGACACCAGTAATAATTCCATGTTGCCACCTGTACTTCTAACCAACCAGCTGTAAATTTTAGAGTTCCCATGACCTCCTCCCTCCCAATTTAGATAATTTGCTATAATGACTCATAGAACTCAGGAAAACGCTTTCCTTAAATTTACCAGTGTATTATGAAGGCTGTATCTCAGATACAGCCAAGTGTAAGAGATACATAGGGCAAGATTAGGGGTGCAAGTGTAGGGTAATGGAACGGTTTCCTTGCTCTCTGCAAGTGCACCACTCTCCCAGCACTTCAATATGTTTCCCTACCTGGAAGCTCTCCAAACACCATTGTTGAGGTTTGTTGTTTTGTTTTTTTTTTAATTTTATTTTTTATTGTTTAATTTACATCCAAATTAGTTAGCATATACTGCAACAATGATTTCAGGAATAGACTCCTTAGTGCCCCTTACCCATTTAGCCCATCCCTCCTCCCACAACCCCTCCAGTAAACCTCAGTTTGTTCTCCATATTTATGAGTCTCTTATGTTTTGTTCCACTCCCGTTTTTATATTATTTTGTTTCCCTTATGTTTATGTTCCCCTTCCCTTATGCTCATCTGTTTTGTCTATTAAGTCTTCATATGAGTGAAGTCATATGATTTTTGTCTTTCTCTGACTAATTTCACTCAGCATAACACCCTCTGGTTCCATCCACGTTGTTGCAAATGGCAAGATTTCATTCTTTTGGATTGGCAAGTAATACTCCATTGTGTATATATACCACTTCTTCTTTATCCATTCATCCATCGATGGACATTTGGGCTCTTTCCATACTTTGGCTATTGTTGATAGTGCTGCTATAAACATGGGGGTGCATGTGTCCCATTGAAACAGCACATCTATATCCCTTGGATAAATGCCTAGTAGTACAATTGCTGGGTTGTAGGGTAGTTCTATTTTTAGTTTTTTGAGGAACCTCCATCCTGTTTTCCAGAGTGGTTGCACCAGCTTGCATTCCCACCAACAATGCAAAAGAGATCATCTTTCTCTGCATCCTTGCCAACATCTATTGTTGCCTGAGTTGTTAATGTTAGCCATTCTGACACGTGTGAGGTGGTATCTCATTGTGGTTTTCATTCCTATTTCCCTGATGGTGAGTGATGTTGAGCATTTTTTTCATGTGTCGGTTGGCCATCTGGATGCCTTCTTTGGAGAAGTGTCTTGCTGCGGCCAAGGTCAAAGAGGTTTTTGCCTGCTTTGTCCTTGAGGATTTTGATGGCTTCCTGTCTTACATTGAGGTCTTTCATGAATTTTGAGTTTATTTTTGTGTGTGGTGTAAGAAAGTGGTCCAGGTTCATTCTTCTGCAGTCACTGTCCAGTTTTACCAGCACTACTTGCTGAAGAGACTCTCTTTATTCCATTGGGTATTTTTTCCTGCTTTGTCAAAGATTAGTTGGCCATACGTTTGTGGGTCCATTTCTGGGTTCTCTGTTCTGTTCCATTGATCTGAGTGTCTGTTCTTGTGTCAGTACCATACTGTCTTGATTATTACAGCTTTGTAGTACAGCTTGAAGTTTAGGATTGTGATGCCTCCTGCTTTGGTTTTCTTTTTCAAAATCGCTTTGGCTATTTGGGGTCTTTCCTGGTTCCATATACATTTTAGGATTATTTATTCTAGCTCGGTGAAGAATGATGGTGTTATTTTGATAAGGATTCCATTGAATATGTAGATTGCTTTGGGTAGTACTGACATTTTAACAATATTTGTTCCTCCTATCCAGGAGCATGGAATCTTTTTCCATTTTTTTGTTACTTCTTCAATTTCTTTCATAAGCTTTCTATAGTTTCAGTGTATGGATTTTTCACCTCTTTGGTTAGATTTATTCCTGGGTATTTTATGATTTTTGGTGCAACTATAATTGGATCGATTCCTTGATTTCTCTTTCTGTCACTTCATTGTTGGTATATAGGAATGCAACTGATTTCTGTGCATTGATTTTATATCCTACAACTGTTCTGAATTCATGAATCAGTTCTAGCAATTGTTGGTGGAATCTTTTGGGTTTTCCATATACAGTATCATGTCATCTGTGAAGAGTGAAAGTTTGACCTCCTCCTTGGCCGATTTGGATGCCGTTTATTTCTTTGTGTTGCTGACTACAGAGGTTAAGACCTCCAATACTGTGTTGAATAACAGTGGTGAGAGTGGACATCCCTGTCTTATTCCTGACCTTAGGGGGAAAGTTCTCAGTTTTTCCCTATTGAGGATTATATTAGCGTTGGGTCATTCTTATATGGCTTTTATGATCTCGAGTTATGCTCCTTCATTCCCTACCTTCTTGAGGGTTTTTATCAAGAAAGGATGTTGTATTTTGCCAAATGCTTTCTCTGCATCTTTTGAGAGGATCCTATGGTTCTTGTCCTTTCTTTTATTGATGTGATGAATCACGTTAATTGTTTTGCGGATATTGAACTAGCCCTGCATCCCAGGTATAAATCCCACTTGGTCGTGGTGAATAATTTTTTTTTAATGTATTGTTGGATCCAGTTGGCTAGTATCTTGTTGAGGATTTTTACATCCATGTTCATCAGGGAAATTGGTCTGTAGTTCTCCTATATAGTGGGGTATCTGTCTGGTTTTGGAATCAAGGTAATGCTGGCTTCCTAGAAAGAGTTTGGAAGTTTTCTTTCCATTTCTATTTTTTGGAACACCTTCAAGAGAATAGGTGTTAACTCTTCCATAAATGTTTGGTAGAATTCCCATGGAAAGCCATCTGTCCCTGGACTCTTGTTTTTTGGCAGGTTTTGATCACTAAGTCAATTTCCTTCCTGGTTATGGGTCTGTACAAATTTTCTTTTTCTTCCTGTTTCAGTTTTGGTAGTGTGTATGTTTCTAGGAATTTGTCCGTTTCTTCCAGATTGCCCATTTTATTGGCATATAATTTCACATAATATTCTCTTTTTATTGTTTTTATTTTTGCTGTGTTGGTTGTGATCTCTCCTCCTTCAATCTTGATTTTATTTATCTGGGTCCTTTCCTTTTTCTTTTTGATCAAACTAGCTAGGGGTTTATCAGTTTTGTTAATTCTTTCAAAGAACCAGCTTCTGGTTTCATTGATCTGTCCTACTGTTTTTTTGGCTTCTATTGCATTAATTTCACCTCTAGTCTTTATTATTTCCTGTCCTCTGCTGGCTTTGAGTTTTATTTGCTGTTCTTTTTCCACCTCCTTAGGGCATAAGGTTAGGTTGTGTATCTGAGATCTTTCTTCCTTCTTCAGGAAGGCCTGGATTGCTATATACTTTCCTTTTATGACCATTTTGCTGCCTTCCAGAGGTTTTGGGTTGTGGTGTTATCATTTTCATGGACTTCTATATACTTTTTAATTTCCTCTTTAACTTCTTGCTTAGCCCATTCATTCTTTAGTAGAATGTTCTTCAGTCTCCAAGTATTTGTTACCTTTCCAAATTCTTTCTTGTGGTTGATTTCGAGTTTCATAGCGCTGTGGTCTGAAAATATGCATGGTATGATCTCGATCTTTTTGTACTTACTTAGGGCTGATTTGTGTCCCAGTATATGGTCTATTCTGGAGAACATTCTATGTGCACTGGAGAAGAATGTATATTCTGCTGCTTTAGGATAAAAGTTCTGAATATATCTGTTAAGTCCATCTGGTCCAGTGTGTCATTCAAAGCCATTGTCTCCTGGGGCGCCTGGGTGGCTCAGTTGGTTAACCGGCCGACTTTGGCTCAGGTCATGATCTCGCGGTCCGTGAGTTCGAGCCCCACATCGGGCTCTGTGCTGACAGCTCACAGCCTGGAGCCTGTTTCAGATTCTGTGTCTGCCTCTCTCTGACCGTCCCCTGTTCATGCTCTGTCTCTCTCTCTGTCTCAAAAATAAATAAACGTTAAAAAAATAATTTAAAAAAAAGCCATTGTGTCCTTGTTGATTTTTTTGATTAGATGATGTGTCCATTGCTGTGAGTGGGGTGTTGAAGTCTCCTACTGTATGATATTACTATCAATGAGTTTTTTTATGTTTTTGATTAATTGTTTTATATATTTGGGTCCTTCCACATTTGGCGCATAAATGTTTACAGTTTTTAAGTCTTCTTGGTCTATAGACCCCTTGATTAGGATATAATACTCTTCTGCATCTCTTGATACAGTCTTTATTTTAAAGTCTAGATTGTCTGACATAAGTATGGCTACTCCAGCTTTCTTTTGTTGACCATTAGCATGATTGATGGTTCTCCATCCCCTTATTTTCAATGAAGGTATCTTTAGGGCTAAAGTGGGTCTCTTGTAAACAGCATATAGATGGATCTTGTTTTCTAATCCATTCTGTTACCCTACGTCTTTGACTGGAGCTTTGGGTCCATTGACCTTTAGAGTGAGTACTGAAAGATATGAATTTATTGCCATTATGATGCTTTTAGAGTTGGAGTTTCTGGTGGTGTTCTCTAGTCCTTTATAATCTTTGTTGCTTTTGGTATTTATATATATATATATATATATATATATATATATATATATATATATAATATATATATTATATATATTATATATATAATATAATATATATTTAATAAATATAAATATATATTTGAATATATAAATAATATATAAATATATATATATATTTCTTCATCTTCTCTCCCCTTAGAGTCCCCTTAAAATTTATTGCAGGGCTAGTTTAGTGGTCACAAACTCATTTAGTTTTTGTTTAGGAAAATTTTTATCTCTCCTTCTATTTTGAATGACAGCTTTGCTGGATAAAGAATTCTTGGCTGCATATTTTTCTGATTCAGCACACTGAATATATCCCGCCACTCCTTTCTGGCCTGCCAAGTTTCTGTGGATAGGTCTGCTGCGAACCTGATCTGTCTTCTCTTGTAGTTTAGGGACTTTTTTTCGCTTGCTGCATTCATGATTCTCTCCTTGCCTGAGTATTTTGTGAATTTGACTATGATATGCCTCGTTGATGGTCGTTTTTTTTTATTGAATCTAATGGAGGTCCTCTGTGCTTCCTGGATTTTGATGTCTGTGTCTTTCTCCAGGTTAGGAGTTCTCTGCTATGATTTGCTCACGTAATCCTTCTACCCCCATTTCTCTCTCTTCCTCTTCTGGGACCTCTATGCTTCTGATGTTCCTTTTTAATGAGTCACTGATTTCTTTAATTCTTAAATCTTAAATTCTCTTTTGCCTTTGTCTCCCTGTTTTTTTCTGCTTCAGTATTCTGTATAAGTTTGTCCTCTATATCGCCGATTCTCTGTTCTGCCTCATCCATCCTTAATGCATCCATCTGTGATTGCAGCTCAGTTATAGCATTTTTAATTTCATTCTGGCTACTTTTTACTTCTTTTATCTATGCAGAGAGGGATTCTAATCTATTTTCAACTCCAGCTAGTATTCTTATTATTGTCTAAATTCTGGTTCAGACATCTTGCTTATATCTGTGTTGGTTAAATCCCTGGCTGTCGTTTCTTCGTGCTCTTTCTTTTGGAGAGAATTCCTTCATTTTGTCATTTTGAGGGTGAAAAGGAATTAATGAGGTAGAAAAATTAAAATAAAAAATTAAGATTAAAAAATATTAAAATTAAAATACTAAAAACACACCCACACACACAAATCGAATAAGTGGTGCTAGATCTTAGGTGTGTTTTGGTCTGGGTGTTGAAAGTGGTTTGACAGATCAGAGAAAAAAAAGGTGGGGGGAAGAAAAAATCTTTTGAGAATTTGAAAAAATGAATACACTGAAGTAGACTAAAATGAGATGGTGGGAGTAAAATAGAATTTGAAAAAGTGTAAATAAAAGCAAAAAATATAGTAAAAAATAAAATATTTTTAATAAAAATTAAAAATAAAAATGATTTTTTCTTTTTTGTATTCAAGATTAAGAAAAGAACCAAAAAAAGAAAAAGAGAAAAAGAGAAAAAAGGCAAAAAAAAGGAAATCATTTGAAATTTTGAAAAAGTAAATACACTGTAGTAGACTAAAATAAAATGATTGAAGTAAGATAGAATTTGGAAAAATTTACATAAAAGCAAAAAATGTAGTAAAAACATTAAAGAAAAATATTTTAATAGAAATTGTAAGTAAAAATGAAGTTTTTCTCTTTCTGCATTCAAGAATAACAAAACAAACAGAAAAGAGAAAAAAGGAAAAAAAAAGGAAATCATTTGAAAATTTGAAAAGGTGAATACACTAAAGTAGACTAAACATGATGGAAGTAAAATAGAATTTGAAACAATTTACACAAAAGTAAAAAATATAGTAAAAAATCAAAGAAAAATATTTTTAATAAAAAGTGAAAATAAAAATTAATTTTTTTCTCTTTCTGTATTCAAGAAAAAGAAGTGTAAAAGAGAAAAAAAAAAGAAAATTGAATAGATAGACCTGCTAACAGATTGAAGTAGGACTGAAATTACTTCATTTTCTTCTAGAAGTAAGACTATGTAGTGCTTTATAGTCCATAAACTAAGTAGTTGGTGAGACTTGTGTTCTTGAAGAACCAGGTTGGCCCAGCTGGGTGGGGCTCAGTGTAAGTGCTCCGTTCTCCACTAGATGGCGCTGCTAGCTGACTGGGGTGGAGCATTGTGGTGCTGAAAGATGCGTATGCGCATGTGCCGGAGCAGTGAAAAATGGCGTCACACAGGTACTCAGCCTCTGGTTTCAGAATTCTCTTCTCCCGGATCAGCAATCGCACACCCGTCCTCTGTCTTCAGCTTTCATCCATTCCCCCACTTTTTCACTTTCCGGGACCAGGCCCCAGGCAGTACCTCTCTCCCGAGTTTTGTCTCAGATGCAGCTGTTTTCCCTGGCCCCTTACTTCTGAGGGACTGCGGCTTTGACCCGTTCTGCCCTTTTGCGGGAGAGTCTCACCGAGCAGTGGCCGAATGAGCAATGGCCGAAGGCTGGCTGCACCCAGGAACGCTTGCTGGATCCTGCTGCTGCCGGTGCCCCGAGACTGCGTCCAGGTGCCAGCCTGCCCCCAAAAAGTTCGCGAGATAGTGTAGCAGCAGCTTTTCAGTGATTATGGAAAAATCACAACACACATCTGGCACCAATCTTCACCCTTAATGACCTTGTTCTAGCACCAACAAATGTGGCCGTTTTCTGGGGTCTGCTGGGACTGGGTGGCTTCAACAGTCTCTACCAAATGCCCTTCCAGTAGTGGAACCGCTTCTCTACGTGTGGCCTGGGGATTCGCCCTTCTCGGACCCCCACTCTGCTCCTGGGGATTCGCCCTTCCCACCAGAGCACCACCAGGTATTGAGCTGCAAAGTTGCAGCCTTTGCGCTCCCCTTGTTTACAGTCTTAATGGAATGTAAACCCTCTCCTTTCTCCCTTTTTAGTTAAGTCCCTGCGGCTGTTTCCAATTTTCCACTCTCTCCAGCTGCTTTTGGGGAGGAGTGCTTTTCCCATATTCTTCCCTCCCCCCCACCATCTCTGTCTTCTCTCTGCCCGCAAAACACCTCCCTTCCTGCAGATTTTGCTCCCAAGTTCACTTGTCCGTGCTGCTTACCTGCTGAATTCTGTGGTTCAGGTTGTGCAGATTGTTGTGTTAATCCTCCAATCAGTTTTCTAGGTGTGTAGGATGGTTAATGTTGGTCTGGCTGTATTTCATGGACGGCAGACATACAAAAAACTTCCATGCTGTTTTGCCATCTTCTGTTTTCCCATCGTTGAGGTATTTTTATTGGAACTTTCATTACATAGGCATAATTGATTAAATCATTGGCCAGTGGTACTTGAACTGAATCTCTAAACTCCATCCTCTCTTCCTTCCCTGGAGATTAGGGGGTGGAATGAAATGTTCCAAACTTAAAATCAAGGCTTGATCTTTCTGGAAATATCACATCCCAAAGCTCTAGGGGCCAGCCAGAATCACTTCATTAGCATAAGTTTCCTATGGTTGAAATGGGCTTGTCATAAATAACAAAAGGCATTCTTATCACTCAGGAAATTCCAAGAGTTTTAGGAGCCCTGTTCTAGGAATCAAGAACTAAGATGAAATCTATATTTCCCATTACACTATAGCAATTAATAAGTTATTGCCTTATAAAAACTAATATATTACTTGCTCATTTTAAATTGTGCTTACTTACATATATTAAGATATTATTTTTATACTGAGATTGTAACTTGCATGTTAACAGGAGCCATTTTTTATTCATTTTTGTTTAATCCCCTAGTATATCATCTTGTACCCAGCAGTATCTTTGAATTCTCTAAGTATTTATGTGTTTGATTGATGCAAATAATATAGGGATCTTTTGAATACATATCCTTATAGGAACATAATGCTTAGAGAAATCACATGGTAATGTCTAAATGGCTGACATTTTGAAGGTAAATTGGCTTTGGTTCAAATATGCTTAGTGTTTCTCAGTGCATAAAGAGGTTACTCACAGTCATCTCTGAATTTCAAAGTCCTCACCAGTAAGATGGGTATAATTGCAAGACCATGAAAAGGTTTGAGAGAAAGGCGCGCGCACACACACACACACACACACACACACACACAGTTTGTCGTACACTAAAAGTAGCAATTTCACTATTTTGATTGAACCATAGAAGAATATATTTCACTGACTTAACCTTCAAACCCCTGGATTTTCCCATCTAAGTATTGGATTTATTATTATTATTATTATTATTGACAGCACAGTTTCCCCATACCTCTTTTAACAAAGAATAGCAAAGAACAGACAGGTGTTTCATTGGACAGATATTTGACTTGAGAAGAAATTACTTGAGAAGAAATAATCCTAATGTGTACATGTTTAGTAGTGACCTAAGAGTTACATAATTAGGATCATACCTACACTGAAGTTCACCAAACAGGTGACTATTTTCCTCTTTTAACTATAGATAAACTATACATATTTAACATTCATAGTCTGATACTCCCTTAAAGACTTAAAAAGGGCTATATCAACATTTTTTAATACTAGCTTGAAATTTTTTGTTATATATTTAAATGTCTTTTATTATTTCTGTAAATTAAAAGTATTACTTTGTTTACAGTTCTAGTGTTCATGAGAACCTGGAAATTTTTTAAGAAATAGAGGCAAAGTTTTATTTATGCACAATATTGCAAGAAATCATGGACTTATCTCTGATTCCCTTACTAAGAAATAGATACTAATACACATTTCTCTATAATTGAGTGTTTTCACAGGTTCACAGGTTACTCTTTCCAAATAAGTTAGACACTTGTATTTTGATTTAAAGATTTAGAACCATTCCTACTCAGAACACTTCTCAGACATCTGGAACCAGTAGGTACAAGAATAGTAAATGCTAAAAACCTAATTAATTGCGAGCATTTTCTCCTTAACAACTTTATTCCAATCAAAATCCTTAATAACTTTAAAAGGTTACACCTTTACCTTCAGACAGCTTATATTCTACATGCACTCATCATATCTATTAATACATGGGCAGTACAGAAATTTGTTTACATGAAGTACTTTGTTATATACACTACAATTTCAGTCTGGTTTGAAATCTATCATTAACATTTTTTCTTTAACCTAGCAGTTTTGTTGTAATACTTTTATGCTTTCCACAAAACATGGTTTCCATTTTTGACTTACACAAGTTTGTACATGTGAATAGGCCAACGTCTGTTTTAATTGATAACTTCAATAACCAATATTTCCGAGGGAAATGCTGAGAGAGAGACCCAAATCGTGATAAATTGGTAGTATTTGTAATTGGAAAGAATGAAGCAGACGTTGTAGTTATGAGCCTACTCTCTGGAGTCAGAGTGCTTTGTTTGAATACTTATTCTGCTAATTTTTAGCTGGGTGACTTTACTTAACTTTTCTGTACCTCACTGTCTTCTATAAAAATGAGTACTACTATAAAAAGATAAACCATGTGAATATATTAACGCAGTACCTAGAATTTAGTAAATATGCAATATCAACATATATAATTATTATTTTTATTATCATCATCCTTTAGTATATATGTAGGGAGATGGTTTTACAAGTAAACTTTTTAAATTTTTTTAACGTTTTATTTATTTTTGAGAGAGACAGAGACAGAGTGCGAGTGGGGGAGGGGCAGAGAGAGAGGGAGTCACAGAATCTGAAGCAGTCTCCACGCTCCAAGCTGTCAGCACAGAGCCGGATGTGGGGTTCGAACTCACGGACTGTGAGATCATGACCTGAGCCGAAGTCGGACACTCAACCGACTGAGCCACCCAGGTGCCCCTGACAAGTAAACTTTTGAAGCAGATAATATACTAGTGTATTTTTAGACTATAATGGTATAATTTTAGAATCATTTGTTCAGTTGGAAAAAAAAAAACACAATTACCTATTTATTTCTCCTAAGGAATCTTCCTTAAGTGGATTTTTTTTCTCACAATATCTTTTCATTTCAGTTTCTTTAAATACTTCATAATAAAGCATACTGACTAACTCTTACACCACGAAATGTTGATTTTATCAGAATAGTGAACTTTAACTTTTTGACACCTGAAGCTTTCTTTCATCATATTTAAAGTTTTCACACAACACCATTTAATCCTAACTGTGAAGGTCTGTTCTTCTCACTGGTTATTCCAAGGAATGAAATGCTGAGTTCATTAATAGCTAGTGGGCTTAAAGTGAACCTTATATCACAGAAGTTTTCCACAGGCAAACGTGACTTATAATGAGTTTGCTTAGTTTCACATTTTATCACTTATTTTGAGGTTAGGGAATCACCCTGGAACCTAACGTGTTTGGGCAGTCTATTAAATAGCAGTAATGATTACTTTCATTTAGGGATGCTTTCCAACTCAGACTCTACTGAACTCTATGAAAACACACTGAAGAGATTTAACCCAACACTATCAGGTGTTTTTATAGGCTGTTAATAAATGAGTTGACTGAATTTTCTAGGTTTGGATGAATGACACATTCACATAGAGTGAAAGTCTAAAAAATCCATTATTTGAAATAATCTAATAGGTCAGATATAGTCAAAGAATTCCCACAGAAAATCTTTCACAGGAAAAGTAAATATATATTTTAGGATATTGGCCTGGTAAGTATAATTAATTACATTTTGACCTTTGCCATTTAAAAACAAATTTATAAGAAGAAAGATAAGCAGTTGCAAACACTGTTAGACAGATACAAATACAATGAGAGTAAATGTGTATTCACTTAACATAATTGCATTTGACTCTAGTATCATTAATCTCTACTTCACTTCAGCATTTCATTCCAATGAACATAACACTGAGCCTCTAATCACTCCAAATTTTCAACAAATTCTGTTTATTGACTACAGCTTTCTCATTTCCTGATTCCGTTGTTCTCAGTGTACTTGTTTTTAAGGTTTTCAAGCGTCCTAGTAATTCAGTCTATTGATTGACTTCCCCTATTAGTTTCCTTCTGAATCATTTCCTTCTGGAACCAACTTGGATCCCAGGATCTGTTGCTTAAACTGTGTTCTCACGATTGCCCTGTCCACTTGTCCTTTTGCCTCACTCTACCAGGTCTCCACTCATATTATCAAACTGCTTAATTTTGAAGGCTCAGAGACTTTTGTATCAATTATCTGTTATTGTGAAGCAAATACTTAGGAGCTCAAAATAATCATATTTTATTATATCCATTTAATCTCTGGCAAGTCAAGAATTTGAAGAGAGCTTGCCTGGGCTATTCCTCTGTTTCATGTGGATTGTGGTATTATCTGGGTCACCTGATGGTATTTTGCAGGTGGCTGGGCTGGTCTGGAAGGTACAAGATGACCTCCCATATCTGGAACCTTGGTGAGGATGGCTGAGCTTAATTCTACCCTTTCCTCCTTTGTATAATCTCAGGGCCTCTTGAGATGGTCTCTTTAGTAGGGTAGTTGGACTTATTTCATGGGTCAGGGCTCCCAGAATAAGTATTTTAAGAGATAAAAAGTGAAACTCCCAGTCTCCTGTGGTCCAGGCCTACAAAATGATGTAGCATTACTTTTGCTCTATTCTATTGGTCAAAGTAAGCACAGAATCTACGCAGATTTAACAGAGCAGACATAGAACCCATGCTGAATAAGTATTGAAGACTTTGTGAACATCTTTACTCTTTTACATCATTTATTCATTCATTCTTTTATGTATTCAGTAATGATCTGGCATTAGCTATAATGCTGAGTACTTGATGGATACAGAGAAGATACAATGATGGGGAGTTTTAAGTCCCATTATAATGGAACTTATATGAACTAGATATGAACAAATGGTGTTACTATGCAGGAAATAAATACAATGATTGCTAACCATGTATTGGTAACAGTAGGAGAAATATTTTACTAATTGGTAGTCCAGGATAGGCTTTCTAAAGAAGTAAAATATAAACAATGACCATCAGAGAGCAATAGAAAGAGTGAAGGAAAGAACATCTTCAGAAGAAAGAATAAAGCCCAGAATCCAGAAAGTGCTTGTCATGCAGGAACAGGAAGGAAACCTGTTTCTGAACACAATGATTAAGATAAGAATGATTGAGAATATTGTCAGAGCCAGAACTTGCAGGACTTTGTAAGCCTGATTGACAAGTAGGGACAAATCAATAAAGTGTTCTAAGGAGGAGAATAACAAGAGCTGATTTCTCTTGTAAAATAACATCTGGCCAATATCAGAGAA
Source organism: Felis catus (assembly GCF_018350175.1). NCBI lineage: Eukaryota > Metazoa > Chordata > Mammalia > Carnivora > Felidae > Felis > Felis catus. The sequence continues at coordinate 94,888,822 of NC_058373.1, read as the reverse complement.
ATAGTAGAAGGTCAAAATCGGAAGCACAATGGCCTTTTAGAAGGCTATTGGAGGACATTTGCAGTAGTCTATTTAAGAGGTAATAGTAGTGGTAGTAAAGATTGGGAGAAATGTATAACCTCTGGATATATTTTGAAAGTAGAATGAATAGATAATTATGTTTTCTAATCATAGACAACACTATTGAACAAACAGATGTCATTCCTGATGTCTACTATTTAACCATAAAAACTGCAACACACATTATGTATACTCCACAGAAAATGCTTTTGCTATAATCACTTATGACATCAGACTTGTCAAAAACAATATATATTTTCAATCTAAACTCCTATATTGCTAACATTTGGCACATTTTTTTACTTTATGTTCTTTGAACATCCAAAGCCTTTAATTTTTTGTAACACAACTCTCTGGATCCATATATCTCTTTGCTTATTTATATTTATTCTCCTCTAGGAGCTTTTACTTTTCTCTAACCCCAGAAGTGATTATATTCAGGACTAAATCCAAATTTGGCTTTTTATTTGTCTTTTTTTAAGCTTATTCTGAATTATCTCAATAAAACCAGAGCTTTCAGTCAAGTCAGCATTTTGAGCTTTAGATCTGTATTTCCATTTGACTAATAGAGACATGTGATTCTGGGCATATAATAGACAAAATATTCCTCAAAATCCTTCCAGTGTAGGGACCCCTGGGTAGCTCAATCGGTTGAGTATCCAGCCTTGATTTTGGCTCTGGTCCTGTTCCCACAGTTGTGAGATTGAGCCCGGCATCCAGTTCTGTGCTGGGCATGGAGTCTGCTTAAGATTCTCTCTGTCCCTCTCCCTCTGTCCTTCTTCCACTTGCTCTCTCTCTCTTAAAAAAAAAAAATTCTTCCATTGCAAACAATCAAAAAACGCTGCAAAATTTCTAAAAAAATATTATTGAAAGTATTAAAATGTTTATTTTAAAAATACAATGTCAAATTTATAAGAAAGCAGGACAATGAGGCTAATCTTGCCCCAAGGGCATTTGCTGATGTGGGAGAATTTAAGCTTCAGTTTTGATGGCATTTCTAGTCGATTACAATCTAACCAGAGTATTTCCTGGAGAAAAGTTCTACCCATAGAAGTTGGAACTCGAAGGACTATATCCATAGGATAAGAGTAAAGTAGGCATAAACCCAGTCTACATATTCCTATTCCCGAGTGAGTGCAAAGAAAGTTGTCTTTGAAGTGAGCAGGGTAAGGGTGATGTGGGATCACATACTGTACATTATAATCACAAGTTGCCCCTTTGGAGGATTTTTAATGAAAACTCATATCACTTGGGTGATTAAAATAAAACCTCAAGCCATGAACCTAGATTAATGTGATCCTAGACATTGATATCAGTAGTTGCCTATAGACACATATCTCTCTAGAGGAAGAAATCATCATCTTAGATATTTAAAAATTCCCATATTTTTACAGGACATTGAATAGCACAGAGTCAAAATTAACCGAGAATATACAGCAACAAAATACCATCAGAGAAAACAAACAAAAAAACATCTTTAAAGCCATATAGAAATATCAGACAGTATAAAATAATTACTTTGTTTAAAGAAATAAGAGACAAATCTTACTACATTTGCAAGTAATGGAAAAGTATAAAAGTAGTGGCATAACAGGTATACAAAAAAAAACTATGCAGAACGTTTATAAATGAAAGCTACATTATTTTAAATAAAAAAAATTAACAACTCAGGCAATAACAGATGTTGGCAAGGATGCAGAGAAAGCATGCCAGTGGGAAAGAAACTGGTGCAGCCACTCTGGAAAACAGTATGGAGGTTCCTCAAAAAATTGAAAATAGAACTACCCTATGACCCAGCAATTGCATTACTAGGTATTTATCCAAAAGATACAAAAATGCTGATTCTAAGGGGCACATGCACCCCAGTGTTTATAGCAGCAGTATTGTCAATAGCCAAAGTATGGAAAGAACTCAAATCTCCATTGACTGATGAATGGATAAAGATGTGGTATATAGAAACAATGTAATATTACTTGGCTATAAAAATAATGAAATCTTGCCATTTTAACAATGGGGATAGAACTAGAGTGTATCATGCTAAGCAAAATAATTTATTCAAAGAAAGGCAGGTATCATGTGATTTCACTCATAGGTTGAATTTAAGAAACAAAACAGATAACCATAGGGGAAAGGAAGCAAAAATAAAAAGAGAGAGACAAACCATAAGAGGCTCTTAAATACAGAAAACGAACTGAGGGTTGTTGGTGGGGTGTTGGGTAGGGTGATGGGCTAAATGAGCAATGGTCATTAGGGAAAGCACTTGCTGGGATAAGCACTGGCTGTTGTATGTAAGTAATGAATTACTAAATTCTACTCCTGCAATCATTATCACACTATATGTTAACTAACTCGGATATAAATAAATAAACAAACATTAAAATAATAATAACATAATGGATGGGTTTACCAGATTAAGTAGAACTGAAGAAAGAATTAGTGCTCAGAAGAATTTATTCAAAATGCAATGCAGAAAAAGCAAGAAATAGAAAAGTTGGAAGAGGGATTAAAGACATGGAAGACAGAATGAATGAAAAAGACCTTCAAGTGAGGATAGAAAGAAAAAAACACAGGTATAATTTAAGAAATGACAATTTTCCAGAAATTTCTTAGGTGAAATATGCCAAACTGAAATCAACAGATTTAAAAATCCCAGCAGTAGGGGCGCCTGGGTGGCGCAGTCGGTTAAGCGTCCAACTTCAGCCAGGTCACGATCTCGCGGTCCGTGAGTTCGAGCCCCGCGTCAGGTTCTGGGCTGATGGCTCGGAGCCTGGAGCCTGTTTCCGATTCTGTGTCTCCCTCTCTCTCTGCCCCTCCCCCGTTCATGCTCTGTCTCTCTCTGTCCCAAAAAAAAATAAACGTTGAAAAAAAAATAAAATAAATAAAATAAAAAAAATAAAAATAAAAATCCCAGCAGGTCCCAAACTTTTAGGTACAAAGAATATCCACTTAAAATCATTATATTGAAGCTATCAAATATCAAAGGTAAAACATTTTGAATGTACCTGGAGGAAACAAAAACAAGAACTTTAAAGTGTGAGACTTTAAGCTTACTTGTCTATAGCAGTAAAAGCCATCTGAAGACAGTAGAACTATATCCTAATATGCTAAAAGAAAATCAGTGCCACCCTCTAATCCTATTATGTAAAAGGAAAATATCTTTTAAGAATAAGGCTAAAAATATATTTTCAGAAAATCAAGACCAGAAAGGTCATTAAAGATAATTCTAAATGATGTACTTGAGGCAAAATTTGGAAAATGATCATGGAATTTTAAGGTATATAGTGAAAGAATGAATTAAAGGCAAATGAGCCAGCATATATCTGAATAATTCTAAAATTAGTGCAGATATAAAATTATAATGTTCAATTGTTTTTAAAAAAAGAGAGAATTAAAATTAGTAGTAGCAAAAGGGTTGGAATAATCATGTAGTCCATAAATCTAAAAGAAGACAAAGAAAAAAGACCACAAAACAAATAGGAAGTACAAAACAGTTACATTTGTTGAGTACATCTGTACTCAAATGTATCAGTAGTCAGTAAATGTAAACAAAGTGTTAATTGCTGTGGGTAAAATTTAAATATTGCCAAGGTTTCTTGAAAAAATAGAATATAACTACATGCTGTTTAAAGGAGACATTTGTAAAATATAAGGATAATGGAACTCTAAAAGTATGGAAAAGACAGCTTGCAACTACTAAGCAATGTCAGAGTAAGTATTAATTGAGACAAAATAGTTTTAAATAATACAACCTTAATAGAGATAAAGGAGGTTGTTTCAAAATGATAAAACCTTCCGTTTACCAATAAAATAAAGCGATTTTAAATTTGTATGTACTTAATAGCGTGGCCTCAAAATATGTAAAGCAGGGGCTCCTGGGCAGCTCGGTTGAGCCTCCAACTTTGGCTTAGGTCATGATTTCATGGTTCTTGAGTTAAGCCCCAAGTCGGGCTCTGTGCTGACAACTCAGAGCCTGGAGTCCACTCAGGTTCTGTGTCTCCCTGTCTCTCTGCCCCTCCCCCCTTATGTTCTGTCTCTCTGTCTACCAAAAAATAAATGAATAAATAAATAAACATTAAAAAATATGTAGAGCAAAATGTAGAGAAAACTATAAGAAAAAATTTTAAACTATTGCCATTTTAGAAGAGCTTAACACTCTTCTAAATCAATCCAAGTAGAACAAATAGGGTAAAAGCCCAATAACTATGTAGATGATTTGGATAACTCATTTGTCAGACTTGACCCAACAAACAGTTCCACATCACACTCCTAAACTTCAGACTATTCCTTCTTTGCAGGCATACACAGAACAAAAATTAGTCATATATTGGGCTATAACTCAGGCTTCAACAAATTTCAGAAGATTGAAAACACATGGACTATTTTCTCTGACCGTGATCCAATTAAGCAAAAATCAGAACAAAGAGATAATAAAACATAACCTATATATATTTGGAAACGAAGAAACAGTTGCCTACCTGGTATCCCTACTGTCTGACTAGCAGGTGCACAAGTTCAACATGTCCACCGTACCCTAAACTACCCCTCCTGTTTTCTCTGTCTTCGTCACTGACACCGTATCCACCTCATTGTCTAAGGCATCATTTGTGGTTTCACTGACATTGCCTTAGTTCAGACTTTCAGCAATGATGTTCTCATTTTCTCTGTAACTAGACTCTTTCCTTTGAGTATGCTCCTCCTATCTGCCCAAACATTCTTTCTAAAAGATCAGTTTAGTCATATAAAACCTTCATTTAAAAAATTTTTAATGGACCTTGAGGGTTTATGCTAAGTGAAATAAGTCAAACAGAGAAAAGCAGATACCATATGATTCCAGTTATATGTGAAATCTAACAAAAGAAACAAATGAACAAAACAGAAACAGACTCCTCGTAGACAACAGAAAACAATCTGGTGTTTGCCACAGGAAAAGGTGGTGGGGGTTGGATGAAATAGATGAAAGGGATTAACAGGTACAATAGAAAAAAAAAAATAATGAGCCTCACCACTAACAAGATGAAATCCAAACTCCATAACATGATATTCAGAAATTCTTGACTAGAGTCCCTTCCTTTCTTTCCATCTTTATTTCCTCTGAAGCACTCATGTACCTTTTGTTCACCAGCTATGCCAATTCATTTATACTTCTATGAACACCACCTCCTCTCTACCTTCTCTTTACCTTTTGCACATATTAATCTCCTTACCTGGGATGATTGATTCCCGACCTCACATTTCCTATATATCCTGGAAGACACAGCTCAAGTATTACATTCCTTGAGATGCCTTGCCTGGTCAGTCCTCATAGTGTTATTCACTTCTTTACTTTCTACCCTAGAATTGTTTTTTGTACTTCAGTTTTGTAAATCAGCTATTTAAATAGCTACCTGTTGTGTTAAATCATAAATTTCATGCATTCAGGAATTTTTTTTCATTCATTAAAAACAAATTAGCACTTATGTAGGAAGAGGTCAAAAATTGAATTTATGAATAAAATTAGAACAGTAAGGTAGTTTAAATATATTTGTTGAGGGGCGCCTGGGTGGCGCAGTCGGTTAAGCGTCCGACTTCAGCCAGGTCACGATCTCGCGGTCCGTGAGTTCGAGCCCCGCGTCAGGCTCTGGGCTGATGGCTCAGAGCCTGGAGCCTGTTTCCTATTCTGTGTCTCCCTCTCTCTCTGCCCCTCCCCCGTTCATGCTCTGTCTCTCTCTGTCCCAAAAATAAATAAACGTTGAAAAAAAAATTTTTTTTAAAAATAAATATATTTGTTGACAGAAACAAGAAGGATGAGTCAACAGATTGGCAACGAGAAGGGACAGCGATAGTACAAAAAAGTATTGGAATAACATGTAAAGAATATTGGAGGGTGAACTTAGTGCCTTTAGGCAGTCCTAAAACCTTTTAGCATCTTGAATGAAGGGATGCCAGAAAGAGTTGTATGGCTTCTATACTACACAAGAGAGTATGTACGGCTCTATACTACTCAGGAGAGTATCATATACATCTAGTCAAGGATGTGATAGTGCTGTGCAGTGCAATCCTGAGTGGTCACAGACAGTTTATTTGATTAAATGAATCCTGTCCTTAGTGCCTAGGAAGTAATTGTTATTTATTATAACCATTGGGAGTCATGAGGTAAAGGATTATAATTTGCATACTCTATATAATGAGAAATGTATGTATGAAAAACTTTTCAGAAATCTTTCCATCAAAAACAAAGAAGTTAGGTATCTAATGTAGCAAATTTTAATTATATGGAAAAAAATCACAATTAAGGCAGATAAATGCATCATTGCAGTGAGTTAGAAACCTCATCCACCTGTGTTATAATTTGCAAAGTTTGCTTAAGGTTTACCCATGAATATTATGAATTTTAGTCAAATGTGTTCAGACCAAATAATTTAGAACATAAATTTATAAACTTAGGTTACCTACTTTATTAAATAATAGGTAGTTCAGAAGCCAAACTGGGAATAATTAGAATTCACTGACTTGAACCAATGACTTCGTCTGTTTCAAAGTCTCATGCTAATTTGGAGATTGCATTTTATACCTACAACATCATTTGGTTGCTGGCAGTATAAACATAGTCATGATGATTTGTTCTGGGAAGTAGCTAAGAAAAAAATGAACTCTGCTACTTTCACCTGCAAATGATATTTCAAGGCAGTGAATCTCATTCACTGCCCACAGTCAGTAAATGATGTTTCCCATTTCCCATCCCAAGATAAAATTCCTGGTGTTGCTCTCCACCCACCTCTTACTCCTTACTTGTTGCTAGATGTGTTCTTAAAAATAGCTTCTTAGAATAAGAATAGTCTTTGGCTCATTGCAGACCACATGTTTTATCTGTTTTAACATCTCTTCTGCAGATCCTCCTGCTGTGGAACCAGCGTTCCTGGAAATTCGGCAAGGACAAGACCGAAGTGTTACTATGAGCTGCCGGGTCCTGAGAGCCTATCCAATACGGGTGCTGACCTATGAGTGGCGCTTGGGCAATAAATTATTACGGACGGGTCAGTTTGACTCTCAAGAGTATACAGAATACCCGGTGAAGAGTCTTTCCAATGAAAACTATGGGGTTTATAATTGTAGCATCATTAATGAAGCTGGAGCTGGGAGATGCAGCTTTCTTGTTACAGGTAAGATTCACAATATTTTTGCCTTTCATATATTTTTGATCAAGGGATTGTAGGCTTTGTCACTATACGAATTTAAAGCATTTTTCAAATCCATGAAGCATACTATGAGCAGTTTGACTACCATAGTTAGAGCTACTCATTTCTTTTCAAGGTGTTTGTTTTAGTAGTTAAGACAGTTTATATGCCTATAAAATTAGAAGTTTATGTGAATTCAAGTAGATTTGGCGAAGAGTTTGGTTATTTTGAGTGTTTAAGTAATATAGTGAGAAATCTTAACAAGGTTTTTTTAGATCACATTACAAATATTAATACTAATATATATTTTCTTCTGCAAGTCTAAAATTTCTTGTTAACCAAGACTTGCTTTTGTTTTCTTCCTATTATTATTTATTTACTAACGATGAATCTTAATTTTGGTGAATCTTAATTTTGTCCTTGGCTTACCATTGGTTCACAGATATTCGGAGGGAAAGCAATAAAGTTGTATCTGGCATATAATAAATTTTTAGAAAGATGTATCAATCAAAACTTTTTCGTGCCGTATCTTTCAATGTATTAAAAGAAATATTAACTCTATTAAGTCTTATGTAAATATTTAAATTATTTTATAACCTATATACTAATAAATTTGTATAATTTTTGAGCTATGGGTTAGGCATACATTAAAAGGATATATTCCTTTTATTCTTTTTCAGTATTATTTAATTCTAGGGAAAGTTAGTCATAATAGTTGGAATGTTTATGCTAGTAAAAAATGAAACAGTAAATTGTTTATTACCTGAAAATCAATTGTAAATGTTTCAAACTTAGTGAAATCTTGTTCATTGGTAATGTAAATTTTTATTCATAAGTTCTTACCAATAAGAAAATTTTCTAGACATGAATCACCTTGACATATTTTTGGTTCCTGAAATATGACATTAGGTAGATAAAATGCAATAAACCAACCAAAGAATATGAAGATGTTCTCTCTTCTGGCTCTTGCCACCTCTTGGTTTTATAGTCCTTTTATCAACATTCAGTTGTATTGAAAAGATTTCTACTTTTCTTAAAGTGAACTATTAAAACACGGTTCCTGGGTGGCTCAGTCACCTAAGCATCTGACTCTCTATTTCAGCTCAAGTCATGATCTCACAGTTTGTGAGATGGTGCCCTGAGTTGGGCTCAGTGCTAATAGCACAGAGCCTGCTTAAGATTCTCTCTTCCTCTCTCTCCCTCTCCCTCTCTCTCTCTTTCTTTCCCCCTCTGCCTCTCCCCAGTGTTTACTTTAAATAAATAAATAAACAAACAAACAAACAAACAAACAACCTTTTTTTTCTTTAAGTGAACTATTAAAACAAAACCAGAAATCTCTAGGACAATGCTACTTACATGATGATCTCACTGCTAATTTTTATTCCTATGCATATTTATAAGGGAAAGAGAATTGAGTCTGTTAGTCTATGGAGTAATTTAAGTGGCATGATGTACTTTCACTCTTAATTTACATATTATTACCCTAAATCAATAAGAATCTTTCAAAGGTGGTTGTTTTCCACATATCGGTAGAAATAGGACACCTTTTTTTCATTAATTCTCCAAAAGAAAAACACTCCATAAAATTAACTACATACCTTTCTTCAAATTTTTGGACTTACATTCATTCTAATTTGTTTTTGACACTTCAGGCTAGTTTAGACAATGATGCCTTTGTAAGATTTTCATTTGTTCTCTATCATGTGACCCAAATCCTATTTTCTGAACTGGAAGACAAGCTGAGACCAGAAGGGAATACTTTTCCTAGAAGAAACCATTTCCCATTCAAGATCCATGGGATGTAGTAAATAGATTTTGATAGCTCCAGGAAGGAATAAGCCTGTTATGGGTTGCCCCCACAAGCGAATGAATAGCTCCATGAACTAATTTATTTCCAGTGTGTATTTTTTATACCTTCAGGTCAACCTTATTGTTTCAAGATTCCAATAATTTTGAAGAAAAAAGGAAATAATTGAAATCCAAATATTGTATAATCCAGAAAAATATACATTTGGCCCTTGAACAACAGAGGAGTTAGGTGCACCAACCCCCAACATGGTCAAAAATTTGCATACAGTTTTTGACTCCCCCAAAACCTAACTACTTATAGCCTACTGTTGACCAGAAGCCTTACTGAGTATATAATCTACTGACACATATTTTGTACTATATATATATAATATACTATATTTTTAAAGTAAGCTAGAGAAAAGAAAATGTTATTGGGGAGCCTGGATGATTCAGTCAGTTGAACGTTTGACTTCGACTCAGGTAATTATCTCTCAGTTTCTGAGTTTGAGCCCCATGTTGGACTCTGTGCTAACAGCTCAAAGCCTGGAGGCCTGCTTCAGATTCTGTGTCTCCCCTTCTCTCTCTCTCTGCTCTTCCCCTGCTCTCTCTCTCTCTCTCTCTCTTAAAAATAAATAAACATTAAAAAATTTTAAAAAGAAAATGTTATCAGGAAAATCATAAGAGAAAATATATTTACCATACTTCACTATATTTATTTTTTAAAAATCTCCACGTAGAAGTGGACCTACAAAGTTCAAACCTGTGTTGTTAAGGGTCAATTATATAAAGAAATCAATGATTCCTTAGAATTAGAGGTCCGGAAGGAACAATGAAAAGGCATTTGTTTCTTCTATTAAAACATATCACAATTAGTAATCCTTATGAATTTGCCACAATTCAGAACCCTTTGAAGCTATACAGAAAGGAGCTCAGGAATAGAATATATACAAGGGTATGTATAATCTTCCTGCATATATTCTTTATCCACAAAAATCTTTGAAGACAATTCTGTTTACGTCCTGACAGCCAAATTAATTAATTTTGTTATTATAACTATTTTACCAAATTCAAGATCACTCTTCTATTAGGTTTGAATGTTATACAGTCACCCAAAAGTGAACTTGATCTCAGTACATATCAAAATATACAGAATTGAACTAATAGTGAATGGCAGTCCTCATATTTATAGTTACTTTAGCTCCTAGGAAAGCTAAAATTTCACACCCCTTTTTCCCAGTTATGTCATGTGTGTGTGATGTGTGTGGGAGTATAGAGGTTGATGAGTGGGGTTGTGTTTGCTGAGAAGTCAGGATGTGAGAAAGTAAGTAAAGATATTTTGGGAACAGTGAATAGCTTAGCTTGTAGTGCACTGTCCATGTTAGAAAATATTAATGACAATACCACAAAATACTGTGTATTTTCATTTATTTTATTTACTAATATTATTACGGTAAAGGTAAGCATAGAGTTGTTTATTGTTTGTTTTGTGGGTTAAGTTAGCTTTGTGAACAATGGTAGGAAACTAAACACCATTTATCATGTTTTTCTGTGAAGGAATTTTTACAAGTTCCAGGAAGTATGTATATACAGTTATATAAATTTAGATTTGTAAACCACTTAAGAATTGGATCAATGGAGACAATTTTAAATTCTTTTAAATGAAAACTATTAAAGGAGTAGTGTCTTTTTCAATGGGTAACGGTGGATATTTATTCTATAAGAATTTTTATTGCATAACTACAAGTTATAATTGAGCATAAAACAACCAGTGTGTATTCTCTCTACTGATGAAAATTTTGCAATCTGGAAAATATTTAACACTTATTTACTGTGTACCTACTAATTTTCCAGGTATCAGAGATGACACCAGAAATAGAATAATAAATACTCTCTCCAAGAAATCTTCCACTATCATGTCAGTTTCTAAGTCTTCTCGGTTTTATATTTGCTTGGTGTTTTGAATATATCATTTTAACAATTTTATTCCTATTACATATGTAAAGCCATATATTCTTTTATCTGAGATAGTATAGTTGCCTTTTATCTGATACCTGACTTTTCAGCCTCTTTCCCTTTCAATCCATTTTCCATACTGCAGGGCTTTATTTTCCTAGAAAATATATCTTACTTTTAGTGGGAAATATCTGTGCTCTTCATTGCCTTATAGAGGTGATAACATTAATTCAATGTCATGAATTTTCAAACCACTCATTAATATACCAAATGGAATATATAGAAATACATCTCTTTGAGTCCTACCAATTATTCCACACTCTAGTCAAATTAGGTCATTCTGCTTCCCACCAAATCATTACACATTTCCAAGACTTTATGCCTTTGTTCACATATTACTTTATTTTGAAATACTTGCCCTTTGTATATTCCTCTACCAGAGTAATGGCACCCTTGTATAAGCCTTTACCAGGGTCATTTTGACTTTTGCTCCTCAGCCAAATAGAGATGTGTAGGTTGTAATAGTGTATTATTTTACAATTCACAAATTAATTATGTATGTTATTATTTGTCAAGTATCTGAAAATATCCATAAAACTCCCAAGTAACCATGATTTGAACAAGATAGAAAATTATTACACTCAGGTTAAACCTTAAAGTATCATTGCAGGAACTAACATAATGGCTTTTCCACAAAGTCTTCAGAAATTCAGGTTTCTACCATCTTATTGCTCATTCACCATCAATAATTGGCACATCTTATAGCCCTAATGGCTGTTGAAGTCCCAGCTATTACCTCTACATTTCAGTGTGTTACCTCTTTTTAAGGATACTTCTTAAAAAGTGGTAGTTTTAGATACCCTTTCTACTTGAATTTTTTTGGAAACAACTTAATCCTATTGATGTATCTGCAATAAAGGCTGTGGGTATTGATTTTATTTTAGTAAGATTAAATCACAGGATTAAATCTAGGAATATTAAATTGCCTTAATTGAAAAAAATACAATGAAATTAAATGGAGATTTTCAAGGAAAACCTGGAATCTAGGTTTTATTTCTGTAATACTTAACACTTACTGATAGTCAACTTTTCAGGAGCCATGGCCATTGGGCCCTTAGTATAATTTAAAAAGACAAGAATAGGTTTAATCGTAGAGCTTGCAAGATATTATATTGACGAGCAATGGAATTGAGGGTACTATGTTACTTAATGCTCCATAACCAATTACTACAAACTGAGCATCTTTTGCAACAGCACATGTGTATTATCTCACAACTTCCGTGTGTTAGGAGTTCAGGTATGGTTTAGCCAGATCCTCTGTTCTGGGTCTCACAAAGCTGCAATCAAAGGGTTGGCTGGAATGTTCTTATCTGAATGCTTAATTTCAGAGAGGAAGTTGAATCATGTCCAAACTTATTAAGGTTTTTGAGAGAATTAATTTCCTAATGGTTGTATGATAGAAGGCCCAAGTGTTTTGCTCCTTGTTGGCTGAGGCCACTTTCATGTCCTAGAAGATGCCTGCACATCCTAGAGACCACCCATAATTCTTTGTCATGTGGGTTTTTCCAAAATGGCTATCTACTTCATCAAGCCAGGGAGAGGAATCCCTAGCTCTAGTCAGCTAAGATGGAATCCTGTATGTCGTAACAATTACTGAACTGATACCCCATCATAATTTCTCCCCACTTTCAATGGGAAAGAATTATACACAAAGACATGAAAACCAGGGTTAAGAATCACTGAAAGTCAACTTAGGGTTTCCCTGCCACAAATACCCATTTCCTGCCACAAGGAGTATTTTTTAATGTTATTATTTATTTATTTTATTTATTTATTTATTTATTTATTTATTTATTTATTTATTTATTTATTTATTTTTGAGAGAGAGAGAGAGAGAGAGAGAAAGTGAGGGAGCTGCAGAGAGAGGGAGACATAGAATCGGAAGCAGGCTCCAGGCTCCGAGCTGTCAGTACAGAGCCCGATGCGGGGCTCGAACTCACGGATGTGAGATCATGACCTGAGCTGAAGTCGGACGCTCAACCGACTGAGCCACCCAGGTGCCCCTAGGAGTATTTTTTAATTTTTTTTAATGTTTATTTATTTTTGAGGGATGGGGGAGGGGCAGAGAAAGGGAGACACAGAATCTGACGCAGGCTCCAGGCTCCAAGCTGTCAACACAGAGCCCGATGCGGGGCTCCAACTCACGAACCGTGAGATCATGACCTGAGCCAAAGCTGGATGCTCAACCGACAGTACTGAGCCAACCAGGCACCCCAAGGAATATTTTTTAAATACAGCCTACATATGAAGGAGACTACTGTATCTAAGGCAATATTGAAAAAAATCCTTCATAGTTTACCTTCTTCAGTAAACATGGCAAATAGGGTTCAACCAAGCAAAAATTTGCCTGTGATTGTTTCTTTTGCCTCTAGTTTAGAAATATTTGTGCTAGGATTCTGCATAATTTTCCTGTGATGTAGTACAATATTTAGATTTTCGCATTAGAACTGCTGCTTTCTCCATGTCCAGCAACAGCAGATAAGACACATAACTATAATTAGATTCTAGAGGACAAATAAGGCAAAGGTGACAGTTTTTTGAAAAGGAGTACATGTTATCATTCAGTAAATGTAAAGAAATTCAGACTGACTAAGAGCTGTAATATTACCCAAAACAATATGTTGGAGGACTCTTAGCATTGCTTAGTTTTGAAGATGAAAGAGGAAGAAATGATAACCAAATCGCTCCAAATCAAAATATCAAAATATTTTATTCTTGTTTTCTAATGTCAGATTGAATTATATAGTAACTATATGGAAAATATATTTTATTCTACGGTAATGCATATGTTTGTTCTATTCAGCCAAATACTTGTTTCTTATGAATATCTAAAAATAGGCAACATAAGATTATCGATATATCATTAACAGCTATCATAAGTAACAGCAAATGAAATGATGGAAAAAATAATACCTACTAAAATTTCTTGGTGATAACTCTAAAAGACAAGAAACTTCTATGTGAAATCAAATATTTTTCAGGGGCAGAATTCTATTAAAATTTTTGAAGTTTTATTTATCATAATAGATAAACTAGTGGCCAATGTTTCAGCTAGATTATGAATTATAGTTATTTTTTAAAATATGGAGTAAGAGTGCTCCTGGGTGGCTCAGTTGGTTAAGCATCCGACTCCTGATTTCACCTCAGGTCATGATCTCATGGTTCATGAGTCCAAGCCCCACAATGCGCTCTGTGCTGACAGTGCAGAGCCTGCTTGGGATTCTCTCTCTCCTCTTTCTGCCCCTCCCACACATTCTTTTTATCTCTCTCTGTCTCAAAAATAAAGAAATAAAATTTAAAAATTTAAAAATATGGAGTAGAAAATGCATAATATATTCTAACAACTCTTAATGTGTACCATTCTATAGTGTATAAGCTGATTCCACTTGTATCTTTTTCATTTCATTCCTGTGTGTGAATTTACTCTTCAGAGTAAAAAAAGTGTTAGAATTCAAGCAATGCTGAAGGAAGCTAGGATTTTTAGCTCAGCAAAATGATGTATACCTCCCCTTAAAATTTCTGACATCCTGGTAAGATATCAGAATGATTAAACCTTAGAAAATAAGGGTCATGTATGAGAGTAAGGGTCTATTCTAGATACTTCCTAACCAAGGCTAACACCAAGCCCTCATAACATGGGCAGGCAGAATTTCGAAGTTGACTCCCACCAAGTTGGAAGAGCTTGGGAAATGCCCTAAGTTCTCCATTGTTTTCACTCCAATAAAATGTAAAAAGCTAGCATACAAAAGCATCAGGTGGTCAGCTGATAACTGAATTACATATTAGAATAAACACAACAAAATGTTACTCTTAGTTATGAATAACAGTGGTCTATTAAAAAGGAACCCTACGATAGCTCAGATGTTGGATATAGCAAAACCTAGCTATTATAAATAATTTCAAACTATTCAAGGAGAATACATAGTAAGATTTAAAGATAAATGCAGTATTTATGAGCAAATGGATAAGAGATTTCATTCAAAAGGGGAAAAAAAACTGTAGGAAAGAACTAAATGCAAATTCTGCAACTAAAACTCTGCAATAACTGAAATGGAAAATTACCTGGATGGGCTTAACAGTATATTGGAAAAGTTAGAATGGTCAGTGAAATTGAAGACCAATTGAAAGAACTGATACAATCTGATAGAAAAAGAAATGGAGACTAAAGAAAAGAGGCTTAAGACATGGGAGATGATACAAAATGGTCTAAAATGAGTAGAATTGAAGGTTTAAAAGACAAGAATGAGATTGGAAGAAAAAAAGTTATTCAAGCCCACAGATCCAAGCATGAATCTTGGTATAGAAAGCAAGAAGAGTACAGAAAAAAACCACACTTACGTACACCATAATCCAACTGTGGAAAACCAAAGAAGGGGAAAATTTTCAAAGCAGCCACAATAAAAATGATATTCTGATGATACGCATGACAATTACCTTCTCATGAGAAACAATATGGATTAGAAGACAATAGAGCATCTCTAAATCTTTAAAATTCTTTAAAGTATTGTCAGTTTATAATTTGATATGCTATTTAAAAAATAGCATCAAATGAATGTTTCTGAACAATGAAATCTAGAGAGTTAGTAGTCAGCAAACCTGTACCACAAAATATACCAAAGGATACTTTTCTTATTACAGGGAAGGTTATCAATGGAAACCAAAATCTATAAAAATAAATAGTCTTTTCTTTATGGTTTCAGACCTTACATTTAAATCTTTCATCCATTTTGAGTTTGTTTTTATGTATGGTAAAAGACAGGGTTCAATTTCATTCTTTTGGATGTGGATATCCAGTTTTCTCAACACCATTTCTCATAATGTACTTGTGGCACCCTTGAAAAGATCAGGTGACCATATATGAGTGAGTTTATTTCCAGACTCTTAACATGTGTACACACACACACACACACACACACACACACACACACACGTATTCATACGAGGAAACTTTTAGAGGTGATGGGTGTTTATTACCTGGTTGTGGTGATGCTAACACAAGGTATACACACGTCCAAATGTACCAGTTTGTATACATTAATTATGTGCAGATTTTGTATACCAATTATATCTCAATGAAGCTGGGGGGCGGGAATGAAATGAAGAGGATCAGATACAGTAAATAAGTGGGTAAAGATAAAAGACTATCTTTCTTCTTTTTTTTCTTGTAATTTCCATAATATACAGCTATATAAACAAGGGTCAGCAAATTACAGCTTGGGAACCAGCCAACTGTTTTTTTGTAGATAAAGGTTAATTGGAACATAGCCTCACTTGTTTAAGTACTGTCTATGGCTGTTTTCATGCTACAACAGAAGAGGTGAGTAGTTGTAACAACAATCATATAGCCTATAAGCCTAAAGTATTTACTGTCTAGTCCTTTAAGGAAAAGTTTCCCATCTTTGGTTTGAAACAAAATACTAACATTATTAAATTAAGATTTAACATATTTAGAACCAAAATATCACAGTAGCATAAATGATGGGATTAATTTGAATTATATGGTTTTAAATTTATAACAATTGTAAGGTGGGAAGTGAGAAGTAAATAGGGACTTCAGATAATCATGAAATATGAATTGTGATATATAAAGTGATCTTATATTGACTCTAAACAGAATCAGTAAGTTAAACTTGCATAGTTTTAGCCATACAGAAACTTCTAAAACCTCTTCAAAAAGTGGTGCATCAAAGGAATGAAAATATACTTGAATTTCCTCGAACTATCACAGGAAAAGAGCAATAATACATGAACAATAAAATCATTGAAAGGACAAAGAAAATAAAGAGCAGGATAGTAGACATTAGCTCAATTATACCAGTAATTACATTAAATGTAAATGAACTGACCGCTCCAGTTAGTTGTCAGAAATCATGGGACTGGATTTTTTTTTTTTCTAAAAAGCAAGCTGTTTACAAGGCACACCCTCCTGTCTACAGGAAAAAAAAATATTAAATACAAAGACACGGAGGCAGAAAGTTAAAGAATGGAGGAACACACAACGTGCAAACAGCAGACGTAGGAAACATGACATAGGTGTATTATTATTATCAGACACAGTAGACTTAAAGACATAGAACAATTTTGGGTTAAAGAGGGACATTTAAAAATAATAAAAGAAGAATTTATAGGGAAGACATAGCAGTTCTACATATGTGCATGTCTCTAATAATAGAGCTGTAAAATTCATAAATACAAAAATGCCAGGAGAAATAGATTATTCCATAATTATAGCTGAAGATTTTAACATTTATCCATGAATAATTGATAGAATATGTACCCAGAAAATCACTAATCTTTTAGAAGATCTAAGCTATATTATCAAGCAATTTACACTAATTGATATTTATAGATCATTATACACAAAGTTGTGAACTATACATTATTTCATGTACACAGGGAATGCTCAGTAAGCTAGATAATACACTGACCAAACATTTTCCTTCTAAAATTGGGAGTAAGACAAAAATACACACTTGTACCCTCCACAAATATTATACTGCAGGTCCTTACCATTGCATTAACACACAAGGGAAGTAAATAAAATGCGTAAAAGTAAGAAAGGAAGAAATAAAAATACTTCTTTTTTTTAAAGAGTTCTCTTCCTTTTTTTTTTTTTTTTTAAAGTCTATCTATTTTGAGAGAGAGACAGAGCTGGGAGAGGCAGAGAAAGAAGGAGAAACAGAATCCCATGCAGGCTCAGTGCTGTCAGTGTGGAGCCCAACACCGCACTTGATCTCACAAACCTTGAGATCATGATCTGAGCCAAAATCCAGGGTCAGGCGCTTAACCAACTGAGCCACCCAGGTGCTCCAAAAGTAAAAATAATTCTATTCTCAAATCATATGGTTGTTTATGTAGATAATCCTACTTGAATTAATAAGATAATTTAGCAATAGCAAAAGACATAAAATCAATCATATTTATGTATAAAATAAAATATGTAAAATCAATCATTTATGTGTAACAGCTACAAAAATTTGAAATTGAAATGTAAAAAATACCATTTCCAATTTAAATTACCATTTCAAAATATGAAGACATTTAATAAAATATGCACAAGATATACATTTGAACAATAAAAAAAAATTGCTCAGGAAACTAAACAAGACTTAAACAAATGGAGAAGTACACACTCATGGATTGGAAGAATGAATATTGTTTTGATGCTTATTTTCTCCAAATTGATCTATAGATTCAATTCACTCCCAACAAAATTTCCAGCTTTTTCTTTTTCTTTTTCTTTTTCTTTTTCTTTTTCTTTTTCTTTTTCTTTTTCTTTTTCTTTTTCTTTTTCTTTTTTTCTTTCTTTCTTTCTTTCTTTCTTTCTTTCTTTCTTTCTTTCTTTCTTTCTTTCTTTCTTTCTTTCTTTCTTTCTTTCTTTTTCTTTCAGTGGGACTTGAAATGCTTGAGTTTTTATTTGGAAAACTAAGGTTCAACAATATTTAGGCCTCTGTTGGAGAAAAAGAATAAAGTTGGAGGCCTCGTACTACCTGATTTCAAGGCTTACTCTAAAACACAGTGATCAAGATACTGTAGTTTTTGTATAAAACTATACACAAGGAAGGATCAATCAGACAAAATAAAGAATGAAGAAAAAGACATCTATGGTTACATAGAGGATATGGTCAATTGAATTTTTCAAAGTCACCAGCATAATCCATTGCAGAAATCGTAGTTTACTGAATAAGTTGTGTTAGTTCTGGATACATCCATATTGAAAAAAATAAATCTTAAACAATACCTTACACTGCTCACAAGATTAGATCAACTGTAGATGTAAATATAAGAAACTAGAACTATAAGGGCACCAGGAGGGCTTAGTCGGTTAAGCATCCAACTCTTTGATTTCCACTCAGGTCATTATCATGGTTCATGGGATTGAGCCCCAGGCGGGGCTCAGCACCAACAGCTTGAAGCCTACCTGGGATCCTCTCACTCCCTCTTGCTCTGTCCCTCCCCTGCTTTCTCACTCTTTCTTTCTCTCAAAATAAATAAACTTTATTAAAAAAAAATAAACTAAAGCTATAAAATTCTAGAAGAAAACATAGAAGAAAATCTATGCAAATTTGGTATAGGCAAATATTTCTTAGAAAGTAAACAAACAAAAGCCCCATTCATTAAAGAATTATGCATCAGAGGTCATTAAAACTTTCTGCTCTTGGGGCGCCTGGGTGGCGCAGTCGGTTAAGCGTCCGACTTCAGCCAGGTCACGATCTCGCGGTCCGTGAGTTCGAGCCCCGCATCAGGCTCTGGGCTGATGGCTCAGAGCCTGGAGCCTGTTTCCGATTCTGTGTCTCCCTCTCTCTCTGCCCCTCCCCCGTTCATGCTCTGTCTCTCTCTGTCCCCCCAAAAAATAAATAAACGTTGAAAAAAAATTTCTGCTCTTCAAAATACATCATTAAAAAATAAAAAGGCAAGACATGGGCTAGAAGAAAATATGTTGCAAAGGTTTGTATCCAGAGTATGTAAATAATTTTTAAAACTCAGTAGTAAAACAAATAGTCCAATTAAAAATTGACAAAAAACTTCAATAGACACTGCAGAAAAGAGCATACCGTTGACCAATAATTGTATACAGGCCTGTCACTATCATTAGTTATTGTAGAAATGAAATTTAAACCACAATGAGATGACACTACACATACATTATAATGGCCAAGGTTAAAAAGACACAATACCAAGTGTTGCCGAGGGTGTGAAGTAACTGAAATTATCACACACTGCTCCTGAGAATGTATAATGAGATTACTTTTGTGAAAATGGATTGTCTCTTGTAAATGTAAACATGCACTTACCAAGTAATCTGGCAATTCAATTGCTAGATGATTACCCTACAGAAATAAAAGCAATGTCTATATAAAGATTATGTACAAACTTTAATAGCAGCTTTATTTGTAATAGCCTCTAATGAGAAACATTCCAAATATCCATCAACAAGTGAATGGATAAACAGCTTACTCATGAAATGGAATTATACTCATAAAAATGGAAAAAAATGTGAAAAATTACTGGTAGACACAGTATATGGATGAATGGCTTTCAGAAACAGTATGTTGAGTGAATACAACCTGACACACAAAAAGTGCACTATTTATGCTTCCTTTTATACAAATTTCATGAATAGGCCAAACTAACCTTTAATAATAGAAACTAGTACATTTTACTGTATGGAAATCATATCTCAATTACGTATTACCAGATAAATGATATTTGCCAGCTAAAGTAGTATTGGGAATAGGAGGTATTTTATAATATAAAGATGCTTGCTCTATTTAATGTTATCATATAATATACTTATTCTAGTGCATATTTTGTTACTACATTCAGGGTAATTCAAAAAAATTGGTTGTTCCTCAAAAATCCTTTGTTATTTTTTCCTCCACTAACCTCTAAACTCCTTTCCTTCAGATGGACGCACTAAACTGGTTGTCTTCATGGTATTTCCCCTCACCATGATAACCACTATGATCTTTCCTCAATTGTATCCCTTACTTTAAGAGATAGTGACTATTACATTAAGAATATAGAATGACCTAATATGTTGGTAACAAAACTTATACATACAAGTTAAATCAGAGAGCAATGAATCAGGTTTTGGAGGGTTACCATTTTGTAAGCAAGACTGTGACTACGGGATACAATGAAGGGAAAATAGAGATACAAGTCTAGCAAGATAGCCTGCCTGTCAGATTCCAAAACTATTTCTCATGGCTTCCTGATATTATTTTGGGCAGGCATCAGATCCAATTTGCAGATGGTAAGAAACAGCCTGTAATCACAAATAGTTTCCCCTGAGAGAAAAGAATCCTCATATTCACTTAACAACCAGAGAAGAATAAAACAAAGAAACTCAAATGTAGAAAAGCACATATATGTATATGAATGTTATATGTTTAGTATTTCTACTATTTTCTTAAGGGTCTGTTTACCACTTAGTACAGTTGGATTTTTCAGGAGATATTGGGGGGTAATAAAACCAATCTTTGAAAGAATCAAAGGGCTTTTTAGTTCAATGGAATCTTAGCCAACTGCCAAACTTCCAAGTGTCTGTTTAAGCACCTGGCTTCTGTTTATCACCCTGAAGGGATGATTAATGGATGAGAACAGTGGAAAACTTGTTCCAAAGGCATGCCAAAAACCAGATTCAAAGTGGTCAGCAGAGAGATTACACAAATGATGGCTCAAAACCTGATCCATCGTTTTTTCTTAAGGGAGGTTTTGCGACGGACGTTAAATTGCAGAAGTCAAGAGAGGTGTTCTTTTTATAAATTCTTTTGAGGTTTTAGACCAGAGGATAAAACCACAGTCTGAAATTTTTGTATTACTTAGGTAAGCACAACTTAAGAAATCCACTTGTTTCATCATATTAATGAACTTTGTTTCGAAAAAAAACTCATCAATATGACAGTTCCTAGAAGCCTCAGGATCTGACTGCAGAGAGATAACGGCTTTGTGGTCAGATCCAGACCAGTGCTTCTTAGCCATATGATAAGAACAGTTATTTATCCTCTAATCTTTTTCTTGTGCCAGGAGTCATATTCACAGATCTTTTAGTTATTCTTAGAGAGTATCAGTGATTCAGTTTCAATAACTGGTTTCCTTTATTCATATCTAAATCCACTTTATTAATTCAAGTTATATGTTTTGAAGAAAATAAATGTTCCTAGAAGATAAACAGCATAGCTTCTGGGCTTTCTTCCAGCTCACTTGAACACCTCTCGCTCCCTGCCTAAATGATATTCAGTGTATTCATATTCAGCAATGGACCACCCACATGTGCAGCAACAGCTCTTGCCAAGAAGTTAATGTGGTCTATAAGTACACCATTGAACATTCAGCTCTCTCAGCCCAAGAGCCACTGGGTCAACACATCCATCTGTTCCCCTTCCATGCACATACCTCAACCAATGGTCCTTTAAATGAACACAAGCATTAAGATATTTGGAGTTGTTACGTTTTTAGGGAATGTATAACTTTAGGAAAGAATGAATACACTTATTTGCAGCTTATTGTATATTCATTATTCCTGAGTTAAATATTTAGTTAATACATGTATCTGTCATTCAAGAGATTTAGTCAACCCTTATCTATATGAAGTCCTGAGTTGATAATACTTTCTGATAACAATATAACATGGCAAATCTGGTTTAGTGCCAGGGGTAAATTGTAGTTTCAGTTTCTGTACTCACAACAGACAAAGTAGGGAAGCAGGGATACTTTTTAGATTAGTGGAAGTGACATTTTATCAGCAAATCCATCTGTACAGTATTTGTGTGTGAATTAGGGAAAAAGTTCCTGTTATTGAAGCAGATATGGCTCCTATACCAGGATAGAAGCAGTTGCAAGACGAATAGAGCCTGAATTTCAGCCCAACTCACCCCTTCAGCCAGACACACTTGGTAGTGACCAACCATTTCCAAAGATGTTGGATGTTAGAACAAAAAAGGACTTTGGACAGTGTGGGTTCAGAATGTAGCTTTGTTACTGGAAGGTTGCTTACTATAGGGCAAGCTGTTTAAGACTGCTAATCTTCACTTTAATCTTTTGTGGAAAGAAAATGATAAGAATATTCTCATCCTGCAGGGGATTGCACATATTAAAAAAACATAATGTGTGCAAGTTGATTAGCATGGTGCCTGACAAATAGCAAAACACAACACCAAAAGTGCCTTAAAAAGATTTTTTTTTTGTCTAGGAGAGATCAAGCATCAATTCTTCCTTAAGCCTAGAAAGAACTGTTTTATTCCCTAGATTAAACTTTCTACTAATGCTTTAGAAGCCACAATTAGAATATTTTCTGTGATCAGGAAGAACAACACTAGAAGCAGGTTTACAAAGTTATTAATAGGAAGACCCCAATGGAAAGTGTTTATCCAGATGTATTTGTAGTATATAAAGAGAACACAAAATCCTTCAGTGTCAGAAATTACAAGACTGAACAACAACAAAAAATCAAATCTCTAATAATACACCGTCTGTAGGATTTTTTTCCCTTTTACACATATTCTATTGAAAATTTTGTACATTAGAGGGCTTTTTTACACATAGTTCCAGTTACATAATTCAGATAAAATTTCCCCACACTGTACACAACCTTAAGGGAACTGACTGTGTCTTTGATAGAAGTTGGAATAAGAAAGAAAGGGCAGGAAAACCTGAAATGACTGGCTTTTGGATTACATGTGAGAAGCCTTTTGAGGGGTGTTCCAGAAAAAGCAAGGGAAAAGTTTTGGAAGGTTATATTAATGAAATACTTTTTAATATAAAATGAAGCAAAATAGTTTTGTATTCTTTCTGCCTTGTATTTCCTGCAATGTTTCTAGAAAGAAAGATTTCTAAAAATTTCATTTTATCATACCATTCTTGGAAATAATATACATTGAGGAAGATGGGGATCAGATCCTCTATTTGAAAGCCAGCTTTCTTTGAATCTTTAGGTGAATGGTGTAACCTTGCCTTCTTAGAAAATGTTCATTTGGATCTTTTTGAGGGATGGTTTGAAAACCAGGCGAGGAAACTAGTCTACATTAGTTCAGCAATTATGATGTTCTTAGTAACTTTCAAGATTCGCAGCTCAAGCCAAGTAATATCCTTTTGCATATTGGCCCTTTTCAACCTCTGTGAGACTAAAATAAGTTAATATTTGGGGAAGTAATTTGTAAACTGTAAATTCCTATATAAATTTGAGATACAGTTTTTATCCCTTAACATTTTCTTACTCCATGAGTCCATGGTTGTAGTGGTAAATTATAACAGAATAACTTTAAAATGCCAGCTCCAGATGTATAATTTTCATAATGTCTCAAATACTGGACAGGGTAGTGGTAAGCAAAGGCTTTGGGCAAGCTCTATGGCATACAAAGTGGGTAATGGAAGTATAGAGTCTTTTGCCCTTTTTCTTCATGCGTGTCTCTATCAATAAGCAGTCATCTTTATTTCAGGAGGATCTCTCCACATTAGTTTTCTTTAGAACAGGTGGTTTTTATGCACATAACATTTACTTAGATATTTCCTTATAAAATATCACTGTATTTATAAGTTTCATTTCAAAACTTTCTCTAAACCCTTAGCAGTTTCCTATTTACATGCCAAATGTGAGCGCTGTTTCATCAAATCCAGACTGTTTCATCTTTTAAATTTTTTGGACCAGATCCTAGTCTAAACCTATTTCGGAAAAAAAATCAAATTATTCATATCCAGAAGTCATCATTTCTGGCAAAGTCCATTCAGAGTTTTAGAGTGAGGGGGTTATTCATTTAAGTTGAAATGTTTGTTATCCAGCAAGTGTGCGTATTATATTACCCAAGACAATATATTTTTGATGTGCAAGCCAATAACTACTTTGTATAAATATTTTGTTTTCTAGGTCAGAGGTGACTCAATTGTGTTGAAGTATTGCTTCCTTAAAGTTTAAAGAAAATAAATAGGCATTCATTTGAATTTGTCCAGTTTAGTATTAAAACTTCAGGGGCACCTGGGTGGCTCAGTTGCTTAAGCCTCAGACTCTTGATTTTTGGCTCTTGGATCAGTGAGTTTGAGCCCCATGTTGAACTGAGCTGAGAGTGCAGTGCCTGTTTGGGATTCTCTCTCTCTCCCTCTGTCTCTCCCTCTCCTGTTCTCTCTCTCTCTCTCAAAATAAACTTAAACTCTCTCTCTCTCAAAATAAACTTAAAAAAAAAAAAACCTACTAAAATTGCTTCAATTTCCTGTGCTTCTAAACCATAACAATGAAACCAAGTATGGACCTCTTCCTAGAGAATTTTAGTTTACTTTCTTTTTTTCTTTCCTCTTTTTTTTTGTGAGAGGCGATACAGCAAGAGATTAATATTTATTTAATATTATTTGCCAGTTGTATGATAGGTATTTTATAGATTCTATCAAATATAAATAGAATAAACTGTATATGCTAATCCATTTGAATCTCCAGAGACAGGTTTTTTCACCAGTTATCTTCATAAAATAATTATTTTTGACAACCAGAAAACCTAAGTGAAAGAGTCCTTAGCAGTAACTAAATGGATCTATCATTAGTAATATTTGCTGAGTATACAATCTTTATTAATAATTTTTATTGTATTAATAAAGAATGTTAACTTTATATTGCAGATCCTTGCTCAAATGAAATTATGAACTCCTCCAAAAAGTGTCTTACATTGGGGGAGAATTTTTACAGTGGAAAACGTATCATATTAGCTTCCAATTGATGTGGATATGTGTGGCTTGAGCGTTTAGTGTTTTGGTAAAACAGACCCTTTTTTTTCCAAGAAGTAATTTCTAAGCCATATTCCTTCTGCAACCCTACCTGGTTGCCTATTTCAGTAGCAGTGATTTCTTTCCTAATAATCAATCACAGGATTCTTGGTAAATTATAGCTTTTGCATCTGATCATCATTTTCTGTTTTAGGAAATAGGCCTAGAGGCTGTTTTCTTGGGCCATCATTTTAATGTCCTTTCTAGAGATTAAAAGAAAAGCTAAATTATCAACACTGAAAGATGATTTTTAGAAGAATTTATGTAATTCGGTCTTGGGTTCATTCTGCATTTCAAACATTAAAGTGAAATATTTTAATTTAGACAATTTGAAGTCATTATCGTTAAATAATTTTCCAAGTAGAAATTTCTATAAACATACTTCCTCTAAATATCTGACCTAAAAACTATCTGTAGAAGAAAATTGAACTGGTAGGATATTATGTTCAAGTGAAATTACATTATTGAAGCAAACTAAAAAGACTAAAAGTTTACACATAAGTCTGAGTATTTTCTTTCATTGGCTTTTTGTTAATTAAGAAAAGAACATTGAAGTCATACTTTTAATTAAGTATTATACTTTCTGCTAACATATTTTGATAAAGGATATGAATTGTATGAAGCCATTTCATGAGCATATCATAAGAATCCTGCTATATGGCATTTTCTCCACGTGCATCTTTTAAGATTATGCTAATAATCGTTATCAACTTCACAGGTATGTGAATCAAGCAAGAAAAGTTAATGCTTAATAATTGAGATTTGTCAACTTCTAGGTGATGTTCACACACATTATTCCCTTTGATCTGTGTCAGCTTTTATTATATTAGTAATATTCTTTGATGATCTATCAAAGATGATTTGATTATGCCAGCAGTGTTTATTTATTTAAATTTGAAATAGGTCAAAGACAGACAAATACCATACGATTTCACTTCTGTGTAGAATCTGAAAAACAAAACAAATGAACAAACTAAAAAAATTGAAACAGACCCATAAATACACAGAACTGATGATTGCCAGAGGGAAGGTGGGTAAGGGGGTGAGCAAAACAAGTGATCCAGAATGTGAGATACAGGTTTCTTGTTATGTAATGGATATGTTGCAGGGAGAAAAGGTACAGCATAGGAAATACAGTTAATGGTATTGTAATAGGTTTGTATGGTGACAGATGGTAGCTACACTTGCGAGCACAGCATAATGTATAGACTTGTGGAATCACTACATTTTACACCAGAAACTATTGTAACATTGTGTGTCAGCTGTGCTTCAATTAAAAAAAAATACTCATTAATTCGAGTCTAAAAAAGGTTATTGAAAAAAATGTCATAACAATGACCGGTCATTTGAAAACATATTGATTCTCTCACAGTAAGCCAAAGTATGGATGAACATTTCTCTGTCTCAAGTACAAAGGCATTTCACTTTAATGATTTGGTTGGATAATACATTGTTACATGTCTTGTAATTTTTTTTCACACTCTAAACAATCATTAACTGAGAGATGTTGTCATTGACTTCACAGCTGTATAATTTAGTTATGCTTTTGTTTCCTGAACACATATTGACAAGTTATCACTGTTGAAAAAACTCTTGGCATTCAGTTTATTGCTGCTGTGACATTCACTGTAATTCTAAGATAAATTGTTGTTTTTTTTTATCAGTTACAAGTTTCTTTTGTCAGTGTTACTTAGATATTTTCCATGTTTCCATTCTTCATCTTTCTAGTGAAATGAGAATACGCAGGATTCATCAATTCAATAGTAATTCCTTTATTACATTCTTTTAATGAGATAAGGCCTAATATTAAATATCATATAACTACCAAATATAGGTAACACAGATTAGTATATTGATTCTTTAAAAAAAATTTCCCTTTGACTTCATAGAATTAAACTTTTTGGTCCTCTTTCTTATGCCTCCATTTTTAAGATACTAACTTTTACATAGTTTTGAATCAAAACAATAAGCTTTCAGAAGGATAGGATACCAAGAGGTAATATATCTCTTCACTCTTCTTCCAGGATGAGATGCATACAGTCATTTTCCATCTCAGTTGTAGACTCTAGTGTCCAGTCCAGTCCAGTGCACATTGAAAATTTAGGAGTTTACTCATAGTATCCAGTCAGAGGACAAATGTTAATTGGGTGTTTATCTGTAATGAGTTTTGACTTCATCCACCTTTCTTCATTTCTTAAATTATGTTTTTGGGTTTTTTGTTTGCTTTTTAACAACATCTTCTTGCTGGTTTCCTACTCAGGGCTTTTCACTTATCTACTCCACTCTCTTCTTTCCTACCAATTATAGTTAAAAGCTGTAAAGTGGATTTGTATCCTATTCCTGATTTAAAACTTAGAAAAATCTCCATTTCTTTTTTTTAATTTTTTAAGTTTATTTTAGTTATTTTGAGAGAGAGAGAGAGAGAGAGAGAGAGAGAGAGAGAGAGAGAGCATCCCAAGAAGGTTCCACACTGTCAGTGCAGAGCCTGACACTAGGCTGGATCTCACACCATGAGATCATAACCTGAGCAGAAACCAAGAGTTGAACACCTAACTGACTGAGCCTCACAGGCACCCCAGAAAAATCTCCATTTCTATAGAATCATTTCTTTTTCTTTATTTTCTTTTTTCTTTTCTTTCCTTTTTAATATGGCTCAAGATTCACTAATTTGAAGACAAGACATTTATGGTTCCAACAATTGCATGTTCTTTCTTCTATCCTGTGGAGGAATGACAGAGCTACATAGATTTTTGCTGTCTGTCTAATAAACTGGCCTCAGTCTTAGCCGGCTTCTGAGTCTGAACACAATGTGATTTGACTGTGTTTGTTAGCTTTTACTAAAAATGCATACAGGCACAGAGCTGTGATTCTTCTGATATTTAGAAGTCTTATTTGTTTGTTTGTTTGTTTGTTTAAATCAGTACATCATCAGTGTTTTAAGTTTCCCATGAATCTCTGTAGCCACTTTTCTTATGATAATACACATTTAAAACATATTAATATTTTTATTATTTTTGATACTTTGCTAGTGTATCTTTTATGAAATTCCTTGATTATTATCATTTTGATTATTAATTTAGTTTTCATCCAATTCATTGATTTCACTGAGTTCTTTTCACTCTGGGAAGTGATAATTAGTAGATACATATAAAATCTTTTCTCCTACTTAAGTGAGTCCTGATTAAAATAATTAGAGAATAATTGGGCTATATGGTAAGTATCAAACATCTTATTATATCAAACAAGGCGCTTCATAAGTTAGCACTGACCTATTCTTCCTGTCTTATTCGAGTACATGAGTGTGTCAGCTGTTATATGACAGCTGATGATATCATCCCTATTCATCAAAAGTGCAGAGTTTGTAGGAAAGACGGGCATTGCATGCTCGTTATACCAGATCCTGTGATAGTTCTAAAATATTATCTATAATATAGTCCTTTTTCGCTGCCAAGGGCCATGCTTTATTTCTTCTCTTCTTTATCCCTTCGTAAGCCACCCTTGTCTGTCCAAACAATTTCTTCTTTAAGATCTATAAAGATGTCAAATATGCCCCTGTGAAGCCTACCTTTGTTCCCAGTAGGGAATATTAGTTATTCTTTCATAGAAGGTCCCATAGTATTGGGTTATCATCCTCTATTGTAATTCTTCAATGGTCTTGGGCATACTTATTTATAAATTCTATTATGTGTTTCTATTTATCTATAGGCTAATTCAGCTGTTTATTGGTTTTCTTAGTCATTCATAGTTGAACGTCTTCTTGTTAGTAATGTTGTATTCTGAATTCATATCCATTGAGGTTTAATTAGGATAAATTCTCTGTAGTCTAAATTGAGAATATGTCTTCCAAAAATAACTTGGTATTGGATTTACTCAAGCACTCCAGTGTTATCACTGGCCAACAATGATTTAATATATATATTTAATGATTATGGGGCGCCTGGGTGGCTGTCGGTTAAACGTCCGACTTCGGCTCAGGTCATGATCTCACAGTTTGTGAGTTCAAGCCCCGTGTCGGACTCTGTGTGGATGGCTCAGAGCCTGGAGCCTCCTTCAGATTCTGTGTCTCCTCTTCTCTCTGCCCAGCTCATGTGCGCTCTCGCTCTCTCAGTAATAAATAAAAGTTAAAAATTAATATATATATTTAAAGATTAAATGATGATTTAATATAATTTTTTTGTCATCTTCCTTTGCTGGTGAAGGGAAACTATTTTCTAGTAACCCTATGTCTGAGATAACTATCTTTACTGCTATGGAAAGTGACATGTTATAGCTTCTTACTAGATCTTCAACTTTTAGCTTATGCATAAAATCATATTTTGAAATACCAATTTAATCACTTTTCAAAAGTTATTTGCTGGAGAGTAAATGTATCTTATACAAATTCTATTTAAAATTGTGAACAATTAAATTTTTATCTATGTATATTTTAAGAATATTTTAAAATTTACAATCTATGAACATAATATATCTAAAAAGTATCTGCTAGTTTAGATAATGAACTAGGTCATTTAGTCTAAAAAGATTTAAACTGGGACAACGTTGCATAAAAATAAAACTAGAATATAAAAGAGAAAGGAAATTTCTTGGCATGCTTGCTAGAAGGAGAAAAAAAATGCCCACAGAATAAAAAAGAAAAAAAAATATGTTATGAATTCTTTCTGTGTTCAACCAGCAGATGTCATGTTTGGTTGTCAGAGTCTAGGATTATTATAAGGGTATTTCTTTAGTATTATGGTGAGCTTCTTACAAATGACTGTATAAATATTTAATATGATTGGCTCTGAAATCAGAGAAGAAATGTGTGTGTATGTCACTTTAAAAAATTATTTCTCTAAATGAAATAGAAAGCATTTTATTCAATAAAATTTATACAAAAGAGATTTAGTACAAAATATGTTCTGAAACATAAGCATAATATCTATATTTAACTGTAACTCGTCAAGATTTCTTGTCAGTAATTATTTATTACTATTCAATATTGTGCACCATCTAAAAACTTTTTCATCATTTTTAATGTTTATTTACTTTTAAGAGAGAGAGAGGGAGAGGGAGGGGCAGAGAGAGAGAGGGAGACACAGAATCTGAAGCAGGCTCCAGGCTCTGAGCTATGGGCACAGAGCCCAACGCAGGGCTCAAACTCATGAACTGTGAGACTGTGACCTGAGCCTAAGTCAGATATTCAACCAACTGAGCCACCCAGGCGCCCCAAAAACCTTTTTCATCTTTAATTCTAAGGTTGTGCAGTTCAACTAAAATTTAAAAAGTAAAAACATAAAACTAATTAAAATAAAACTTTCTCTATTTTTTTAATTTCACAAATCAAAGTCAAAATTTGTAATGGAACCTTTTTTATTTGTTTTTTTATTTATATCAACTTTCATACATCATCACCATTTCTTTGTTCCTAAATCTCTTGTCATATGAGATATTGGAACAGACCATTTCTAAATTATTTTCTAATCTGATTGTCCATGAAAGATGACTGCATATTATGTTACTCACAATAATACAGATATATCAATGCAAATAAAATATTTTTGAAAATATTCTGGAAAGCCTTTATAATATTCTGCAATTAAATATACAGATGATGGAATTTTACACTGAAATTTGGATCTATTTGGAGTGTTAGATGATCTTGAAAATAGATCTTGATTAATTCATATTATTCATAGGATCATGAGGATTTTCTTAATTTCAAGGTCTAACTGCTTCAATAACCTTAAAAGTATTTATTTAGGTAAACAATGAGTTCTAGAATTATGGCTATTTGCATTTATGACAGACAGCCTGTTACCCTCCTGGTACTAAACAAAAAACAGGATTATATTACAGACAATAGAAACATGCAATGGAATCTGTAAATTACTATGATTTCTACAGTTAAAGTAATACAATAAACAGCAGGCACATGTTTCATAGCACCCAATAGATCTGCGACTCAGTGGTACTTTAAGGGCCACCCTGTGGCTAGTCACCATCTCAGACCTGCTAAATGATTAGTTGGTATTGATTAAATACCTCTAGCAAAGAGAAAATAAATCAATGATGTAGATCATTCCATATTCAGAAAGGATTGGGAGAACATTTCTACATCAAAATGTGTTTCCTTCTAATAGCTACCTGCTGGTATTCATCTTATTTCATAGATCTGTTAAAATTTGTCTGATCTTCTTTCTCTGTGATAGAATTTCAACTCTTAGAAAACTGCATTTGCCCTTTTTTGAGAGATTTTTTTTTGTCCTTTTCTATGCTAAACAGCCACAGTTTGCGAGTCTACTCTGTGTACTCATTCCATTTGAATGTGTCCTTCATTTTATAAACAGTGATGCTTAGAACTAAATTTAGTACCGCTGCATTTCCCCCTTGGTTAAAAAACAAAAGCACCCCCCCTCCAAAAAAAAAAAAAAAAAAAAAAACCCTACTGAGACTATTACTTCATTAATTAAATCATCACTAGTCTCTAATGAAAACACTCCAGGTTTGCATTACTTACTTAAGCAGCTCACTTGCTTCATTTTTACACTTTGGATGCTTACTTTTAATCAAAACCCCTAGCTCTTTAAGGTACTACTAAATGCACGTCCTCAATAACATTTTGAGAAATTTGGTCTCAAATAAAAGTTGCCAGACACATTTTGGGTATTGATTTCTTCATTCAGAGCATTATTTTCCACCTAGATTTTGCCCTTAAGTCTTGCGAACAATAAATTTGTGCTATCACTTAGTAATAGGTAAAAATACCATAAAAAGATAAAAGAAGCAATAAAGTGAATGTGATGGCTCTTTTCTAGAGAGTTCCTTCTATGCAGGAGACCTCCTTTTTAATTCATTTCCAATTCAACTGAATGAATATTCACGGAACATTTTTTTAAGTCACAGAATATTGATGTGGGAGGCTTGGTTACTAAAATTCAGATATTTGATTCCATGTAATTTTGCTGGTAAAAGTATCAAAAATCTAATTCAGCTCACCCGATGCTATTTTTTCCTGGTGAACATCTCTGGGGTAATAGAGACTATCACTTCTCTTCTTAGTGGGCAAAACCCATTTTTTAACTATCCTTTAGAAATGTTTATGGGCCAGAGAGCCTGGGTGGCTCAGTCAGTTAAGTGTCCAACTTTGGCTTAGGTCATGATCTCAAAGTTTGTGAGTTTGAGCTCTGCGATGGACTCTGTTGCTGACAGCTCAGAGCCTGGAGCCTGCTTCATATTCTGTGTCTCCCTCTCTCTCTTTGCCCCTTCTCCACTCACTCTCTATCTCTCTCTCTCAAAAATAAATAAACATTAAAAAAATTTTTACAGGCCAGCTCTTCTGCAACGATTAGATGATAGATGAGTAGTGATGAAGAAATATGAAAAACCAGGTAATAGAAGTTCCAACAGAAAGAAACCCAGGAGGAAAAACCCAGGAGGACATTTAATGTTTAATTTTTATAAAATAAAAAACAGAAAAGATGTTGAATGAGGGATGATAAATGTACAACTTATTAACTCATCATTCAGTAGGAATTGCAAAGTTATTTGAAAAGTCTAAGAAAATGTTAGTATTTTCTATGAGGACAGAGGCCATACTTTGTTCATTGTGCCCCTAATGCTTAGTATACTACATGGCATTTAATAGGATCTCCTTTAATGTTGTTGATGTAATAAATAAATACATTATCGGTAAAAATAATGAAGTATGAAAAAATCTGTTTTTCAGAATATCAGGAGTTGGATCTATCATTCCAAGTGGTCTGTACATTTTTCCACTTGAAACTTGGAAAAAAAAAAGATGGTTTATATATGTTATATACACTCTATGCACTTCAGATATTCTTAAAATCTAAATAAAAGCCTCTTTGTTATTGGCCCAAGTTCTTATGTCACTGTGTTGTTTGGGCAATTTCAAATTTACTGACCAAACACAATATAAACACAGATTTTCATTTTTACTAATTTGTTTTGACAGAATTGATCATTCACTTGCTGAAATACTACTTTTGACTTCTTGGATGCCACAATTTTTATTTTCCTCCTGTTGACTGGTTTATTCCTTCTCACACTTTGCCAGGGTTATCTTCTCTCATCATTCTTAATGCTGGATTGCTCCAGGGTTAGGCCTTAGTCATCTTCTCTATCTATTCACAACCCCTTGGTAACCTCATCAATCTCATGGCTTTCAATTTAAAATCTATCTATATGCGTATGGTTAGCAAGAGTATATAGCTCTAATCTGGCCCCTTCCTGAATTCGAGACTAGTATATCCCACTTGATGACTCCATTTGTATCATTTAAACTGTTCAAAAGTAACTTTCTGAAGTTCTGCCCCCAAATTTGATCCTCCCGTGGGTTTTCATCTCAGTTGATGGAAACTCCATTCTTCCTTGGGCCAAAAACTTGTAGTTGTCCTTGATTCTTCTCTTCCTCTCATGCTCTTCATCTAATCAGCCAGAAAATCTTCCTGTATCTATGCTCAGAATTCTCCAGAAAGTTGATTAGATTTTAATAATACAACTTTTCAAGTAGAAGAATTACTCATGGCACACATGGTAGAATGTGGTAAGAGGGTCAAAAAGAATATGCATGTTTAATGTGTCATCATTAAATTTAAGCACTCTTTCTATTTTTAGGAAAGGCCTATGCTCCAGAATTCTATTATGATACCTACAATCCTGTGTGGCAGAACAGACACCGTGTTTATTCTTACAGTCTACAGTGGACACAAATGAATCCTGATGCAGTAGATCGGATTGTTGCATACCGGTTGGGTATTAGGCAGGTGAGAAAGAAATTTATTCGGTGCCTTTTTTTCTCTCTCTTTGTGGTTCTCTGTGAAGACCTTGTTATTATGATTTATTGCTCTAAATTTTTAATCATTTTGCATAAATTCCAGAATATATTTTTCCATATGAAAGATAATTGTGCTTTACATAGAATTGTTTGGAATTTTTACGAATGTTTGGATTAACTTTTGCATTTTCTGCTGTGACAGCAGACATTCTAAAGTGATATCCTTTGAGTCTTCTGAAATCCTTCATCACTAGATATGCTATAGAAATTACACTGTATTACTGCTATGAAAGAAACTTATATAAGATGTGCTTACACTTACCTATAATGCATAATTCTTTGTCTTGTTTCCTAAGGAGTTAGAAGTCTTAGTTATTTTTACACTAAAGGTTTCAAAGTACATAGAGAGGATGTTTTAAGAGTGAATTTAATATATTGGAAGAATAGAAATATTTTAGTAAAATGAGAAAAAACAATCAAGTATGTTTTCCTAAAGTAGCTAAAGATTATGGGTTATGTGAAAATAAATATTTTCAAGTGAACCATCGTTAAACCAAATTATCCCTTGTTGGTGTAAATGACATTTTTGAAATTTAAATGTGGGTCTTTACATTGATTCCTGTTACATATTATATTATCTGGAGTGACTGTTTCAACATAACAAAACATTTTTGAAGAGTTATTTGATGACTATTTAATCTATTAGCTGTCCCTCACAACTTTATATTATCCCCAGACTTGTAAAGTGTTATTCCACTTCCTTGATGAAATAACAGGATAGCATTTTGAGTTTCCACAACAGAAAGGACAAAGTTTGCTTGGAGAAGATTGATCAACCATCATTAATCCCCTCAGTTGTATTATCATAAAACCAGTGTTTTTCTACCTTGTTCACAAAGTTATAATAAAAGACTATGTAAGATACATTATTCAAATTAAGATATATTGTGAGTTGAATATTCATGTATTTCCTGTCTAATCTAATCTAAATGAAAAAATAAAAGAATCTTTTTTCTAGTAAATACATCCTGGCATTTGAAAATTGCCACTTTCTTGTCTAAGTATTCATAGGTCGCTGATAGAGCAGACAGCAGGGTATCATTGAGAAAGTTTATTATTCCCCTTTTGCTTCAGTTCCTAAGGAAATCTGAGTAAATCCCAAACGTATATCGAAATTGTTTGTTCTACTCATTCTAATGTGATGACAATTTTCCCTAATAAAGAAAATATAAACAAGAAAGGTTAACAGTTCTTTTTCCTTCAGCTGGTGGACTTCTTTTTCTTTCTTTTTTTTTTTTTCTTAAGCTAACATTTTTAGATCTTTCATATTTACAGCATCTTAGGGCATTCTTGACTTTAGACATGTCAACTCATTTTCTGAGTCCTTACCACTTGATTTGGTCATTCACATTCATCTTTCATTATCTGTATTTTGATATATCTAAGAACCGAATACAAATTGTTATTTGTAAAATTGTTATTTTCCTTAGGTGTCTTTTCCTTTTTTTCTGGTTATAACTTTATTTGCAATGATAAAGTCAGAATTTCATCTTTAGTTTCTTACTTTCTTCTTCAGATGTATTTTCTTACAGTATCTGGGTAATGGCCCATTGCTCCTGTAAACTTAAGGGCTGCCTATTTTGTGTCTGCAGAATTTACCCAACTCTGCTCATCATTACCTTCCTTTACTCTCCTGTCTCTCAAAACCTCCATTCCCAATGTCTCCACTGTGTATGCAGCTACCTTCTCTCTAAGTCAGATTTAACAGAAAAGCAGTTACCATTAGAGCCGTTCCTCCCAAATTGATTTGAGCAGAATCAGATTTCCTTCTAAGAGGGATCCAACTAATTGAAGCCCTTCCTTCTGTCCACATCTTGTACTCATTATTAATAAACTACTTTCTGTATTATGTTTCACAATGATTGCTACCCTATTTTCCAATGGCAGTTTCTCTTCAGATTTTCCTCTCCTACATTAGCATCTCCTATAAATTCTTATTTTTACCTATCTGGATCATAGAACTAGTATATAACTCTCTGATGTGCACTGATACACATTTCCTAGTCACTGTGGTGTTCCTTGTGAACAAATTAGACAATTTCCCCCTACTCTGCTACTCTAGAATAAATTAAGAGTGTATATGTGTGTATAAATTTCCTCTATGTTTTTTTCAAATTATGCATTCCAGACATATCTGGCTTCCAATTCTAGCCAATCTAGCCTCATCATTTTTTAACTATATAACCTGGAGCAGATTTCTGAACATACCTATACCTAGATTCCTACCCTGTAAATTGAATATAATGATACCTTTCGGGCAATTGGATGTGGAGTGGAATGCATTCCACACTTGCCTCACAGGCCAGCTTCCCTTGTGTGGGGCATTCCTTACATAAACATCGGTTGGAGTTCTCACATTCAGTTACCAGAATTGTGTAAGGAGTTAAAAAAAAGGGGGGGCATTTTATGACCTTAACATGCCTACTATTTTTTAGTTGCATTCGGTATACTGTATATCCTAGGCCTAAGTATTATTCCAAACCATGATTTTCACGAATTAATTTCTAGACAATTTTGTCCCTTTGTCTTATTTTCATTTCAAACTTGTCTTCCATAATATCCATTTTACTGATTCACATTTTTCTCTTCCACCTTGAGTCTTAGTTTAAAGCCTTCTTGATCAGATCAGTAAGTCTGCTGCTAATACTATTCTTTCCAAGTTTGTGAGATTCATGCCATCCACTACAGGAAAATGTATTTCTGATGTTATGAGCCATAGTCTGGGAAAGGCATTCTAGATATAATGAAAGTGATAGAGTACTTTTAAAAATATCCCCTGCTTAATAAAAGGAAACAAAGATATTAATGTAAAATATAGTTATTTTTCTATATTGTCTTAGAAAATTTAGATTTCTTCTTTCATTGGCATGTACCTTTAGGTATTAACATTTTTAAAGACACAGATACCAGCATTTTTAACAGAAATCACTCTTGCATTCTGATCTGATGATCACTGTAATAAAGATTTTATATTACATACAAATGGCCTTTTTCATCCCCCAAGCTATCACAGAATCTTGAATCAAGAGCTTTTGAATATAATCAATATAACTTGCATGATTTTGAAATAAACACTGCTAGGAATGTAACCTCAACCAAATGGATTTTATAAATGGATTAAAATGGCTTAAAATGGTTTTTTTTCCCTAATAACTAACATTTATACCTTTGATTCTGAGACCAGTTTTTCCTCGAGGGATTATTAATAATTTATGTCACATATTTCCTGTTTTTTTAAGACTTATTTCTTTGGGGGCTCCTGGGTGACTCAGTCGGTTAAGCGTCCGACTTTGGCTCAGGTAATGATCTCACAGTCCCTGAGTTCGAGCCCTGTGTCAGGCTCTGTGCTGACAGCTCAGAGCCTGGAGCCTGCTTCGGATTCTGTGTCTCCCTCTCTCTTTGCCCCTCCCCTGCTCATGCTCTGTCTCTCTCTTTCTCAAAAATAAATTAAAAAATTAAAAAAAAAAGACTTATTTCTTTGGCCAGTATTTTTATTTTGAGCATATATATCTAAATAATTTCTTCTACCCACAAAATATGTAGGTTATCTAGTGCAGAGCACCTCCCCTTTTATATCAAACATATTATGTAATACATTTCTGTATTAGATGAAGTCTGTAAAACAAATCTGATTCTTAAAAAATAATGGCAAATTCAATTCTAGAGAGCCCTACTTTGTTTTTAAGCCAGAAACTGTTAGAAACCTTGTTACCTATTATTAAATTCAGGTGATAAAATCACTGCTGTGTTATTAAACCCACAACTCGATAGAGTTGGTGAGCTGAACCTGGCATTTCTGTAGCTTTCTGGTAAATGGATGATTACTTCAATTAAATTATTTAGTCTATATTTAAATATGATGAAAATTCCCTTCGAATTTGAGTATTGCTTATATACTTTTCTTAGAAGTTGCTGCAGTGTATTTGAGAAAAAAAGAACACTGGTGTTCTGGAATCACTGCTTTAAGAGACTTAAAAAGAGAACAGATACATCATATGAAGTTAAAAAATGTAATATGTGGGAAAAAATTTTCTCAAAACCTTAATATCTTTAATTTATACTTTTTAGGCTCAGCTAAGCAATTGTTTAATCTCCTTAGACAGCTACTAGCCCCACAATTATTTGCTTCATTTGTTGCTTAACAGGAAAGAGAAAAGGTTATTTGAATGTCTGCTTTCCTTGGTATCTAAGGAATTAAGGAACAAGCAAAACTGTTTCTAAGTTATCTGAAGGTACCATAAACATCGTTTGGCCGCATTTGAAACACACACAGCTATAGTTTTAATAATAAAGGATTATGAAGTTTTATGCAGTTTCTTTTTTATACTCTGTCATAGAGATGCACAAGAATGTGGCTTTTTGACTGTCATCCTTGGAAAGTAGGATGTTTTATTGAATAAAATGAAATGCCTCTGTTCTTTTTAAGTTATGATATATTAGGGGCACCTGGGTGGCTCAGTCGGTGGAGTTTCTGACTTTGGCTCAGGTCACGGTCTCACACTCTGTGAGTTCGAGCCCCACATTGGGCTCTGTGCTGACAGCTCAGAGCCGGTAGCCTGCTTCCAATTCTATGTCTCCCTCTCTCTCTGACCCTCCCCTGTTCATGCTCTGTCTCAAAAATAAACATTAAATTTTTTTAAGTTATGATATATTATAATGCTTAGAATTATCATCTTCATTTGACCACTCAGTCAATAAAACTTTAAGTAAGTTAACCCTATGGCGATTACCAGGAGTTCAAAAAAGAAGCATTGCTCTCAGTGTCTTGTTAAAGTGAGCTATAATAGGACTATGTACAAAATGCCATAGAAACAAGTATAAAAGCAATAAGTACTGCAAAGTAGTATGGGTAAGAGATGTGATCATCAAGTTAGAGACTTGTTTATTGGTTTTTATAGATTTATACTCAATTTTTTTCATAAATGGTAATCACTAACATAGACTAATCAAGAAATCACTAATTATGAATATACTTTTTGGTATAATTATTACATGAATTTATTATAAATTTAATTTTACTTTTTATACATGTGACCATAAAACTGAGCTATAGTTTATTTTTCCTTACATTTAAAACATTTTTGTTATTTTGTTAAATAATTTATTGCTTATTGTTGTTTACTTAAGTTTTAATATTATACTATATCATAGCAGTTAAAAATTTTTAATGTATGGGGGCACCTGGATGGCTCAGTTAGTTGGGGACCTGACTTCTCAGGCCATAATCTCATGGCTTGTGGGTTCAAGCCCCACATCAGGCTCTGTGCTGACAGCTCAAAGCCTGGAGCCTGCTTTGGATTCTCTGTCTCTCTCTCTCTTCCCCACTCCTCCACTCATGTTCTGTCTCTATCTCAAAAATAAATATTATTTTTTTTTAATTTATAAATGTATTATATACACAAATGACCATATGTATGACCATTGTGGTTATTAATATTGCTAAGTACCTCGTTT
The DNA here is from genome assembly GCF_018350175.1 of Felis catus. Taxonomy (NCBI): domain Eukaryota; kingdom Metazoa; phylum Chordata; class Mammalia; order Carnivora; family Felidae; genus Felis; species Felis catus. Next base: position 94,849,264 of record NC_058373.1, on the reverse strand, counting down.
AATGTATTGATAGAAACAGAAAAATTTAAGGAGCATGGAGTATAATTGATCATGGGGAATGACTTTTTGTACTTTAGCAACTCGTGTAAAGAAGTACTGGCAGTCTACAGATGCTGAAGTAAAATGAATGATAGAATAAGACAGAATGAGATTAATGTGTATGATTGACTTAAGCCAATTGGACAGATTTCGTTGAGAGAGATGTTTGGAGGAACCATTTGACATAGGTTGACATTTCATACTGGCCCAGGGAAATCTGTGGAGAATTGATAGATAATGTGGATTCACTGTATAGTCTTAAGTCGTGAATAAAATGACATATTCTATAGATTAATCTGATCATATCATACATAGTATATTAAATTATATTATAATAGAGGCAGAGAAGAAAATTAGGAACGTTTGAAGTAAGGTTGAGTAAGATTTACATTAGAGTAGTGAAAGGGGAGAGAGAAAAATTGAATTAAGAAAATGTTGAAATGGGCAGAACTTGAATATTGATTTAATTTGTGAGAAACAGTTTTTAAAAGTACAATGACCTTTGTTTTCTGCCATTTACTTCAATCTCTTTAGTGAAGGTTCTGGAAATCATCAAGTATATAGATGAAGAAGAGAGCAGGCAATGGAGAGAAAGGTAGAGAAGCCATTTTGTTAATGGTCTCTTTGGCTCTGGAAAAGAAATAAGCCATATGCCAGTTCATAAAAAGTGGCTATCTCCATCTTCCAAATGAAAGACACCACACATATATTCTTCATTCATTCCATAAATACTCACTTCACAATTTATTTTTTAGGAGGAATAAATAGGATGCATTTGAAAGACCTGGACAAGCCAAGGGCCTTTTCTGTGAAAGCCTTTGCAAAATAAGGTTATGTTGTCTTGGAAAATTCCAACTATTTCCTGAAGAGTTTATCTGAGTCTGTGGCCCTTTGTACATATTTCATTTTGTGTAGTAATACTACTCAGAAAAATTAATGAAAAATTTCCTTTTACTTGACCCTGAGTGAGATAGAAAATGAGCAACCTCGAAGAGACTTTTGGAGTGAAAGATTGTTAAATTATTGATAAAAATAAGATATTGAATCAAAGTTTGCAAGAATGCTCAGATTTTTAAGTTGAACTTGTTAAATTTGAGTGATAGTAAACATAAAACAAAAAAAGGTAGCCTGGGCAGGAATGTGCTACTAAATTTGAGTGAACAATTCTCCTTGAAAATATAAATTTATAGACCAGAAGCATTAGACCTGAGAACTGAAGATAGCAAAAATGTAGAGACATAAATTTACTGCATTAAGACAGTGAGGATAGAAGTTCCAGTGAAAAAAGAAATAACTAAGAGGTAGAAAAATCTACTATATCATGGAAACTAAGGGAAAGGTATGTGAATACATGCCTGAAAGCAGGGGGGGGGGTTGTATTCATACATTTAAATAAATTTTAAAAGTTTAAAAAGGCCTGAAGTTTAAAAATACCAGATACTGACAAACCAGTGTTGCTTTTTTATTTAAGGTGAACAATTAAGAGGGGAATGGAAAAAAAAAATGTAGGTAGGTTTAATATTATTTCAAGGTCAAGTGTTAAAAAATCTAATTGAGCTGAACCTATCTTGGCTGTCCATTTGAATCAGTATTTTGTTAAGAGGAAAACAGAAGACTCATATATTTCTTTGGATAAGAGAACACTTCTTACATGTCTAAGTTGTATCTTTTGTAGTCTTTAAATAAGTGGTTTATGGGTTCCAAGAATTTGCTCCCAAACAAACTGTCCAAAAGACCTATATATGTTATATTCTGTGCTTTTATATATTGTAACATTATATAATATATAATATACTATATATTCATGGTCTTAAATGACTAGGACTGTAGAGTTCATCAGAAAACAGTCATTCATTCAACTACTTTTAAGTGAAAAAAATATCAAAACTTAAAATAGAGAATGAAGTTTGGATTAAGAATCCTTTTTAAATTAAGCTTTTTATTTTAATTACAGTATAGTCAATATACAGTATTAGTTTAGTTTTAGGTGTATAATGTAGTGATTCAACATTTCTGTGCATTACTTAATGCTCTACCCTTAATCCCATCACATATTTCACCCATTCCCCACCAACCTCCCCTCTGATAACCATCAGTTTCATGAGCTTGTTCTCTATAGTTAAGAATTTGTTTCTTGGTTTATCTCTCTCTTTTTTTTTTTTTGTTCATTTGTTTTTTTCCCTTAAATTTCACAAATGAGTGAAATCATACAGTATTTGTCTTTCTCTGACTGACTTATTTTGCTTAGCATTATGCTCTCTAGCTCCATCCATGTTGTTGCAAATGGCAAGATTTCATTCTTTTTTATGGCCAAGTAATATTCTATTGCACATACATCCACTTCTTTTTTATCCACTCATCTATTGGTAGACACTGGCTTCATTTTCCTTTTTTCAGGCTTCAACACTATGCAAATTGTTTCAATTTAGATTTACTTATTGATGTATAGTTTATATTTGTACTCTATGTACTATGTCTATTAATAAACTGAACACACTGGTTTCTTTGTGTTATAGCAGTTGCTCTCAAATTTGAGTGTATATCAGAATCACCTATAGCGCTTCATAAAACAGTTGCTGCACCCTACTTAGACAGGTTCTGGTTTAGTGAGTCTGGGGTATGGCCCAAGTATTTGTATTTTTAGCAACTTCCTGTGTGAACTTGATAAAGCTATATCAGGGCCATACTTTGGAACCATTCTGTATTGAAGGGACTAAGATCAGATTCCATTTTCATCTTTTGACATTTTCTCATAATAGCATTGCTATATGATCTTAGTATTTTAAAAGTGTGTAAATGCTGTTTAAGCACAGTGCTTGGCATATGCTGCTCAACACCATTTTTGGAATTAATGATTTTGAAATTTACATGTTATAATGAGTAAATTATAAGGGGTACAATGAGTTCCAACCAGAGAGGTATCCTTTTGTTATGCCTGAATTGATGCATTTCCAAGACTAGTGATTATTAACATATTCTCAGTCTACCATTAATCTTCAAGATGTATCTGGTATACTGAGAACTTAAATGCAAATATTTTCCTTAGTTCTTCTGGGCAAGATATGCACAGTTCCTTAGGCTTATTTTGTATATATTTTTAAAGATTTTTTACAAGAAACCTATAAATGGAGTGTTAAAAGTTAACTTACTTATGGTATGTGTAAAATAAAATTTGCATTTGATAGTTTTCTAATGACTGACTCGGTGCCTCATCAAGGAATGTTACTACTTCAAAACACTATTATAACTTCTAAGTGATCATTTCCTCAAGTTTCAAGAATGAATGATTGTCAGAGTGCTCTTCAATTGACAACCGCTTTCTATTGCTTCTTTTCATTTTTAATTATAAATTACCATCAATTTATCTTTATCATTTTCAGTTTAATTCTTCACATTTCTTAAGTTGTCTGAAAATGTGGATCGTATATATTTTTACACTTACTTTCATGACATAAAACTTAACTAAAGTAGCTGGAAGAATATTTACCTTTGAGTGATGAATGCTGACCATGAAAGATTTCAAAAAAATTACATTAACTACAGTCGTACAGTTGCTTGATACTGGATTGTCAGATACTCCAAGTTTCTGTTCTCTGTTTTAAAAAGTTCAAACAAGAAATGAAAACAATCATAACGTGTTTAGTGGACTCCAAGTTCTGAAAACCATTTATGAAAAGATAGAGCAAGAAGTTGAGAAAAATTTGAAGGCAATAGTTTGAATAGAACAGGAATGACTTATTCTTAACAGTTGTTTTTTTTTTTTCAATTTTTTAAAATTTACATCCAAATGAGTTAGCATATAGTGCAATAATGATTTCAGGAGTAGATTCCTTAGTGCCCTTTACCCATTTAACCCATCGCCCCTCCCACAGCCCCTCCAGTAACCCTCTGTTTGTTCTCTATATTTAAGAGTCTATTCTGTTTTGTCCCTCTCCGTTTTATATTATTTTTGTTTCCCTTCCGTTATCCTCATCTGTTTTGTCTCTTAAAGTCCTCATATGAGTGAAGTCATATTATTTTTGCCTTTCTCTGACTGACTAACTTCACTTAGCATAATACCCTCCAGTTCCATCCAGGTAGTCGCAAATGGCAAGATTTCATTCTTTTTGATTGTCGAGTAATACTCCATTGTATGGGTGTGTGTGTATATACATATATATCACTTCTTCTTTATCCATTCATCCATCAATGGATATTTGGACTCTCCATACTTTGGCTAGTGTTGATAGTGCTGCTATAAACATGGGGGTGCATGTGTCCCTTCAAAACAGGACACCTGTATCCCTTGGATAAATGCCTAGTAGTGCAATTGTTGGGGCGTAGGGTAGTTCTATTTTGAGGGGTTCTTTTTGAGGAAGCTCCATACTGTGTTCCAGAGTGGCTGCACCAGCTTGCATTCCCACCAACAATGCAAAAGAGATCCTCTTTCTCCATATCCTCGCCAACATCTGTTGTTGCCTGAGTTGTTAATGTTAGCTATTTTGACAGGAGTAAGGTGGTATCTCATTGTGGTTTTGATTTCTATTTCCCTGATGATGAATGATGTTGAGCATTTTTTCATGTGTCGGTTGGCCATCTGGATGTCTTCTTTGGAGAAGTGTCTATTCGTGTCTTTTGCCCATTTCTTCACTGGATTATTTGTTTTTGGGGTGTTGAGTTTGATAAGTTCTTTATGGATTTTGGATACTAACCCTTTATCTGATATGTTGTTTACAAATATCTTCTCCCATTCTGTCAGTTGCCTTTTAGTTTTGCTGATTGTTTCCTTTGCTGTGCATGAGCTTTTTATTTTGATGAGGTCCCAATAGTTAATTTTTCGCTTTTGTTTCCCTTGCCTCTGGAGGTGTTGAGTAAGAAGTTGCTGCAGCCAATATCAAAGAGGTTTTTGCCTACCTTCTCCTCAAGGATTTTGATGGCTTCCTGTCTTACACTGAGGTCTTTCATCCATGTTGAGTTTATTTTTGTATATGGTGTAAGAAAGTGGTCCAGGTTCATTCTTCTGCATGTCACTGTCCAGTTTTCCCAGCACCACTTGCTGAAGAGACTGTCTTTGTTGTATTGGATATTCTTTCCTGCTTTGTCAAAGATTAGTTGGCCATACGTTCGTGGGTCCATTTCTGGGTTCTCTATTCTGTTCCATTGATCTGAGTGTCTGTTTTTGTGCCAGTAACATACTTTTTTTTTCATACTGTCTTGATGATTACACCTTTGTAGTATAGCTTGAAGTCTAGGATTGTGATACCTCCTGCATTAGTTTTCTTTTTCAAGAATGCTTTGGCTATTCAGGGTCTTTTCTGGTTCCATAAAAATTTTAGGATTATTTGTTCTAGTTCTGTGAAGAATGCTGGTGTTATTTTGGTAGGGATAGCATTGAATATGTAGATTGTTTTGGGTAGTATTGACATTTTAACAATATTTGTTCTTCCTATCCAGGAGCATGGAATCTTTTTTCCTTAGTGTGTGTGTGTGTGTGTGTGTGTGTGTGTGTGTGTCTTCTTCAATTTCTTTCATAAGCTTTCTATAATTTTCAGTGTATGGATTTTTCACCTCTTTGTTTAGATTTATTCCTAGGTATTTTATGGGTTTTGTTGCAACTGTAAATGGGATCGATTCCTTGATTTTCTTTCTGTCACTACATTGTTGGTGAATAGGAATGCAGCCGAATGCTGTGTGTTGATTCTATATCTTGCAACTTTGATGAATTCATGAATTAGTTCTAGAAGTATTTTGGTGGAATCTTTTGGGTTTTTCATATACAGTATCATGTCATCTGCAAAGAGTGAAAGTTTGACCTCCTCCTGGCCGATTTGGATGACTTTATTTCTTTGTGTTGCTGACTGCAGAGGTTAAGACTTCCAATACTGTGTTGAATAACAGTGGTGAGAGTGGATATCCCTGTCTTGTTTCTGACTTTAGGGGGAAAGTTCTCAGTTTTTTCCCATTGAGGATGATATTAACGTTGGGTCATTCATATATGGCTTTTATGATCTCGAGTTATGCTCCTTCATTCCCTACCTTCTTGAGGGTTTTTATCAAGAAAGGATGTTGTATTTTGTCAAATGCTTTGTCTGCATCTTTTGAGAGGATCCTATGGTTCTTGTCTGTTCTTTTATTGATGTGATGAATCACATTAATTGTTTTGCAGATATTGAACCAGCCCTGCATCCCAGGTATAAATCCCACTTGGTCGTGGTGAATAATTTTGTTAATGTATTGTTGGATCCAGTTGGCTGGTATCTTGTTGAGGATTTTTGCATCCATGTTCATCAGGGAAATTGGTCTATAGTTCTCCTATATACTGGGGTCTCTGTCTGGTTTTGGAATCAAAGTAGTGCTGGCTTCCTAGAAAGAGTTTGGAAGTTTTCTTTCCATTTCTATTTTTTGGAACACCTTCAAGAGAATAGGTGTTAACTCTTCCATAAACGTTTGGTAGAATTCCCCTGGAAAGCTATCTGTCCCTGGACTCTTGTTTTTTGGCAGGTTTTTGATTACTAGGTCAATTTCCTTCCTGGTTATGGGTCTGTACAAATTTTCTATTTCTTCCTGTTTCAGTTTTGGTAGTGTGTATGTTTCTAGGAATTTGTCCGTTTCTTCCAGATTGCCCATTTTATTGGCATATAATTTCCCATAATATTCTCTTTTTATCGTTTTTATTTTTGCTGTGTTGGTTGTGATCTCTCCTCTTTCATTCTTGATTTTATTTATTTGGGCCCTTTCCTTTTTCTTTTGATCAAACTGGCTAGTGGTTTATCAATTTTGTTAATTCTTCCAAAGAACTGGCTTCTGGTTTCATTGATCTGTTCTACTGGTTTTTTGGTTTTGATAACATTAATTTTGGCTCTAGTCTTTGTTATTTCCTGTCTTCTGCTGGCTTTGGGTTTTATTTGCTGTTCTTTTTCTACCTCCTTGAGGCATAAGGTTAGGTTGTGTATCTGAGATCTTTCTTCCTTCTTCAGGAAGGCCTGGATTGCTATATACTTTCCTTTTATGACCATTTCGCTGCCTTCCAGTGGTTTTGGGTTGTGGTGTTATCAATTTCATTGACTTCCATATACTTTTTAATTTCCTCTTTAGCTTCTTGGTTAGTCCAATCATTCTTTAGTAGGATGTTCTTCAGTCTCCAAGTATTTGTTACCTTTCCAAATTCTTTCTTGTGGTTGATTTCGAGTTTCATAACATTGTGGTCTGAAAATGTGCATGGTATGATCTCGATCTTTTTGTACTTACTTAGGGCTGATTTGTGTCCCAGTATATGGTCTATTCTGGAGAATGTTCCATGTGCACTGGAGAAGAATGTATATCCTGCTTTAGGATGAAATGTTCTGAATATATCTGTTAAGTCCATCTGGTCCAGTTTGTCATTCAAAGCCATTGTCTTCCTGTTGATTTTGTAATTAGATGATCTGTCCATTGTTGTGAGTGGGGTGTTGAAATCTCCTACTATTATATGTTACTATCGATGAGTTTATTTATGTTTGTGATTAATTGATTTATATATTTGGGTTCTTCCACATTTGGGTCATAAAAGTTTACAATTGTTAGGTCTTCTTGGTGAATATACCCCTTGATTAGGATATAATGCCCTTCTGCATCTCTTGATACAGTCTTTATTTAAAATTTTTTTAGTATATATTTATCTTTGAGACACAGACAGCGCATGAGCAGAGGAGGAGAGAGAGAGAGAGACAGACAGACAGACAGACAGAGACAGAAGCTGAAGCAGGCTTCAGGCTCTGAACTTTGTGCACAGAGCCTGACACGAGGCTCAAACTCATGAGCTGTGAGATCATGACCTGAGCTGAAGTTGGACACTGAAACGACTGAGCCACCCAGGTACCCCTGATACAGTCTTTATTTTAAAGTCTAGATTTTCTGATGTAAGTGTGGCTACTCTGGCTTTCTTTTGTCAACCATTAGCATGATAGATGGTTCTCCATCACCTTATTTTCAATATGAAGGTGTCTTTAGTTCTAAAGTGGGTCTCTTGTAATCAGCATATAGATGGATCTTGTTTTCCTATGTTACCCTTTGTCTTTTGATCGGAGCATTGAGTCCATTGACATGTAGAGTGAGTACTGAAAGATATGAATTTATTGCCATTATGATGCTTGTAGAGTTGGAGTTTCTCAGGTCTTTTCTAATCTTTGTTGGTTTTGGTATTTATTCATTCATTCATTCATTCATTCATTCATTCATTATTTTCTCCCCTCAGAGAGTCCCCTTGAAAATTTATTGCAGGGCTCATTTAGTGGTCACAAATTGCTTTTTTTTTTTTTTTTTTTTTTTGTCTAGGACTCTTTTTATCTCTCCTTCTATTTTGAATGACAACTTTGCTGGATAAAGAATTCTTGGCTGCATATTTTTCTGATTCAGCACATTGAATCTACCCTGCCACTCCTTTCTGCCCTGCCAAGTTTCTGTGGATAGGTCTGCTGCAAACCTGATCTGTCTTCCCTTGTAGGTTAGGGACTTTTTTTTCCCTTGCTGCTTTCATGATTCTCTCCTTGCCTGAGAATTTTGTGAATTTACTGTGATATGCCTTGTTGACGGTCGGTTTTTATTGACCCTAATGGGGGTCCTTTGTGCTTCCTGGATTTTGATGTCTGTGTCTTTCCCCAGGTTAGGAAAGTTTTCCACTATGATTTGCTCACATAACCCTTCTACCCCTATCTCTCTGTCTTCCTCTTCTGGGACCCCTATGATTCTGATGTTCCTTTCTAATGAGTTACTAATTTCTCTAATTCTTAAATCATGCTCTTTTGCCTTAATCTCCCTCTTTTTTTCTGCTTCATTATTCTCTATAAGTTTGTCCTCTATATTGGTGATTCTCTGTTCTGCCTCATCCATCCTTGCTGCGTGGCATCCATCCGTGATTGCAGCTCAGTTATAGCATTTTTAACTTCTTTCTGTCTATTTTTTACTTCTTTTATCTCTGCAGAAAGGGATTCTAATCTATTTTCGACTCCAGCTAGTATTCTTATTATTATCGTGATTCTAAATTCTGGTTCAGACATCTTGCTTATATCTGTGTTGGTTAAATCACTGGCTGTTGTTTCTTCGTGCTCTTTCTTTTGGGGTGATTTCCTTCATTTTGTCATTTTGAAGGGAGAAAGGGAATTAATGATGTAGAAAAATTAAAAGTTAAAAAATTAAAATTAAAAGTATTAAAATTATTAATTAATAACACACACACACAAACACAAATCAAATAAATGATCCTAGATCCTGGGTGCATTTTGGTCTGGGTGCTGAAAGTGGTTTGACAGATTTGAAAAAAAAAAAAGGGGGGGGGGTGAAGGAATCGTTTCAGAATTTGAAGAAATGAATAAACTGAAGTAGACTAAAATGAGATGATGGGAGTAAAATACAATTTGAAAAAATATACACAAAAGTAAAGAATATAGTAGAAAAATATTAAAGAAATATTTTTAATAAAATTAATAAAGATGAATTTTTTTCTCTTTCTGTATTCAAGAAAAAGAAATGAAAAATAGAAAAAAGAGAAAGAAAAAAAGGAAATCATTTGAAATTTTGAAAAAGTGAACACACTGTAGTAGACTAAAATAAAATGAATGAATTAAAATAGAATTTGAAAAAATTTACATAAAATACAATAAAAAATTAAAGAACAAATTTTTAATAGAAATTGAAAGTTTAAAATGAAGTTTTTGTCTTTCTGCATTCAAGAAAAAGAAAGGAAACAGAAAAGAGGAAACAGAAAAACAAAAAAAAAGGAAATCATTTGAAAATTTGAAAAAGTGAATACACTGAAGTAGACTAAAATAAAATGATGGATGTAAAATATAATTTGAAAAAAAATACACAAAAGTAAAAAATATAGTAAAAAATTTAAAGAAAAATATTTTTAATAAAAATTGAAAATAAAAATGATTTTTTTTTCTTTCTGTATTCAAGAAAAAGAATTGAAAAAGGGGAAAAAAGAAGGAACATTGAATAGATGGAGCTGCTAACAGATTGAAATAGGACTGAAATTACTTCATTTCCCCTAGAAGTCAGACTATGAAGCACTGTGAAGTCCATCCATGTACTAAGTAGGTGGTGAGACTTGTGTTCTTGAAGAGCCAGGTTGGCCAGTTTGGGCGGGGCTCAGTGTAAGGGCTCCATTCTCCACTAGATGGTGCTGCTAGCCTACTGGGGTGGAGTGTTGTGGTGCTCGTAGGTGCATATGCGCAAGCACGGGAGCAGTGAAAATGGCGTCTCACAGCTACCCAGTCTCTAGTATCAGAACTCTGTTCTCCTGGATCTGCAATCGCCAACCCGTCCTCTGTCTTCAGCTTTTGTCCATTCCCTGCTTTTTCACTGTCTGTGTACAGGCCCCAGGCAGTACCTCTTTCCTGAGTTTTATCTCAGGTGCATCTGTTTTCCCCGGTTCCTTACTTCTGAAGGACTGCGGCTTTGACCCGTTCCGCCCCTCTGTGGGAGAGTATCACTGAGCAATGGCCGAATGAGCAATGGCCAAATGTCGCTGCACCCAGGAACACTTGCTGGACCCTGCTGCTTCCGGTACCCCAAGACTGCGGCAAGATGCCAACCCACCACAGAAAAAGTTCACAAGATAGTGTAGCAGCAGCTTTTCAGGGATTATGGAAAATCACAACACACATCTGGCACCAGGCTTCACCCTTAAAGACCTTGTTCTAGCTCCAGCAAATGTGCCCATTCTCTGGGGTCTGCTGGGACCAGATGGCTTCAACAGTCTCTACCAAATGTCTTCCAGCAGTGGAATTCCTTTTCCCCGTGTGACCTGAGAACCTCCCGGAACCCACTCTGCCCCTGGGGATTTGCCCTTCCCACCAGAGCACCTCCAGGTTCGAGCTGTGGAGTTGCAGACTTTGTGCTCCCCTTGTTTAGAGTCTTAATGGAATTTAAACCTTCTCCTTTCTCCTTTCTCCCTTTGTACTTTAGTCCCTATGGCTGTTTCCAGTTTTCCACTTTCTCTCCAGCTCCTTTTGGGGAGGAGTGCTTTTCCCGTATTCTCCCCCCAGCCCCCCCCCCAACCATCTCGGTCCTCTCTCCACCCGCCCTCCTTCCTTCATGGCTTCTCGCTCCCCAAGTTCACTTCTCCGTGCTGTGTACCTGCTTTATTCTTTGGTTCAGGTTGTGCAGATTGTTGTGTTAATCCTCCAATCAGTTTTCTAGGTGTGTAGGATGGTTTATTGTTGGTCTGGCTGTATTTTATGGATGTGAGACACACAAAAAACTTCCATGCTATTCTTGGCTACTCCTCAACTTAGGAGTTCTTATAGATTCCACCAGCTGCTCTTGAAGTATGCATGCTGCACAGTCTGGTACTTTGCTTTACATATACTACCATATTTTATTTTTTAATCAACACAGTGAGTTAGATATTCCTGTTTTTCTGTGTTAATGACAATTAAGTCATGGGGTTAAGTAATACACCCAAGATCAAAGGTGAAACTGGGATTTGAACCCAAGACATGTGGGTTGGAGTCTGACAAGTGTAATTCAGCTGAATATCATTTGAGCTTTGTGTCTTTATCTTCTATCTCATCTTTCCTCTCCTTCCTCTTTCTTCTTCTTCATTTTTAAAATTTTTTTTAAATTCATTTATTTCAGGAGAGAGAGAGAGAGCAAGCAAGCATAAGCAGGGGAGGGATAGAGAGGAGAGAAAGAGTCCTAGGCAGGCTCTGTGCTGTCATAAGGGGCTCATGACCTGAGTTGAGACCAAGAGTTGGGCGCTTCACTGACTGAGCCTTCCAAGTGCCCCTCTTATTCTTCATTTTTTAATGGTAGATTTTCATCTTGTTTTCTAACTTCTCTTATACTGATTTCTTATTGACAATTTCTACCTCTTTTTGTATTAACTTTAGTTGCTATTCATATTTTAATTAGAATTATATATATCTATACCCACATAGTTGAACATTGTATTTTTCTTCTTTTAATTTCTTCTGTATTTGAGGATGCATCCACTTTTCTACTTACATTTTCTATATTTTATACAAACCTTTCTGATTTTGGAAATCTTTTCCTCAATTTGTTATTGTATAGTTTAGTTTACTTAATTATGGCATGATATGAATACCTGTTTTTGCTTTTTTATTGGTAAATGAGGAAAACAAAACACAACTGTTTGATTTCAGAATAAATAATAATATAAATTAGAAAAATATGCCAATATAATACTAAAAACCAAAAATTCCTGTGAAATTGGTATTATCAATCTTGTTTAGATGCAGAAATAATCTTCCGAAAGTTAAGCTTTGTAATCATGTTCTGCAGAGAGAGGGGTCCTTGGGGAACTATAATATTAACCTTGTTTGTCTAATTCTAAAAGCTCTTTTCTTCTATATTTCACTGCTGTGAAATTCTGTATGCTTCTCTGAATCATTAGAATGTAATATTTCATTGGAAAGGATATTGGATAGGCATCCCAGAGCTCTATCATGAAAAGGTATATATGTCTGCTCACCTCTTGCTGCTTCTACAGCCAAATACAAAAAGTTTATAAATCAAAATACCAATACAAGAATAGCATGTTTGCTGTGCCTTATAATTGAAGCTAGACAAAAGGGGGTTAGGGTCTATTGTAAATGAATGCTTAAATCTGCCTTCTATATTTCATGTCAAGTTATAAAGAGGTCAGTCATAAGAAAGAAGGATCCTTTCATGTAATCAGTGAAGTGTGTACTAAGCTCTGATTAAATATGAAGGACTCAAATGCCAAGCATTTGAGATGCCAAGGAGGTGGGAATGGGTGGTGGGAGAATAGTCTTATATCTTCATGGATGGATAACCAAGGAGGCAATTACAGTACAGTTTGATAGGTATGATAATAGGTGTGGATATAAGGTATTGTGGGAAAACATTGGAGGAGAACCTAAGATAACTTTGGGAGGTGAGGAATGCTGACACAGTAATAGCAAACTTACATGGGAAGAGTGAATAGAAGTTACCCCAGATCAGGGGACATGGAAGGAATTACCATGTACCTGATACAAAACCAGCATGGTAAGTTCAGAGACCTGAGAATAAAGCAGTGTATCTGACCATATACTGCATGAGGGGCAGGATCTAGCTGGACATATGATAGACCAAGGACACAAAGGGCCAAATGAAATATTCCAAACAAGTTAGACTTCACCTTGAGAGAAGTGGGAGACCCAGAAAAGGCCAAAACCGAGGAATCAAATGATTGCTATTGTGGCACAAAATTAAGAAGGGATGAGCATAGAGTGAAAGCTGTTTTTTTTTTTTATTTCAAATGAAATATAACAACAGGAATCAGTGCTGCTGCCTTGGTGATTGGAGAGAAATTGATTTGGCCACATGAGGATGATTTGACGATTAAATTTAGATTATGGGAAAGAAGAAAGCAAGAAGGCAGAGTTGAAAAAAAAAGTTCACTGCTTATGTGCTTGTTGTCAAAAATCTTATGTCAAAACATGAATATCTGTTACTCTTTTCGATAGGTTAAGAAAATATTTTTAAATATGATTTTTTATAGTTCTAGGAAAATAAATTGCTATTGAGATGAATGATAGACACATATTTAATGGAATGTTTTCAAGCAAATATACAATGGTAAAATTTAAAAACAAAATCTGAAGGAAGTTTCACGTGATAATATAAAAGAACCTTAATGTATCCCCGCAACTCTTTTTTTAGTGTTCTAAGATTTATTCTCAGAAACTCATGTCTTAACAAAATGACACAATAAAAAATTCATAGGAAGTTTTCTTATATTTAATAGGCATCTCCCTCAAAAATAGGAAGCTAATTTTGAACATATGTGTCTATGCTTATAGTACAAGGTGCTACAATGATAGGTCCTAAAATGAGAAAAAAATTTTGAAAGAATAGTTACTCTTAACACACACATGCGCATGTGCGCACACGCATGTGTGTGTGTGTGTGTGTGTGTGTGTGTGTATTTTATACTATATCCTCTATAATTTTGTATTATTCTTTCTTTAGAAAGTATCTTGGTGCCCCACAGTATTGGTATAGTAGGTTAAGTACTCCTGTATATTAATACAAAATTACTTTTGCAGCATTAATTATTTTTTGGAAAGAAAAATGTTAAGGCTTGTACCAGTTCTTAAATCTAACTCTTGGAAGGGACCCATATCACTTCCGTTCCTATTTCCTTGACCAAAGCAAGCCCAATGACTTTAAGTGAGATAAACAAGGCAAACAAGTGGTATCCTCATGTACCTGCAAATATAAAAGAAAATATTTATGAAGAGCATGAGTTACCACCCAGATTTGCCTTTCTAGTCAGCAGTGTTTGATTGAATATATTAATAATATCATTTGACTTTCTGATGAAACTGTAACCTCAGAAAGATCTGCTTCTTAAGTTTACTTCTAAAATATTAAAAGAATGAGTACAAATTTTATTTTGAAATTATAGCATTTAGTTCAAATAATGAAAGCATAAAGAATTCAAAGGGGCTAAAAAATTGTCTTTTGAATGCCTGAGTCAATAAATAAATGATGAAATAAATGCCCCTGTATGCATGCTATCTGTGTAAAAGAACAATACATGACCCTGTGTATAATTTGTCAAAGACTTAATATTCTTTGATTCTTCTTTTGTAATTAGATGTTACAAACTGTTTTATGTAGGATAAGAAGTGAAACAGACAGAAAAAGTCCATGAACTCATGAAGCTTATTTTCTTTTAGAGAGCAGACCAACACACACACACACACACACACACACACACACACACACACAGATAGAATAATTTCAGAAGCTGATTAATCTTACCTGACAAATAAAGCAGAGATAGAGGAAAAACTGATATCACTAAAATTCACTCTGTATTCAGAGAATCTCATGAAAATATGAGAAGGTAACAAAAATCTCATCTTTACCTTTCCCACATGACATCATGTGGAGACAGTTTTCAACTCATGTTCATAGGAAGTGGACTTATAGTTCAATCTGGGGAAAAGAATCTAATTTTCAATAATCAAGTACATTAACTAAAATGAAGCAATAATAATCTCTTCATTCAACTGCCATTTTAGATTTTCTTAAAAACTAAATGAGGTAAGGCAAATGACCCAAAATTCACTGGCTACATTCATAACTCTTAACCATATTCAAGGATATGAAATAAATTTGAGTTGGATATAGTTTAAATCTATATATTTTAGGGGTGCCTGGGTGGCTCAGTCGGTTGAGCATTCGACTTTGGCTCAGGTCATGATCTCACAGTCTGTGAGTTCATGCCCCACATCGGGCTCTGTGCTGACAGCTCAGAGCCTGGAGCCTGCTTCAGATCCTGTGTGTCCCTGTCTCTCTGCCCCTCCCCCGCTGATGCTCTGTTTCTCTCTGTCTCTGTCAAAAATAAATACACATTAAAAATAAATAAATAAATAAATAAATAAATAAATAAATAAATAAATAAATAAATAAATAAAATCTATGTGTTTTGAGGACATATTATGACTAGTTAGTATGTAAAAAGCTGTTCACAATTTGCAAGACAGGTAGGTCACTTGCATAAGAATAAATTGCCATCTGAGGAACATCTGAAATTCTAAAAGACATGTCTGAGGCATTGATACTCCTAATGCTTTTATTGTAACTGCATTATCTTTCTTATTTAAAAACTTATTTTGAATTCCAATAATCACAATTTTTAATTTTTGTTTATTTTTTATGTATTTATTTTATTAGAACACAAGCGAGAGTGGGAGACATAGAATCCAAAGCAGGCTCCAAACTCCAAGCTGTCAGCACAGAGCCTGACGCGGGGTTTGAACTCACAAACTGTGAGATCATGACTTGAGCTGAAGTCAGATGCTCAACTGACTGAGCCACCAGGCGACCCCAAATAGTCACAATTTTTGAATTGGGATAGAATTTTCCTAAGTAGCCCCAAAAACTGTTTAGAATGTTAAGATGCTAAGAGACAGGTGACAAAACATTAAGAAGGGAAGAGTTGCCCAGGGCAGCATGCCTAACACTAAGAAATCTAGAACTAGAGCCTTAGGTGTTTGGCCCTTCCAGATTGCTCTATATTACAAATAGCTTTTTTTTTTAACCTCTAGTTTCTGAAACTATGGATGATGTTTTTAGTGCTCTAAATTTCTATCCCCTATATTTTAATAAGCACCAGGAATGGTAATGTTAAGGATCATTCTGGTTTTACTGCTAATAATTGTTTAGATGATATGTATGGTTTTATTTCATACTTTGTTTTATTGCTAAGAGTGATATGATTGTGGGGGTGTTTGTGGGATCTTCTGTCAGTGTTATATGATATTGCCTGGAACTGTTTCTGTTCCCCTTTAATTGGTTCTCAATACCCTACAGCTGAGGACAAAGATGTACCTCCCACCCTAAGGTAATGAGAAGACAGAAACAATCCTAAAATATACTCAGGAAAAGTTCCTTACCTTGCTAAACTTTCTTTTTATTTAGGAAGAAATCCTGTACAGAAATAAACAGCTATTATGATTTCAGGTAATAAAAAAATTGGGATGAGCAGTGGAATGCAGTGAGATAATGAAACAGTGAACCTGGTGCTTTAAGAAATAATGTGATCAGGGAACTTCTTTCTTAGGAATTGACATATCCGTACAGACGTGAATGAAGTCAAGAAATAGGAGCTACAAGGTAATTGAGCTAAGAGATCAAACGCCACATATCAAAGAAAAATAAAAACGTGTAAAATATATATATTACATTTAGTTTTTGTGGGCACCAGATCTTCAAATGTCTATTGAAAAAACAGAGCACTCTATTACAAGAAACCATGGAGATCCAAATTAAAAATTTTTAGTGTCAATCTGATGATATAACACAAAGGCCAATAGAAAAGAATTGGGTATTTTGCTAATTAGAAGTGTAATTAACATGTGTTTTCATATTGTTAGGATAAGAGAACTGATAAGACACTGGTTATGTGGGACAGAACAATGCAGAGCCCACAGTGGATTTGCTAGAAATTAAGACAAGAAAAGAATGAAACTCTGTAATTGGGACTGCTCAATGAGTGACAGTTGGTAATTAATTTAGGTGTTGGGCTTGAGTTTTTATTAGCTACCTCTCAGTAAATTTAAGTAATGGCACAACATTTTGTCAGTATGGGCAAAATGCCTTTCTCTGATCCAGAAAGTAAGACACACTTTCCCACTGAGTAACCAACTCAATAATGTTTATGCATCAATTCAATAAATAAAAGTCTGGACTGCGGGAATATTATAGTGACTCCAAAAAAAAAAAAAAAAAAGAAAAAATTCCTTCCCTTTATGGACTTGCATTATAAAGAATAAATTAACCCATTGTCAGACACTTGTAAAGAACAATGAGTTCTAGCGAACAAATAGACAGCAAGTAAATATATACTGAAACATCAAACCTAGAATAGTGAAATCATACTGATCCTAAGCAGAACATGTATTCACAGTGTAATAATCTTTTGTCATCCATTTACCAAAAAAGGACCATGATAGGTTTTATTTTACAAAACATGGTAATAGCAAGGCTAAACTTATCTGTAAATATCCAGATATAAATATCATTTAGCATTTATTAAGCATTTGCTTTATCTCTCACAAAATAAAAGAGTAACTTTTGTCCCCATTATTACTTCATTTTTGAAATATCCAGAGGATTATAAATTTATTAAGTAATATTAGTTCTTATTATTTTAAAGAAAAACTCATCTCATTTTAAGATAAGTGAATTTAAGCAGTCATTCTGGGGAACAAATTGTCTTGCAGATTAAATGAATGAGATTTTCTCAAAGGCAAGAAAATGTTCTTTTCTGAACTACATCTCCCCTTTCACCTGCTATTCTGTACTACAGTATGTAGCTCAGGGTGGCCTATACTAAATGCCCAATATTAATCAATTATTGATACCCCTCATAGAATGGCCTTAATGTGCCAGTATTTTAAAATGGGAAAGTTTAAAGGTGCCTGAGTGGCTCAGTTAAGTGTCCAACTTTAGCTCAGGTCATGAGTTTGAGCCCCGCATCAAGCTCTGTGTTGACAGCTCAGAGCCTGGAGCCTGCTCTGGATTCTGTGTCTCCCTCTCTCTCTCTCTCTCTCTCTCTCTCTCTCTCTGCCCCTTCCCTGCTCATGCTCGTGCTCTCTCTTGCTCTCTCTCCCTCTGTCTCAAAAATAAATAAACCTTTAAAAAATTAAAATAGGAAAAGTTGAATGAATTACAGTATTAATGTAACATAATGCTTTTTAACTTTTCAACAATTTTATGTCAGGGATTTACATCTACTTCATTTATTTCTATAATCACTAGCTAAGTTTAACTATGGCTCCTGGCTAAAGAGGAGCTTTCGTTTTGTTTTAGTTATCTAATTTTCAAAGTACTTAGCAAACATGTTTTTTTTTTCCCTGTTGTCGTGATGAATTGAATCGCATGCTTATGATTTTCTTTTTTTTTTCTATCAATGGCTGATCAGTTATATTGTTAATAGCAACTATCAATAAAGGGATTGTAGTTTTACTATATTTTAATCCCATTTTGTATAACAGATAATAACTTGATAAATTTTAATGTTTCAGAAGCATTACATATTCCTCTATTTAAATTTACTCTCATTTGCTTATATTCCAATTTGTGTGTGGTTTAGTGTCGTTATGCATAATGATACAAACTAGTGTCATTAATCATGAATGAGATAGTTTGGTTGCATCCTCAAAAGAATATAAATAAAAGTGTAAAATGGAATTTGGAAACATGAGCACGTTTGCCAAGTGAAAAAACCTGGTTTTATTTGCACTCATGCAAATATTAGTACTAAGTATTTTGACATGGAATTTTAGAAGTCCCACCTTCTCAAAAACAGCTTTCTCAATTTGAGATTGCACTGCTGGGAATTGCTTTGAATATCTAAAATCTTTTCTGTCATTATTAGTCTTTTGTGTAATGTGAGTCTTCCAGAAAAGGTGAAATTTTGGACTTTTCATCTGAGTTAAAGACTTAGCAACTTATAATAATGAAATAGGAAATGGTCTTATGAGAATGAAATGAGATGAAGGATAATCATCTAGGTGTAGAGTCTTCTGGGAGATTAAAAATGTGTCTGATTGTCTGTTTTACATAAAGCTGTCCTGCATTTTCATTAATTTTGTTTTATTAAAGCTGTGATTTCTAAATTCCTTCTCATAGCTTCAGAGATTCACATTTATTTCCAAAGGTCCCATGTAGATTACCCTAGTAATACCACTTCAAAGACTAGGAGATAGTCTTCTAAAGGTGCAAATGAGAAATTTTTAAGCAAGGATTCTGAGACTCTGAAGTGGGATGTATTGAAGGAGAACTTACTTGAGTCCAAGTTTCTAGTCATTTCACCTTATGAGTTCAAGAATTTTTAAGAAGTATGTATGTTATTTTTTATTTATGTACCCCTTATTCTTTAAAAGAAAACATGCTGATGTGAGCACTAAAGCATATTAGGTTGTATTTAGTGACATCAAAAATATTTGATGAAAATAAATGGCTCAGACAAGAATTTTCTCAAATATCCTTAGTATGTATGAATACTTCCATTTTGGGTTGCTTTTCTGAGAAATGTAATAGGCTCAGAAAAGTACTTAGTCTGCCTCACTGATGTTCTGGATGTCTATTCCCTTATAGATTAGACCCAGTTTTTTAAATTAGTGGTTTTAGTAATAATGCCGTTGTCAATAACAATAGCAATGCTGTGATTTTAAATAAAATGTTTCAAATTTTGTAAGTTTTTATACAAACTCCTCTTTTTAACAAATGTACATTTTGAAACCACTGTTGTTTATAAAGTGATTCTAATTGATTCAACATTGCTTAAAAAATTATTCTTCCTTTTAAGTTAACATAACATTCCTTATAAGTTAATGTAAAATGATTTTATAATGTGGTCTACATTTGACAATTCTAATTAGATGAACACAAAAAAATAGTCATCAAGAAATTGCTATATACAAAGGTATTTAATATAATTCCTACTTCAGAAAACTGTTACTTGGAAACCAGACCATCATAATAAATAATCAAGTAATGCTCAGTTAGTGAGCAAATCCACAACCCAAAATAAAGTAGGAACCTTCTGTGGTGGAGTGAGAAGAGCATTCTGATATGACATATAGTGCAAATACTACAAAAGGCACATATTAGGCTAACAACGAGTTCAAGTAGGTTTTGTTGGAAAATAAATTATATTCGTTATCTTGCACAGTGCCTCTATAATGGAGGTGAGGAAAAGAAATACTTTCTTTGATTGAAAGCAGAAATATGTTTCCTCAGGTCAGGTATAGAAATGGACATTTTGGTGAAGATTAGAAAATAAAACTTTTGAGGTATCAAAATAAAAGTTATTGTTTTGGAGTAGCAAAAAGTCAAAGTAGCAAAACCAACTGGCAATTTTATCTGTAAAAGCTACACTAGGCTAATTCTGTTCTAACGCTAAAATTAAGAGTGTGTTTCTCAACATTAAAAAAAACATAGTTTTCATTTCCTAGTGAAATCTATTACAATGGGGAAATAAGGTTGTGCAAACAAAAAGATAAACACTGATTAATCTGTATATTTAAGTAGATCTGTGGATTCTCAGTGTCTTAGAGATTGCAGCAAATGAAGTATTACGGTACAAAGCAGTATAAATCTTGAGAAAATGCATATTTCCTCTCCTATAAAATGGTACATAACATTACCTTGAACATAAAGCAGATACTTAGTCATTATTAGTTGATAGTATGAGGATATTATGGCCATATATGAAGCAATAAAGACAGTGAAATAATGAAAAGAAACCCTTCTTGTAACTTTTATATATTTTCTATGTCAATACAGTGCATTGCTCACTTTAGTGCAGTCGTTTTGAAATAAAAAAAAAAAGAAAACAAAGCTCAGTTATAGAAAGATTACTTTTAGTGTAGCAAACATGCTACTATTTTGGAAGATAGTTTTGGTTTTTTTTGTTTCCCAACCAATATAACTTCTATGTACTCAAACATATGTTGGAAAAAGGTAAAAGTGTATTTGGGAAGAGATAAAAAAGTACATCCTGTATATAGTTCTTGCAGATTGAGGGAGGAGAGAAATGTTCTATAAAGAGGTAGAATGTGGGGTTCCATAAATCTGTAAAATTTCATCTCTTTTTAAAATAGTTCTGAGCAAAAATAATAAAATATTAAATTCATCTTATCACGAATTACAGGGGTATTTTTTTTGCATATTCTGTGTAAGTTTTGTCAATTTAACATTTTTCATAGCTTTAAAATTTTTTAAAGTTAAATGTTTCTGTGGTTTAGATGTTTGGTTTTGTTGTAACATATTCTAATTAGTGACTTTCATGAATATACAGCAAATGTTCAGCCAGCTCAATTATTAAAAAAATGGAAAAGCTAATAGTGGATTATGATACAGTATTAATCAGGCATCTCATTGTCAGAATTAGATATTCCCAATGTTCAAATACTTACCATTTTTAGTGCTACAGTGGATTATAAAGGTCATCCTTATATTATTGCTGAGGAAACTGCAGCCCTCAATTTCTTAATGCATCCACATACAAATAGCTAATAGGTATAAAAATAGAAATAGAAACAAATAACCAGATTTAGATATTCAGTCCTTAACCATGATGGAGCTTTTCGCTTTTAAGACATTCACCTCTATTGGATGCCTTTTCTCTCCTAAATTTCTGATTAACATTTTTTGTTAAGTAATGTCCTTGATTTTTACGATAAAATTCTAGTAGTAGGCGTGTGAGCTACATATAGCTTCAAAAACTACCATTTTAAATAGCTATAAAAAAGAACAAATGCAACAAAAAGTTCTACTTGAAATAGAAGGAAAAATATAAAAAAGGACTTCATTTCCCCACAAGTCTAGGAGATTCATGTGGGGTCATGAGTATATTCCTTAGTACTGCAAAATCCAGCTGATGTGCTAACAAACTGCATTTTAAACATTTTTCTTAAGTTTAATTTGTTTAGTTTGAGAGATAGGGTGCGGGGGAGGGGCAGAGAGAGAGAGATGGAGAGAGAGAATCTCAAGCAGGCTCCACACTGTCAGCGCAGAGCCTGATGCAGGGATTAAATTCACTAACCATGAGTTAATGACCTGAGCCAAAATCAAGAGTCAGGCACTTAACTGACTGAGCTACCCAGGTGCCCCTTAAACTTTTTCTTTTTTTTTTTTTTTAAGAAAGAATGAAAGGGCGAGGGCAAGGGAGGGAGAGGGAGAGGGAGGGAGTGGGAGAGGGAGAGAGAGAGGAAGAGAGAGAGAGAGAGAGAAAAGGAGAGAAGGAACAAGCTGGGGAGGGACAGAGAGAAAGAGGGAGAGAAAGAATCTCATACAGGCTCCATGCCTAGCACAGTACCTGACATAGGGCTCATTCTCACAGCTGTGAAATCATGACTCAGACACTTAACCAACTGAGCCACCAAGGTATCCAACTGCATTTTAAGTAATGTAGAATTTCTCTTTCATGGTAATTTTTGTAAGATCATTTGTTCATTATCTGACTTTCCTGATTTATTTGACTAATCACACTTCTTACTCTAATATGTTATTAATTATTATTATCATTTAGCATTGTTTCCCACACCAAAATGCTAGCTTTGTGAAACCTGGGTAGTTTTATTTTATTATTATTCCTATTATTGTTGTGGTGTTTTTTTATTGTGCATTCGTGGTGTCTATATATGGGATACTATATATCTTAGTTTACTTAAGTGCCTGACATATAGTATGTGTTCAGTAATTTTTTTAGTAAATTATTGCTGCATATGATAAAAATTTAACTAATTATCAATCTTGTGGATATTGAAAATAAAAAAAGAAAAAGTAATAATTCCAATATTAAAACTTTTTCAAAATTGAAATCTGGGTGACACTGTTTAAAAAATAAACTAAAACTAATTTAGAAACAGAAATGGCTATATGAAGACATTATACCACTCTACATTTGCATATGGTTTACATAAAACCCTTTCTTGTAAAGCAAGGGACAAGTGGGAGCAAATAAGTTGCACTTATGTATACCATGAAAAGGGGGATGAAAGAATGAAGCTAATCGGTGAGTCTGGAGTTGGACCCTAGCAGCAACTGTTTGCCTTAAAAAGTTACTGCTGAAAACTCCACAAGCCCGAGTAAAATTGTCGTTCGTGATGAATGATGAAGATCTTTGCACGAGCCACAGTATCTCTCTTTAAGTTTTACTTCTAGGCTTAGCCATAGCTCTTCAATTAAGACTGCCTCACCAAGATGGTCCAGGGAAGCTCCAGCCTTGGCCACAGGCTTAGTTCTTATTTAAACTCTAGCAGTGAGCCTGGGTCCTGAAAGGAAAGCAAAGGTGTAAACATGGATTTCTGAAGTGGTTGGGAAAGCTAGAGGCCATTACGGGTTGTTGAAATAGCATTTACAATGATATAGAAGCATGGAATAAAAGATTTTTGGTCTGTTTTACTCATTGTGTTATCCCCAGTGCCCAGAACTTTGGTGCATAGTTGTGGTAGAGTAAATATATGCTGAATAAATGAATGAATCCAAGTACAATAATATAGCTGGACATCAATTCTAGGTTTGATGTTTCTTTCCTTACAGTTTAAACATATTGCTTCATTATCTTTTGTATGCACTAGTGCTACTGAGAAGCATGATGCCAATGTGATATTTCATCTTGATTGTTGAATAACCCCTGCTTTCTAGAATCTTCCAATATTTTCTTTCTCTTTGATATTTTTAAGTTTTACTATAACAAGTGAAAGTGTGTTTGAGTGTCTTTATCTCACCCTTATGTATACGTTTCAGTAATTACAAAGTCTTTTGGTATGAAGTCATTTTAAATTAAAAAAAACTTTTATTTTGAAATAATTATGGATTCATGAGAGATTACACAGAAATAACAGGGAAGTTCCATGAACCACTCCTCCTGCCCATTCCGAAGCCATAATAGAGTATATTGTCAAAACCAAGAAATTGACATTGATATAATCCACAGAGTTTAATGAGAATTCACCAGTTATGCAGGCACTCATTTGCCTCTGTGGGAAACTTATTTTACTCTTACTTTGGAAATGCTTTGTCACGTGTAATTATTTTCTCAGAGAAAGATGAATAGAAGGAAAGAAAATACTCAGGTTACCAATCTTCCTGTAACTATTGTTATCCGTTCCCAACCTGTTATACCTGGTGTGATTAACTTTTGGCTTCTCAGGGGAAAAAGCCTGAATAGTGATCAATCCATAACAATGATGAGAGTGGGGGGAGGAAAAAAACAATTATATGCTAACCTATATCCTCTTTGTGATGTGACCCTTTTTCCATTAGGGTCTCTAATTTTCCCCTCAGGTCATTAATCAACTTCTTACTTTTAAGGAGTCTTGGGGTTGGGTTTGGAAAAAGGCAAAAATCCTATAAATTTCCTTTTTTATGGACAACCACATCATTGACTATTAAATACTACCTTTCCTTAATCTGACCTAAAATCTATATCATGTTCCAATATTTTGTTGATGCTATCTGTCTAATTAAAATGATTGATATTCTTTGTCTGAATTGCTTGGGTAACCTTGATGTAACATTTCAGTATCCTGCCAAACCCCTACTCCCCATCCAGTCTTGCAGTCTTACCCTAGAATATTTGATTTTAATCTCTTTTTTTCCCATCTTCCATATATTTTCTTTAAAGGAGCCATTAAACCATATGTGGATATCATTACCTTACATTATTCATAAAGTACCACAGAACATGTCAATGAATAATGTTCTCTTTGCCTCTCAAACATACCATGTCTAAATCCTGGCATACTCTGTCTGAAGCCTGGTCTTCCTTCAGTGTCCCCATTACACTGAATAGTCTCATCCTCCATACCCTTACTCAAGCCAGAGAGAACTGGGAATAATTCTTGACTCTTACCTTTATTCCATATCCAAGCCATCCAATTTCCACCAATTTTATCTCTTGAATATTCCTAAAATTCTTTTACCTTTATCCAACTCTTCTGTGATCATCAAGTCAATTTCTTGCCAGACAAATTACCAGAGACTTTTGCTGAATGAACTCTTGCCTCCTCCAAATTGTTTTCCATAATTAACCATATATTTTTAATTGCTATTATTTTTGTTTTTTTTATCTGATCTTGTGACTATATTAAGAATTCTAGCATATGTTATGGAAATATTCTTCCATATACTTATCTTCTCATTTTAATGTTATTTTTACTGTGCCTATTTTTAAATTTTATACAATTGAATTTTTCCATCTTATGGTTTCTGAATTTGAAGTCTTCTTGGAAAAGCCTAGCACACTCAAAGATCTAAACAAAATCTTAAATTTTTACTTCTAATACTTTTGTGGTTTCATTTTTTTATTTTAAAATTAGGATCTAAATTCCGCATATGAGTGGAAATCATATGGTAGTTGTCTTTCTCTGACTGACTTATTTCGCTTAGCATAATACTCTCTAGCTCCATCCACATCATTGCATATTAAAAATCAAAACAGGGAAAAAAGAAAAAAAAAAGAGAAGCAAACCATGAAAGAGACTCTTAATGGTAGAGAAAAAACTGAGGGTTGCTGTGGGGGAGGTGGTGGGGGAAGGGTTAAATGGATGGTAGATATTAAGGAGGGCATTGTGATGAGCACTGGGTGTTATGTTGTATGTAAGTGATGAATCACTGAATTCTACACTTGAAAGTAATATTATACTGTGTGTTAACTAAATGGAATTTAAATAAAAATCTGAAACAAAAAGGAAAGACAATTAAGATCTAGCTATAATTTATGTAAGTAAATTTTCCAATTAAAGAAAATAAAGATGATTACAATCCCCAAACTAGCCAGATCCTATGTTAATTGTGCTATGCATCCCCAGCTTATAATTACACATTTTTCTGTGATAATTAAATTAATCTCTTTCTTACTGCACCCTTTCCACCTATGTACCGTTTGCTTCTCAGTAACAGTAACACTAGTAGGGGGGCTAGCAGATGTAATTATTATTGTATTAGCTAACACATATGTAATGCTTACTTTGTGTTAAACATTGTTTTGAGTGCTTTACATGTATTAATTCTTTTAATCCCTGCAACATCTCAGTAAGGCAGTTACTAGGTTAGAGTTTAAGTTCTAGAAGAACAAGGATTCTGTCTCAGTTGTTTCAGTAATAGGCTCTCAGTAGATGGCTTTGAATGAGAACCAATCAATGATACTGTGCAACATTTTTCATTGAAATAAAATATAATTGATACTTGTTCTTAGAATTGCAGTTTCAAAATGTTAAATGGCCACAATATACATAACATAGTGATTGACTCTGTTTTCAAAAACAATATTTTAAGAAAAAATTTTTACATTTATTTATTTATTTTGAGAAAGAGAGAGCACAAGATGGGGAGGGTCAGAGAGAGAGAGAGATTGGAAGGGAGAGAATTCCAAGCAGGCTCTGCACTGTCAGGACAGAGTCCTGTGAGGGGCTCGATTCCATAAACTTCAAGATCATGACCTGCACTGAGATCAAGAGTCAGACCGTTAGCTGACTGAGCCACCCAGGCAACCCCCAATATTTTCAGAACGTTTTGATGATTAAGACATTTTTCTAGAAATTCACAGGAATGCAGGGCAGATATGAGGATGATATCAAGTCCAGCAGAGAGTGATGTTAGATTATATGTTTAGTAAATATATATTAATAAGGAGTAATAAGTATGGATTTCATGTGTAGATAAATGGAGATATTACAAGTTTTCTGGAAAAGCATTTAAAAATACTTATTATGTAATAAGACACTGGTTGCTTCATTTATCAATTATTTTGTGTCATTTTGGGGGCATGTAAACAGTATTTCATTAAATAAAAGACTGTTGGTATACTGCCGTTCCCATATTTACTAAGGACAACTGTAGAATAATTTCAGTAATTGTCTTTTTCCTAATATTGGAATCAGTTTTGTGTTATAGAAAACGCATATATCTAGCTAACCATCTATAGTTGATGGCATTTTTTAGAATGAGGTATTTTCTGGCTTCTAAAAATGTTCCTCTTAAGTGTGATATATAAAAAGAAGTATGAAAATGTGATTATACAGCAGTATGACACATCTTTAGTTTAAATTCTAACAACTTATATATTTTGATACTTTTCCTTTAATAAGAAAACTTTGCTGGAACTGTGTGATACATTCAGGGTTCTAGTACAGCATTATAGTGTATTAGATTATTGTTCATTAAAAGTTTACTTCTCTGCAGTTCTGGTCTTTGGGAAGAGTATATCCTATATTCACAGATGTGAAACTTGGTTATGTGATTTGCCTTGTCATCATGGAATATGTGTAGAAACGATAGATGCTAGTTCTAAGAACAGTCATTAAAAGCCTGGCATAATTCTACTCATCCTCCAAAACCATCTGACTTCATCAGTGATAAAACCTGCTTTAGGTAGTATGGTGGTCCAAGAAGGATAATAGACTTGGAGCCAAGCCCAACTGGGAAAAGCTTAAATAATCTGAAACCCAACCACCTATTGATGTACAAGCAAGAAATAAACGCTAATTGTTTTATGCCATTAAGAATTTCTGGTTATTTGCTACACAAATTATTGTTGTGTCATAGCTAGATGAAACTAACATACTTTTATTATTTTTTACCTTGATATATCTTATATTGCAATTTTGCAAAGTGAATCTTTGACAGAAAACAGCGCTAACAAAGCCATACTCTTATTTATTAGAAATGTCCAGAAAATTGTATTTTACAACTTTACATTGAATAAATTCAACAGTCTGGGTTTTTTTCCCTTAATATATATGGAAAAAGAAACAAGTTGTTGGTATCTATAGTAATTAAGATTACGTATAAACGTATGAAACTGAAAAGAGCAAAATAATAGGAGCTTAAATGAGATATATGTTTATTTCTTTCTCACAAAGAATCAGTTCAGACTTCAGCAGGCCAATGTTGATATGTGCTCCACAGTATCATTAGAGACCTAAGTTTATAGCTTTCTTTTTCACTACCAGAGGACATGACTTTCATGCTTGAGGTTACCTGATGACCTAAGGTTACTGTAGAACTTGACACATCACAGGTGAATCACTCACTATAATTGAGTAAAGGCAAAGATCAAACAAACAAAAACTTAAAAAACAACAAATGATTAAAAAGCCTTTCAAATTGATTAGGCTGTCTTCCCTAGGCTTCCCAAAAGCACCAAGCAGCATTTCTACTTCAATCTCAGTGGCCAGGATTAGGTCACATGCCCACATCTTGTTTAAAGGGAAGCCCAGAAATTAGCAGCCCTAAAAGCTGAGTTCTCTTCCTAAAGAGCAAGGGGACTGGAAACGGGTTAGAAAGTAGCATTTCTGGGGCGCCTGGGTGGCTCAGTCGGTTGAGCATCTGACTTCGGCTCAGGTCATGATCTCACAGTCCGTGAGTTCGAGCCCCGCGTCAGGCTCTGTGCTGACACCTCAGAGCCTGGAGCCTGTTTCGGATTCTGTGTCTCCCTCTCTCTGACCCTCCCCCCGTTCATGCTCTGTCTCTCTGTCTTAAAAATAAATAAACATTAAAAAAAATTAAAAAAAAAAAGAAAGTAGCATTTCCTGTGACATTGCTTTATATTTTCACCGAGAAAATTGTATCCCGTTGGTCATAAAATCACTAAAAAATAAAACTTTATATTTTAGAAAATTCAAAACTAAACTTTCTAAGACTCAAAAACTGTGCATAGAGTTTATATTTAAACTGTGCTTTAATATGTTTTATATAAAATTTCAGTATTGTTGTCCACTCACCTTCCACTCTCAATTTAACACTGCTAAAATATAAAAAGAAATTACTCTGTGTGGTTCCTCATTGTTATTGTTTTCTCGTGCCAACCTAGTTGGGTGAATTTGAATTAATAAATACATGTATCAGTCCAGGAACTTGTGTAATGTTTCCCATGAAAAGAAAATATTACTGACATTTTTATACAAAATACAGTAAGAGATGCTAATTTCTATTTATATATATGTATAACAATTGCTTGTTTTTCTTACTGTTTTTTGTCTAAGCCTATAATGTGAGAACATTTTGATGATTAAGACTTTTTATTGTTGTCAGTAATTGAATTACAGCAATAGTACATAAATACATTTAAATTTTTATGTCATTATTTTCTATTATACAAAGTTTATGAAGACATATTAACCTGAGGCTACTCCCTATGAGCGTTAAAATTGATTGCCCAAGTAGATACATATTTAAGTCATATCAAGCTGAAATAGTCTAACAAAACTTAGAAAATATTCATGGGGACATTACAGATTTCAACTAAGTTAAATTGAGTAATTTGTCAACGTACATACTGAGTGCTCAATAAAGTTAGCTATTATTTTAAATAATATTAGAAAAGAGTAATCACTCAGCTCGTTTAAGCAGGAAAATAAGTTAGTTCAGTGGCAATCTGTAGGATGGGTAGGAATTGGAATTCACTAGAAGCAAAGAATTCAGTTAAAAGACTATTAGAAGTTGTTGATGAGATATGGAAAGTCAGCATTTACAGCATTAAGATATAAAACTATTAGTAATAAACTCAGAACATAGAAGTAAAATATCACAACAGGTTATTCATAAAAATAATTGAAGGAAGTGATGATGACTCCCTTATATCAAAGAAATGCCAAAATTAAATGACAATTCAAAACCCTAATGATTGATCTATTTGTAAATTCTGGAAACAGTAACTTATGAAGAAAAATGCTGACTAAGCTGCTTAATTCATCAATTAGTCTTTAGGCTGAGGTGTCCTTTCACCTTCTGATCCAAGCATGGCAAAAAAATTATTACACTATGTTATTTCCAAACTTGATAGGAAACCAGTTTTTCTTCCATAGTAATTTATCATTATCTGCTAAAGAATGATTATTTTTACTGTTATATATGGTCTTTTGGGTGGTTTTCAATGTTATGTTTTGTCTTAAGAGATGAAAATAATAAATTCATGGTTGAAGGGATTTGCCAGTAATACACACAAATTCTTTCCCGAGGCAATATGAAATACCCCGTCACTTAATGATTTACATAACAGTTATGATCACAGAACTCAGCACAACCAGAGCATACATTCACTGGAGTCTCAAAATAAAATTCAGAAAGCAGAATGTGAATTCTCTTAAACTGTCAGGACTCACAAAAACAAAAGCTTTTTGTGTGACTAAACTCTCTTCCTAAAGAAAGAATCGTTATCTTATATCTGTCATGCACTGCTGTGTAGTTCAGTTCAACATAATTAGGCCCTCCCTAGTGTAAAAGTCCTTTATCACTTTTCTAAGGGAATGTGAATAAAATGCACATTGGTCAGAAAAAAAAATCGTGAAAGCAATACATTGAATATAATGATAAGAAGTGGAGAATAGTGATTAAGATTAGGCAAGTTGCCTTGAAACTGGACAGTATTGGGTTTCTGTCTCGACTCTTGCTACTTACCAGTTATGTGTCCTGAAAAAGTTTACCAGTTCTGTAAGTTTTAGTTGTCTTGACTGAGGAAATAAGGATAAAATACTAATCTCATTGGATTTTTATAAAAATTAAATTAGGGGCACCTAGGTGACTCAGTTGGTTGAGCATGCTTGATTTCATATCAGGTCTATTTCGTTGTCTCCGGTCATGATCTCATTGTTTGTGAGTTCAAGCCCTGTGCTGGGCTTTGTGCTGTCAGTGTGGAGCCTGCTTGGGATTTTCTTTCTCCCTCTCTCTCTTCCTCCTGGCTTGCACACTCTCTCTCTCAAAATAAATAAACATTAAAAAGAAAAAAACAATTCTACATATTTTACTAGAATAGGTGAAAATATGATAATATGTATACGATTTAAAGTTAATTATTTAACTACCTCACTGAATTGTTTGAGATTAAATTAAATAATTACAATGTTTAGAACAAATAGTAGTCACTCAATACATATTAGCTGTTTAATAACATTCTCGTAATTCTTCTAATATATTTGTAAATGTTATATTGGGAATGTAAGTTAAGTCACATAAAAATATATATAGTAGGCAGTTAGACTATGTAAAATGTTAGTCTTTGTTCTCAACCCCTTCTCTTAGTGGTTAGCTGTTACTAAAACTAAATTTTTTTTCAGGGAGCTAAAAGGCCTCCTTTTATTCAAAATTCTGTTCTATAGTTGTCTTAATTTTTCTGGAACTGCATTTTTTACTTTAAGTCATAAAACCGTTAATATATCTAGAAAGTTTTTGGCTCTATTTTTCTTCTGTTTCTTCCTTTTCTATGGTCATTAAGAAATGTTTCATTTGGTTGTAGCTGAAGACTTTGTTGTAGGTGCCTAATGTTTCATTCTCATTTTTTAAAAATCATCCTTGGAATATATTTATAAGGCCTTTCATTTATATACCAGTGATACCTACCAAAGACTCTGCCTCTGTCTCCAGTTCACATCCCCACAGACAGCACTGGCTCCTTAGGTAGACAAGGAAAGAAAACTTAGCAAAACAGCATGAAAGACTGATACTCAGTGAAGCTGTGGACCCTTTCATTGTTGTCTTTACTTGAAGGTTGTTTTGTTCTTTTCTTTCATTTGCAATCAAGCAACTATTATGATAAGAAATGTAAATTAGAAAAATTTTCAACACAGTCAAAGCTAAATGCAGTAGCTCTGTAAAAGTCTTTCTTGACATTAGTTTACTATCTAAGTTAAAAACTTTGATTGCACAAGGGCAGTTGGGAGTTTGAAATATTAACAAATGCATGTTTTTAAATTATTGCAGTTTTTTTTTGTCCACTGCTGGATTGTTATTTAAACTTACAACAGAGGACACTGAGGTTTATGGTCCAAGGATATGAAGACACATTCCAGGAATGTGAAGGCAAACCTACAAACAATATACTACCACAAAGTCAAAAAAATGGCAAATGAGCTTTGAGCAGATTTTATAACATCTAAGCAAAAACAGTAGCCTTGGAAGCCTAAGCTTCAAGTCAGATGGAGGTTTGTGGTAGTGGAAGTAGGCAAGGGGTAGTTGAAGGAGAAAAAGTACTGAGTTCCAAAGCCTTTGTGTCAGGAATAAAAACATTGGGAAAAATTCCAGTGCAAGTATGCAGAATCTCCAGGCATGAGGAATATTTTATAAAAGTGAAAGAAGAACAATAGAATAATTCTTAAACATTCCCTGAGAAAGGCACCTATAACCCACATGAGTGGGAAAGCTGTGGGCTCACCTCCTAATGATAGCAGGAAGAATGCAAGACTGGCCTGGAAGCTTGGGATGCTGCCTGGGTGAGCCCTCATGTGGCACAACAGCCCAGACAGAGCCAGATTTTCAGGTACTGGGGCCTGCTAGTCTTTTGCTTCATGCAAAAGGGGGTGCAGTCAGAATTTACTAAACCTCTGAAAAAGGAGAGAGACAGTGCTGTTAGAACCAAAGAACCCGAGATTTGCCAAAGATGTAGGCTGAATAGAAATAACTTTTTTAATTTTTTTTTTAAGAGAGCATGAATAGGGGAGGGGCAGAGAGAGAGGAGGACAGAGGATCAGAGAAGGGGCTTGATACTGATAGCAGCAAGCCCAACATGGGGCTGGAAAGTAGCCCTGGAACCTGAGCCAAAGTTGAACACTCAGCTGAGCCACCTGGGTGCCTAAAAGGCTGAATAGAAATGTTGACCCAGAGCCCAAGGCAGTTCCAAAGTTATGAGCCAGTATAGGACAAGAAAGACCATATGAAATTGACTAACTCTGAGAGATTACCTACCCGTAAGAAACAGGATAATCTAAGCAATAGACATCCTCTCTAATACCATGCCAAGAGCTTTTAAATTAGGGAATGGGTTTAATTTCCCAGGTAGTACCCAGTACTAAATGATTGTTGTTGTTGTTTGTTTTTTTAGTTTTTTTAAATGTTTGTTTATTTTTGAGAGAGACATGGAGCATGAGCTGTGGAGGGTCAGAGAGAGAGAGGGAGGGAGACACAGAATCTGAAGCAGGCTCCAGGCTCTAAGCTGTCAGCACAGAGCCAGATGTGGGGCTCAAACTCAGGAACCATGAAATCATGACCTGAGCCTAAGTCGGATGCTTAACCAACTGAACCACCCACGGGCCCCAAACTGATTGGTTTTAAAACCTGAGTTTATGCGGTCTGTGAGTTCGAGCCCCGCGTTAGGCTCTGGGCTGATGGCTCAGAGCCTGGAGCCTGTTTCCGATTCTGTGCCTCCCTCTCTCTCTGCCCCTCCCCCGTTCATGCTCTGTCTCTCTCTGTCCCAAAAATAAATAAAAAACGTTGAAAAAAAATTAAAAAAAAAAAAACAACATCTGTTGAGCACTTACCATCTGTCTCTGTGCTTTAAAAAAAAACAACAAACCTGAGTTTATCAAGGTCAAATCTTAAACATATTGAGTTTAACTTGAATTGTCAAGAATTAGTTGTTTTTTAAAATTACTTTTTCATCATCAGAATGAGGAAAGCAAAATTCAATTTTAGAAAAATAAAGAATATTCAGTTTCTAGGAGAAGCAAATGACGAATCCCACACTTTGATTGCTACTGAATGTAGCTTTCCAATACCCCTCAGTTTCATACAGTAACATTATTTTGAACCTCACCCTTTGGAATCAGATTTACCAGATACTGTATGGTAGTTAGTTGTACCTACTACTATTTAATATAACATCAAAGGAGTTTTTAATCATGCAGAATCTCATCACCTTTAAAACAGATTTTCTTATTTTGCATAACATTTCCATGGACTTATGTATTTTATGGAGCCACACTCATTTTGTTTACATTTTGCACTCTGCTACTTTAACTGTACATGATATCTTAGACATTTCCACATTTCTTATTTGTCTTCAAAATTATAACATTCATCACAGTGGTAAACCATAATTCCTTAAATAACTTTCCCAAAAGAAGTTATCAACCACTTACTAACTGAGATCACTATTACGTAGCATCTATCATTTTGTTTATGGATAAATCTGAAATTAAAATATACATGGAAACATGCATTACTTACATTAAATTATGAGAATGTGTTTTTAAGTCAAACGATTTTAGTGTCACTATGGCTGTTATTGAATTTTACAAATAAGATTACAACAGAGTACTAGTACAACAGAGTACATTTGTCCTGAAAGACAGCACTTCTGTCATTCGTCAATTCTGTCTCTCCACCCCACCTTTCTAGTGTTCCATATTTGGATCCATCATATGGTATTTATTAAAATGAATTTGCCAGCATTTAGGCAATAGAGTAAATTACTTAGCAGACATTATTGTCTAATCAGATACATATTTTCCTCTGTATAGATCTCTATCAATTTGATGGTTACCCTCACTTGCATTATTTACATTATTTTAACTCTGATTTAAACACAGATCCCTACATGCTTTCTAAAAAACTTTAATATGGCAATGTGATATACACTGAGACAAAAGGCACTGTTTACTTGGCAATGACCTTGGCCATGTCACATTTGGAAATGCAATTAAATGCCATAGGTGTTGCCCACATACCTCAGAAGGTAACACAAAATCTTCAGTTGTAGATGAAGCAGTCTGTTGAAGGACTAGTTACAAATCAGTCTGCCAAAAGCTTCAGACTAGCTTTCAATTAAAGCTACATAGCTTTCACTAAACACAATTCAATTAAGAACAATAATACTAGCTTCCAAAGAAGAATGGCAGATGAAAACTATTAAACATCTGTATATTTAAAAATATGTACTGTTACTTCCAAAGGCATTAATTGTTTATGATATTAAGCAAAGCCTGAAAAAACAAACATTTCAAGGGTGTTGAAAAAATGACTCTAATTCAGAAGAATTCATACCAAGTCTGAAAAGAGTAAGACACAAATTTGTAGTAACAAAGGAAGAAAGGTTAAATGTATACTATTAGTAGTAGAAAATAGAAATAAGGTACCTTTAATGCTATGTTATTATTCCTTTATCCTCTCAGGTGTTATTAAAGTAATAGTGCATCTTAAAGCCTATGTCACCTTTATTTGAGGCTATAAGACATCTGGATTTTAACCCACTGAAATGTTATCTTAGCTAGTTTATATTCTATGGGGTAGTTTTATGAGTGTATGATTTAGGGTCTGCGATACCTGGATTTTTAACATCAGCTGTTATTTTTATTAGCAACGTACCTGGCAAACAAACATGAATGGAAGTTTCCTATAATATGGGTATATCAATATTTTTCTGTCATTTTACAGCAAAATAAATCGTATAAACCATGTATATGTCTTGTATTCAGTTGGTGAACTCTCTCTTCTCCTTTAGGGTCCTCATTTAGACAGTATCTTTCATTGGAGTTCATTATCAGGCTGAAAAAGCTTTATAGTCCGAAAGGACTTCCTCCCCCAACCGCATTTCAGAGTCCACTGCAGACTTCTACTTAAAGGAGCTAATTTTGTTCCTTTTAAAACTAAAAAAATTAAATTAATATTTCCCCCCTGAAACCTTTTCAACAATGGCCTTTTAGTTATCATCTGTGGTTAAAAACAGCAAACTGCAGCTTTTAATAAAATGATTCATTTTATTAAAATGAATTTTAATAGGGGGTTTTTAGGTTTTGAGGTCATCCCCTAAATCATTTGAAAAGAATGTATCTCCAAGGAAAAGTAAGTTAAATGGAGATTTTTTAACACCTGAAATGATAAGAATTTTTTAACACATTGCTTTCATATGAACATGTTTATGGGGTATGCTCTGGGACTGTCATTTGTAGTTATGATTTGGGTCCTGTGTTCTCTGGAGGTTTTGTGGTATTACCTCCAAACATTGTGCTAATGTTGCATTTTCTTCTGTAGTGTGCAAACACTACATTTAGTTTTGCATTTTTACGTTTTACACAGCTCACTGAGATACAATATAAAATATTTAGTTGCTTATTCCTCAACTGCAGAAGTGTATACTTTCATTACAGCTTTAAATTAAAGAATTGGGATCAAAATTATTGCTTTTTTAATACACATGTGAAGTTATGTACTCTAGAGTTTGCGGTAAGTAACAACATCAATGTATCTGCCAACTAAAATTACTTGAGTAGAACATCCCATTATAACCACAGAATACCTACAATCTTCCCTTGGGATGTACTACAAATATTGAGTGGTTTTGAACTTATATTAACATCCAGAAGAGTATACGTTGATTAAACTTGTTTGTCGTTAGATAGCGGTTAAATGTCAAATTATTCTGTATGTATTTTTGTGAGTTTGAACTTCTTTTACTATTTTCTGAAATAATAGTACTTTGCCTTTAGTTTAAAACCTAAAAACAGTGAGAGAAATTGGCATTTACATTATATTACTTTATAGAATACTTAACCTCCAGAACTAATAGGAACCTTGTAGTATCTAGTATCAACTATGCATGAGTAAAATAGTTTCTGTGCAATTAGGTTTTATGTTCCATTTTTACCCCTGTATATGAATTCAGTGATTGTATGTGGTTATTAGTAACTACGTTGGATTTCCTGCTGCACTCCTTGGGGGCCAGTTAAATACACTCTGCATGTTAGAATTTAATCTTATCACATCTTTATCAAGCTAACGGCCAGACACTGCAGGCTTAAAAATAATTAAGAAATTGTTTCTTCATTATAATCTATATGCAAGAAAAAGTACAATAAGTGTGTAATAACTAAATAAATAAGGCTCTGTTATAAACAAAATAAAAGGAAGGAATAAATTCTAGGGAAGCAGGAAAAAGTGATGAGTGTTGAGGTTATTTTTGGTGCAACCAAATTTTGCAGTTGCTACTCTCTGGCTATATGACCTTAGAAGCATTACCTTAACTTCTCTCTGCCTCAGCTTCCTCATTTGCAAACTAAGGCCAGTATTAGATCCTACTTACTAGGAGTTGTGGTAGATTAAATATAACAAGTATAATACAGTTAACATAGTGCTTGGTACATAGTAAGGACTAATAGATGTAGTGGGTGGGGGTTGTTTCTGTTTTTGTTGTTTTGTTTTGTTTTGTTTTGTTTTGTTTTGTTTTAACTTGACCTAACCATACAAGTTAGGCAGTAATCAACGTAGAGGTGTGAGAAGAAGCTACTAGTATCAATGAGGTGGTGTAGCAAGACTGAGCTGTGCCTCATCCAATGTAGCCCCCGGGATCATATGCACCTAAACTGCCTTGTAAAGGAAGAGGTGGTTTTTAAAAATTACATTTCTAAACTCATTGGAAATTGTATTTCTAGACCTTATTAAAGAAGAAGCACTGGTGCTTAAGACTTAGAATTTTGGTTTTTAACAAGATTGCTCCATGATACTCATGCATGCAAAAATGTGAGAACCACTGATACAGAGTATCAAAAATACAGCATATAAAACTCTGGAGACCATCAACACTTAGAACTCAGGAAAAGGAGAAGCTGCCCATCAAGGAAAGGGGAGTAGCCACAGATGTAGATGTAGGAAGCAGCACAAGGCCCCACTGCCTCAGAGTCTAAGAAAATTCACAATTGCCTGTCTCTAACTTTTATTCTACAGCTCTCTCTTTGAAAAACAAAGAGAAATATTTCAGGCATACACACAAATAATACCATCATAATTTGTATATCTATCACCAATCTAAAGAAACAACAATAACAAAAAAAATCACCAAATGGAGTGAAGTCCTTTGTTTACTGCTCACAATTAAATCTTTTCTTGGTGCTCTCCTAACCCACCTGACCAGTATCTTGAACTTAGTATTTACTTTTTTCTGCATTTCTTTATACCCAATACATATCTATGCATCCTTCAAAATGCATACTTTGAACTTAATTTTTATAACATGCCTGTTTCAAAATTAAGTTTGCTCAGTATGACTTTCGTGAAATTTGTCCATGGTAATACGTGTTGCTTAGGTTCATTTTTCGTGCTATATTTTGTATTATATTTTCTGAAGAGCCTATAATTTTATTATTTTATCTCTTATTGAGGTTCAGATCATTTTCTGTGATTACTATGCCATGGATATTTCTGTTTCCTTGTGTACAAATACAAGAATTTGTCTGTTTTCATTGTAATATTGTTTTTATTGCCAAATGGCTCTTCAGTTTACATACTCATCAAGACTGTATTTTTAGAAGACCATTTTCCATGGATGTCTCGCCTTTTTGAATATCTTGTGTGCAAAAGCACTGTCTTTTTTTTCCAGCCTATCTTTTCAAGGTCATTTGCATAGCAAACATCCTTAGAAAATAGAGATATTGTCTCCCTCTAGGGCAGAGGGAGCAGAGATCTGTTTCACATCCAGTATAATAATTAATTTCCCTTTTCTGTAATGGTTGAGCAGGTTTTGTTACTGTCAGTTTTAAAGTACTAAGGTTTTTTTTTTAAGTTTTTATTTAAATTCCAATTAGTTAACATACAGTATAATATTAGTTTCAGGTGTACAATTTGGTGATTCAACAGTGCCATACACCGTCCATTGCCCATCACATGTGCCCTCCTTACTCCCCATCACCTATTTAACCTATCCCCCCATGCTTCTTCCCTCTAGTAACCATCAGTCTGTTCTCCATAGTTTAAGAGTGATGCCAGGGTGGCTCAATTGGTTAAGTGTCTGACTCTTGGTTTCAGATCAGGTCATGATCTCACGATTCTTGAGTTCCAGCCCCACATTGGGCTCTGCACTGACAGTACCCTCTTTCTCTCTCTCTGCTCCTCACCCACTCATGCTGTCTCTCTCTCAGAATAAATAAAGTTTAGGAAAAAACAAGTTGGTGGGGCGCCTGGGAGGCTCAGTTGGGTAAATGTACGACTCTTGACTTTGACTCAGGTCATGATCTCATGGTTCATGAGTTTGAGCCCCCCATCGGGCTCTGTGCTGACAGTGTGGAGCCTGCTTGGGATTCTCTCTCCCTCTCTCTGCCCTTCCTCTGCTTTCTCTCTGTCTCTCTCTAAAAATAAAATTAAATTTAAAGAAAATATCTGTTTCTTGGTTTGAAGCTCAAGAGTATTATGCTAAGCCAAATGAGTCAGAGAAAGACAAATAACATGATTTATTTCATATGTAGAATTTCAGAAACAAAACAAATGAGCAAAGGTGGGGGAAATACTAAGGATTGTTAAGCTAAGGATCCCCCAGATGTGATACAAACCGTAGGCATGTGCACTTCAACCTGGCCACTTTTGCGTCACCACTGTGGGGCTTAGGAGACAAGGGGAACTGATCTGAATGTAACGTTCATGCTGTCTGCTGTATTCTGAGTCCTTTTCATTGACCTGGTTGTCTCTTGTCTTCTGCTACTATCTGTAATACTGTTGACGGCTAACTTCTTGGTTTGTTTGTTTGTTTGTTTGTTTGTTTGTTTTTTAAGTTGATTTATTCATTTTGAGAGAGAGAGAAAGATAGCAGAGGAGCGCAGAAAGAGAAAGTCCCAAGCAGGCTCCATGCTGTCAGCACAGAGCTGGATCCTGAGATCACGACCTGAGCTGAGATCAAGAGTCAGAGGCTTAATCGACTGAGCCACCCAGGTCCCCCCAGTGTCTTAGCTTGTTAAGTGGAGTAAATTCTTGCCCATCCCTCTACTCCTCCCACCTTGCTGGTTCTTGACAGGAAATTCTCATTGCTTTATATCTACATCAAACTTTAATATTGTTATTTTATAAGTTTTTGTTTATCTGATGGTGGGAAATAGTATTATGATTTTAATTTCCATTTTCTTGATCCATGATGAGACTGAGCCTTTTCTTTAGTTATTCAGGTTTCCACATCTATGAAATACCTGTTCCTATCAGTCTGATTTTGCTATTGAATTATTTCTCTTAAGTTAGAAGACTGTTAGCTGTACTATTCTAAATATCTTCTTCAAACCTTTGCCTTTATTTTGGCTGCTTAATGGGGAGCATTGATGAGAAGAACTTTGTATATCAAAATTTTAAATTTAATATTAACTTCAAATTTAAGTTTGCCTAATTTATCAGTATTTTCCTTTACTAAGTGTGCTTTTCTATTCTGTTTCAGAAAGGAATGTCTTACTTGAAGTCATAATGACATTCTTCTGTATTTTTTTCTAAATGGTTAAACTTTTGCCTTTTAGATTTAAGTCTTATTTGATTTCCAGAGACTTTTTCTATGTAAGATGTGAGGTAGACATCAAATTCATGTTTTTTTCCATATACATACCAATTTGATGATATATCTTTTTCTGTCATCTATGTGAAAATCCCCACAAGTATATATATAAAAGCTTTCTGTTTTATTCCATAATTTTATTTGTCATTTTTCTATCCTGCTATAATGGCATGTTTGAGATTTACATTTCCAGAAACATAGCAGATTAGGCTATATAATTAAAACTAACCCACACTC
This sequence comes from Felis catus, assembly GCF_018350175.1. Classification (NCBI taxonomy): domain Eukaryota; kingdom Metazoa; phylum Chordata; class Mammalia; order Carnivora; family Felidae; genus Felis; species Felis catus. The sequence goes on along the minus strand of NC_058373.1, from coordinate 94,808,964 downwards.
AGAAAACAAGCAAATATATAAATATATGCAAAATATCTATATGTACATTTAATTATATATGTATATGTGCGTATATATATTACTAGGTACAAATGTAAGGGAAAATGGAAAATCAAAGTATTTTAATTGGAATGTCCCACTCAAATTGCTTTTGCCTTCAGCTGCTCACCAAGCCAGACAAACTTGAACTTTGAATCTTATAACTTGGCATGGTGAAGCAAGCAGGATTCAAAACACAAGGTCTTCCCAAAGCAAGGGATCACCTCCACTTTAATCTGTGAAAATAAAAGTGAACCATACTGTTGATGTGCATAGGATTGTGTCAGAAACAAAGGCATATCTCTAAAGGAATATATCTGTATTTTAGACTGCAAAGAACCCCATAAATAGTGGTTTTAGTCACATGGTCAACATACAGTTAAAAATAAGCAAGATAATACAAAGAGAAAAGTGCCAAGAACAAGGATACTATAGACTTCAGATATAAAAATATCAGGTACATGTTTATAAGGTAACTATATTTACGCTACTTATATGAATTTAAAAAACTGAAAATGTATGCAAAGAAAAGAAAATTATGAAGTGACACAACAGATTTTTTTTAAAGACTTTATTCCTTTAGAGTAGTTTTAAGTTCATTGTAATACTGAGCAGAAGATTCAGTGATTCTCCTCCATATACCCCCTGCCCCAGGACAGGCATAGCCTCTACAAGTAACAACATCCCACAACAGAGTGGTACATTTGTTACAATTGATTAACTTACACGGATCCACTGTTATCAGCCAAAGTCCATAATTTACATTGGGGTTCACATTTTGTGGGTTTATAATGACATGTATCCACCATTATATCATCAAGCAGAGTAGTTTCACTGCCCCCCCCCCAAATTCTCTGTGCTCAGATTATGTATCTCTCCCTTCCCCGAACTCCTGGCAACCACTGATCTTTTTACTGTCTCCATAATTTTACCTTTTCCAGAGTGTCATACAGTTGGAATCACTCAGTATGTAGCCTTTTCAGATTGGTTTCTTCCATTTAGTGTATGCACTTAAGTTTCCTCTATGTATTTTCATGTCTTAATTGCTCATTTCTTTTTGGCACTGGTAATATCCATTGTCTGGTTGTAGCACAGTGTATTTGTCCTTTCATCTACTAAAGGACATCTTGGTATCTTCCAAGTTTTGCTCGTTGTGAATAAAACTGCTATAGACATCCATGGAAAGAGTTTTGTGCAGATGTATTTTCAGCCCCTTTGAGTAAATACCAAGGGACATAATTGCTTGATTATATGATAAGGGTATGTTTAGTTTTGTAAATAAAACAAACAAACAGACAGACAAACCAAAACTATCCTCCAAATTGGTTATATCATTTTGCATTCCCACCAGCAATGAATAAGAGTTACTTTTGATCCACAGCCTCACCAATATTTGCTGTTGTCAGTGTTCTGGAATTTGACTCTTTTGATAGGTTTGAAGAGGCATCTCATTGTTTTGGTTTGCATTTCTATGATAACATACAGTGTAGAACATCTTTTCTGTTAAGATCCGTGGACCATTTTTTAATTGGGTTATTTGTTTTCTTACTCTTGAATTTTGAGAGATCTTTATATATTTTGGATGTGCCTTTTGCAGATATATTCTCCTAGTCTGTTCTTGTCTTTCAATAGTCTTGGTAATATCTTTTGTAGGGTAGAAATTTCTAATTCAAAGAAGTCCAGCTTATCAATTATTTCTTTCCTAGATTGTACTTTGGTATTATATCTAAAAAGTTGTTGCCAAACCCATGGTCATTTAGATTTTCTCCTATTTTACCTTCTAGTAGCTTTGTAGTTTTATGTTCGACATGTATGTGATACATTTTTAGTTAAATATCATGAAAAGTATAAAGTTGGTATTTAGATTCAGTATTTTGCATATGGATGCCCAACATTACATCTCCGTTTGCCGAAAAGGTTGTTTCTGCTCCACATGTATTGTCTTTGCTTGTTTGTCAAAGAAGATCAGTTGATGTTCGGAAGACTTAGTGTATATACTCTATGAGATATTACTCAGCCATAAAAAGAATGAAATCTTGCCATTTGCAGTGACATACATGGAGCTAGAGAATATTATGCTAAGTGAAATGAGTCAGAGAAAGACAAATACCGTATGATTTCACTCATATGTAGGATTTAAGAGTCAAAACAAACAAGCAAAAGGGAAAAAAGAGAGGCAAACCATAAAACAGACTCTTAACTATAGAGAAGAAACTGATGGTTACCATGGGGGAGGTGGGTGGGGGGAAGGGTGAAATGAGTGCTGGGGGTTAAGGAGGGCACATGTGATGAGCACTGGGTGATGTATGGAAGAGTTGAATCACTATATTGTACACCTGAAACTAATATTACACTGTATGTTAACTAACTGGAATTTAAATAAAAACTTTAATAAAGAAAAAAAAGTAAACTTGTATCTCTCTAAGCTTCAGATTGAGACAGCAATAGACACTATTGTTTTATCTTCTGACTCTTAATAAGATGGCATATTAAATCTGTTTAATCAGCCAGGGTATTCTGTGATAATTTGGTAATTATCTGCAACCATCTGTGTGGAAATATCTACCAAATTTGTTGCTTATTCTAGAAACTTGAATATAATATAATGTACAATATAATGTAAATATAAAGGTACAATATAATACACTTTTTTATTTAATAAAATTTTAGAAAGCTTTCTTGAACATAGTAAATATCTCTGAAGAAAATATTGGGAACATTATTACCTAATTCCTTTGATTTCAGGCTGGACAGCAGCGTTGGTGGGAACAGGAGATTAAAATAAATGGAAATATTCAAAAGGGAGAACTAATTACATATAACTTGACTGAGCTAATTAAACCAGAGGCTTATGAAGTCCGACTGACTCCTCTCACCAAATTTGGTGAAGGAGATTCAACAATCCGTGTCATCAAATATAGTGGTAAGTAGTACTTTATAAGTATTTTTTTGCATATTAAGGTGTCTGGAATATGTACAATGCAACTATCTACTAAATTTGGACATAAACTAAAATTTAGCATATTGACCTTCTGGGTCATCAGCCAAGCAACAAAAAGAGAAAACAGAAAACTAAATCATCATGTATTGTAATATTTGTTTTAAATGTAGAGATGTCGAATAATATTTTAGTTAACATTGAATCTCTGTGATAATGCCAACAGTGTCCTTTTATTTTCTATCCCATAAGTTATGATGCAATAATTTTGCATATTTTTTCAAATTCTTAATGGCTTTAAAATTTGTCATTAAGAAATTAGCAAATATTACCAATGCTTGGTTTTTAATTGATGGACTTGATTTTTTAGAGAATTTCTAGATTCACAAGCAATTGAACAGGAAGTATAGAGAGCTTCCATGTATGTCCTTTTCCCCCAACACAGTTTCCCCTATTATTAACATCTTTCTTTAGCATGGTACACCTTGTACAATTGATTAAAGAATATAGACGTATTGTTAAAGCGACAAATAGTTTGCATTAGGGTTTAAAATTATTTGTGTTGGACAATTACATTAATTGTGATAAGTAGATAATATTATTTATTCATCATCACAGTATGATACAGAAGAGGCTCACTGCCCTGTGGGTCCCCTGTGCTCCCCTTGTTTATCCATCCCCACCCACGCCCTCCAATCCTGACAACCAGTGATCTTTTTATTGTCCGTAGTTTTGCTTTTTCTTGAGTGTTGCATACTTGGAATAATGCAGCATATAGCTTTTTCAAACTAACTTATTTCATTTAGCAATATGCCTTAAAAGGTTTTTCCATGTCTGAGGCTCGATAGTGCATTTCTTTTTATTGCTTAATATCGCATTGTACAGCCATATTGCAGTCTGTTGATCCATTCATCTATTGAAGTACATCCTAGGTTATTTTTTTGGTCATTTTTTTCTTTTAGATTGCTAATGTTAAAAATAGCTAAATGTATGTGAGTGTTTTGGTGTGTATGTTGGTGAAACAGATTAATATTTTATTGACTGAAGTTTATGTGAATTTTTCAGTTGAAATTTATAATATTCAGTGGCTACCTCTAGAACTGTCAGTGTTTTTCAGAGTTGAATGATTCGTATTTCATATTTATTTTATTACTTTAGTGAAATATTATTCTTTTTATCATTGATTACCAGGGCTTGAATTAAAAACTAATAGAATGTAGTTTTTTGTGGTTGAAGTTCTCCATTCAGTTTAGCATTAGGCAGATTTTTTCCTACTTAAGAGGGAAACAGTGAATACTATCAAAAGTAAAAAATACAGTGAAATTATTAAAAAAAAACTCATTGGATTTGGGGCACCTGGGTGGCTCAGTCAGTTAAGCATCCAATTCTTGATTTCAGCTCAGGTGATGGTCTCCCAGTTCGTGAGATCCAGCACTGTGTTGGGCTCTGTGCTGACAGCATGGAGCCTGCTTGGGATTCTATCTCTCCCTCTCTGTCGGCCCCTCCACTGCTTGCACATGTGTGAACACTCTCTCACTGTCTCTCTCTTTCTCTCAAAAGAAATTAACTTAAAAAAACTCATTAGAATTGCTTTTCACATGAAATCACTTTTCTTCACTCTTTTTTCATCAATTAGATATATTCAGTTTTCACTGAAAAAGATATACAATATAAAATAGAATATTAACAGGATAATAATAACAATAATATCATGGTGTCGCAGTTCGTGAGATGCAGCCCCGTGTCAGGCTCACTGTCAGCACAGAGCCTGCTTGGAATTCTGTCTCTCTCTCTCTCTCTCTCTGCCCCTCTCCCATTCACGCATCCTCCCTCTCTCACTCTCTCTCAAAATAAATTAAAAATAAGTAAATTTTAGTGGCTATAACAATTGTTATTCTGTAATAACCTCCATGATCCCATTGGACACACAATTAGATAGCATCTCAATATATTTTTTCTAAAATTTTAATTTTATATGTCTTATAAATTATGAATTATTATCTCCTTTTATTTAATTTTATGTTCCCTGTCCCTAAGTTATAAAACTATAGACTACTTAATATGGTCATTAGAAACAATGCATTAATATCCATTCATGTAAAAAATGAAGATATTAGGACCCAGAAAGTTTCAGTTAAACAGAGTTAAACAACTATGATATGACAAATTCTGAATAGAACTGGGGTTAGTTCACCCTGTCATGACAGAGGATCCATGTTGCTTTGCTATATTTAGAAATTATATGACTTTCCTTAAAGAGATATAGAGAAAAAAAGTCTTTAAAACCTCAGTAGTTTTATTGAAAACTCTAAGGCAACAGACTAAAATGGAAAATAAATCTGGAGAATAGATATTATTGTAGTTTCAACTTTAATTATTTTTACATTCTTAGGCATACTTATTAAAATCTTAAACATTTTAATTAAAATTTATTTTATATAATATAGATTTGGGTAAAGTTTACTTAAATGGTATCTAGGCATTTATAAAAAATCACACATGAAAGTTCAATTGAAAAGAGAAGCAAAATGGACTGACTGCAATATTTAGAATTTAGAATGGCAAATTTTCACAAGGTTAAATCTGCTACTTACAGTAAATTTGGTGACTAATAATATTGTAGCAGAAGACTCAATTAAAACTCAGTCTGGTCATAGGTTAACTGTAGATATGACATAGTTTTTAGAACTAAATTATAATTCAAAGATATTTACTTCTTTGTGAGATAATACATAGACAAATTAAACTTTCATATTATTAATTATGAAATAATTTTAATTTTTTACTAATTAATTTTTGAAAGATAATATATTGATATCTTGCAAAAAATAATTATTTTTCTTCACTTCAGTGGAACTAGCAGATATATAGTCCCTTCTCTATATTGTGCATTTCATATTTACAATGGAGAAAACAATGAGAAAAATAAAGTTAATAGAAATAATCTGTCTTCTGTAAGAAATAGTAAAAATACTTGAGAAACTAATTCACTTTGTTAAAACTGATGTCAGTGTACTCATGTAACAATTATCATGAGTACACTTAGTGTATGTGTGTGCATTTTTGAGTATCATACTTTACCTGTAATGTCCAAGTTTAACAAAAGTGGTTAATGGCAAACACTAGGAATTAACAACAGACAAATTTTGCAAGTTAGAGTAACTCCCTCTTGTAATCCTGGTAGACTACGGTAATGCTTTATTTTATCCAGAATGAAATTTGCTCTCGAAGTGATAAATGACTAATGATTTTACACAGATAACATTTTAACTGCTGGATTAGACATATTTTTGTTGTTTCAGTAAAATGTAAAGTACTCATTCCTCTTCAGGTAGACATCAATTGTCACTTCTATGGTAAGCACAATTAGTTTTTTGAAATAAATAGGTCTTCTGGTGCACAAAAATGCAAATGTATTGCTTTTTATTTGAAAACCGTGTGTGTGTGTGTGTGTGTGTGTGTGTGTGTGTGTGTGTGTGTAATTAGACAAAACAGCACTGGTACAGCAGTTTGTTTTACGGTGTGTGTAATAACATGATATAAGGGATGTCTTATTTTCATATATACCATGTTATTTTCACCAGAAGTAGATAACTGCAAAAAAAAAAAAAAAAAAAAAAAAAAAAAAAAAAAAAAACCTAAAATGTAATCTTTGTTGGATAATTGCTTTCATTGTTAAACCATCTAGATTATAGGTTGGCCTACTGTCAGCCTGAGTTTTGATTTCTGGGGATTTTTGCACTGGTTAAGATATAAAAGATCAGCAACTCCATTCCTTGGAAAAATGAACAAATCCCACATGCTATTTAGCATTGATCTTTTGGGTACTTTGAGACTGCTATTGCTGAGCTCCAAAGTAGATTCTATTCAATCCTCTAGAACAAAATGGATTGCAGACACAATTCTCCATGGTCACAGTGGGGGAGATCATTAAGTTTTGATAAGGAACTATGAGACACTGATTAGACCTTTATTTATAAAAGACATTCAAGCCATGCTAACATTAGTTTTTTGCTTTTCTTGTAGCTCCTGTTAATCCTCATTTGAGTAAGTATATTTTTTACTTTAATAATGGTACAGCATTTTACAGTTAAGAAAAATAAAAAATTCATAGGCATACAAAGATTATTTGGCAACTGTTCACATTTTGTTTAAAATGGAATGGCTTAGAAACAGCAAAACTGGCGTTAAATGTGAATTGTAAATTTTAATTTTTTATGGACGGGTATAAAGACAAATTATTTAACATTGATCATTGATTTTTATAATTTTTCCTAAATAGGGAGCCATTTCCAACAACTTAACATTTGTTATATGTTTAACTGGGGGATTTTTTTTTTATCTTTTGTGGCAGTGCATATCATTTATATTGGTGTTATTTGTTTCTTTAATTTTCTTTTTAAATTTCTACATTCCAGTTGTAAAAGGTTATAGTTACTTAGAAAGTTGGTATTCAAATAGTTTAATCAATATTTTTCTTGGATCACTAATCTGTATCCTCATTTTTAATGAAGAAGATAGTCTCTTCACCATCCTGTTGATAATATTTCACATTAAAGATTGACTTGTGTTTTTTATTTTGTGCCTAGGAATATATTGTTCTTGGCTAAGGAATATATTGTTCTTGGCTAATAAAAGAATGGAGAGTCACTTTACATTCTTACTCCCATCCATCCAATATTCTCCATTACTTATACTTACTGAAGAAAATGTGCAGGTCTTTTTTCTCATCTTACTATGTTTCCTTTTCTACCATGGCCTTTCAAGGATTATATCACCAAGACCATACTACACAACATGCTTCTACCTTATTTTCTACTAAAGATCCTCTTTTACTCCATTTCCACATATCCAAATCATAACACTGAATACATTTATGGGTCTTTACTATTTTCATATTTCTTTCATGCACACTTCATTTTGTTCTCACCAATGACCCTTTAATGTGGATATCCTCAAGTCTTTGAGGTTCACTTATAAGGTTTAGCACAAATGCTTCTTTCTGCACTAAGTATTCTCTCCATTTGATTTTCTGTAACAATTTATCTTCATCTATGTGGTCAGCTATTTTTTATTTTGTCATATTCCCCAGTAGATTATAAAATACTTAAGAGCCAAATATGTTTCTAATTTCTCGCTATTATCTCACTATCTTTTTGTCTATCACAGCATCTTATATTTAGCAGGTGTTCAATGATCATTTGTAAAAAGAACAACACGACAGTTTCAAGATGAATTAATTGCATAAATCAGGTTCTCCCTGGCTTCCACCCAGGGTACTATTGCTATTTAATTACTATATTGATTATAATTCTTTTGAAGGTAAATTCTCTGACTATAATTTCAGTAGAAGTGTTTAAAAAGAGTTGTCATGGGAAGATTAGATACAGGAAAAATCGACAAATATTTCAGTTCAGGAAATATTTGTGAGCAGCTTCAATTTACTGGAAAAAATGCATACATAAATAAACAGTAGAGCTTTGTTTGCTAACAGGTTACTTCCATACAATGTAATAAGTACCATTAATTTTTTGGCAAGTGAAGTTTTACAGAAGACATGCTATTTTAATTGGGTCCTGAACATTGAGTAAAGGTCCCTTTGGTGAAGAAGGTAAGGAAAGGCAAGCCTGTCATCAGAACGAAGGTCATGTTCAGATAATTACTGAGCAAAGCTCAGTGTGTCTGGAGTATGATGTTCAAACATTACAGAAGCCAGAAATGTGCCCTGAAGATGAACAATATTAATTAGAATTTGAGTGTTTCTTTTAAAAGCTTGTATCCTTTAGGTGATAGTTACCAACTTCTTCCTCATAAGTATTTTTTTTTATAGTCAAACAATGAGTTGGATTTTCTATTTTTAAAATAATTTCCAGTATAACTCTCTATACCAAAGATTTCCACTGACTGTACTTTTTTTTTTAATTTTTAACGTTTATTTATCTTTGAGACAGAGACAGAGCATGATGAGGGAGGGTCAGAGAGAGAGGGAGACACAGAATCTGAAACAGGCTCCAGGCTCTGAGCTGTCAGCACAAAGCCCAGTGTGGGGCTAGAACTCACAGACCACCAGATCGTGACCTGAGCCGAAGTCAGACACCTAACCGACTGAGCCACCCAGGCGCCCCAACTACTGTACTTTTTTAATTTTACCAAATTTCGATATGGTAAAAGATTAGAATTGTTTAGAACAAAGACTTTTTAGTAAACATCATACAATGATTTCCATAATTTATAAAGAGTATTTTTTTAAAAAGGGTAATTATTTTTATGTTTTTGACATAAAAATACATACAATATGAGACCTATATTGACAACAAATCAAACTAACCTTAAATGCTCTTTTGTGTATAACCACTTATATAGTCTTTAGGTGAATTTATTTATCCTAGGTATCTACTTCCAAAATATCTATATAGAGTAAGTCCATGAAATTTATCACAGTAGGATTCTTCATTAGACTAAAAAAAACTAACTTTTTAAATTTAAAAGAGAAAGGCCTTCTATTTATAGTGTCTTTTAAAAACTCTTTTGGTTAGTCTTTTGAACTGAAAGGAAGGATGATTAGTTGTCAGAGAACTGCAGTCCTCTGGTAGAGCAGCAGCAGTGCTCAGTTGCCCTTCTCATACATGTCTTGTTCCTCAGGAAGGGCACCCTTGGACCAAACCTGAAGTTTAGTCCATGATTGGACTGTGTTAATTGAAAAGAAAACAGAAAAAAGTTGAATTTCAATTGAAATGAATTCTGAGATCTCACAAGTACCTCACCAATGGAGTTGAAATTTCCCACTGTAAAGAGGTTTTAAATTTTTTGAAAAGCAAATTGTTAAAATTCAGAACTTTTGGAAAGTTTGTTTTTGGATTTCATTTGCTTTATGTTAGAGATTATAAGTACAAGACGGTATGTGTATATATATGAAATTCATATGCTTAAGATAATATATAACCATAAATATGCATTATAATACAAAGAATGCATATGCATGAAAATTCACTACCTCAAGAAAACAGCTTAAAACTAAAAAGAAAATTTATTGTAATAACCCACTCTAAAATATCAATCCCAAGTTAGAACTAATGGACAAATTAAGTAAAGTGATGTGATATAAAATCAGCATACAAAAACCTGTGACATCTCTGTATATTCACAATGAACTTTCTGAAGATGAAATTAAGAAAACAATCCCACTCAAAAACAAAAGAATAAAATATTTAGAAATAAAAATAAAATATTTAGAAATAAACTTAACCAAAAAAGTAAAAGACTTCTACATTAAAAATTATAACACATTGTTGAAGGAAATTAGAGAAGACAGGTAAATGGAAAGACATCCCATGTTCATGGATTAGAAGAATTAATATTGTTAAAATATCCATATTTTCTCAAACAATCTACAGATTTAGTGAAATCCCTACCAAAATGTCAATGATGTTCTTTACATAAATACAAAAAACAATGTTAAAATGCATACAGAACCATTAAGGATCCCAAATAGCTAATGTAATGTTGAGCAAGAAAAATAAAGCTGAACACATCGTACTTCCTGATTTTAAAATACATCACAAAGCTACAGTAATCAAAGGAGAATGGTACTGGCATAAAAACTGTCATTTAGACCTATAGAACAAAGTAGAGAACTCACAAATAAATGTGTGAATTTCCAATCAACTTATTTTTGACAAGAGTACCAAGAACATACAATAGGGAAGGGACAGTTTCTTTAACCATTTACATTGTTGGTGGGTATGTAAATTGCTACAGCCTTTATAGAAAACAGTGTAGGGTCTCCTGGATGGCTCAGTCAGTTAAGTGTCTGACTTCGGCTCAGGTCATGATATGCAGTTCTTGAGTTTGAGCCCTGCATCCATCTCTGTGGTGACAACTCAGAGCCTGGAGCCTGCTTCAGATTCTGTCTTCCTCTCTCTCTGCCCCTCCGCCTCTCATTCTCTCCCTCTCCCTGTCTCTCTGTCTGTCTCTCTGTCTCAAAAATAAACATTAAATTTTTTTAAAGAAAACAGTGTAGAGGTTCCCCAAAAATTAAAGATAGAATTACCAAATGATCCAGCAATCTCACTTCTAGGTAAATATCCAAAGGAAATAAAATGTCGTCTTGATGAAATATCTGCAATGCCATGTTCATGGTAGCATTATTCACAATAACCACAAAATGGAAATGATCTAAGTGTCTGTCAATGGATTAATGGATAAAGCAAATGGAGAATATTAAACAGCTTTTAAAAAGAATGTTATTCTGCCACTTGAGACAACTCCAATGAATTCAGTTTATTATGCTAAATAAAATAAGCCAAACACAGAAGGACAAATGCTGCATAATATCATTTACAGGGAATCTAAAATAGTTAAACGCAGAAGCGGAGTGTAGAATGGTGGCTGCCAGGAGCAAAAGGGAAGGAGAAATGGGGAGATGTTGGTCAAAGGGTATATAATCTTTCAGTTATGTTAGATGAGTGAGTTCTGGAGATCTAATGTACAGCATGGTGACTATGCTTAGCAATACTGTATTATATCCTTGAAATCTGCTAAGAGAGTAGATCTTAAGCATTCTCAACTCCAAAAGAAAGGAAGAAAAACAATGGTAACTTGTGATACGTGAAGTAATGGATATATTAATATGTTTCATTGTGGTGACCATTTCAGAATGTATATCAAAACATCACATTGTATATCTTAAATATATATAATATTTGTTGTTAATTATATTTCAGTAAAGCTAAAAAAAAATAAGGTTAAAAATAAAGAAGTGGTTGGGGTGGGTACAAGAGGGTCATTGGGCTAGAGGACTACAGGGCATCAGGGTGCTTATCCCCAAGTTTTAATCTGTCTTTATCATGTTGAGAAGAATTTGAAAAGTAAAGCACAATTTTGGAAACCTTGTAATGTAGAATATCTCAAATATATTAATTTATTTCTATGGAGCCCCTGAAACCACCAAAATTATGTTGTTAGAAATCTCGTGAAACTTTCAAGATTAGATCGGTCTTTAGGACTGTATTACTTTCTTATTTTTTTAAAGGTTTTTTTTAATGTTTTATTTATTTTTGAGAGAGAGAGAGAGAGAGAGAGAGAGAGAGAGAATGAGCTGTGCAGGGGCAGAGAGAGAGGGAGACAGAATCCACAAAGCAGACTTTAGGCTCTGAGCTGTCAGCACAGAACCCGACGTGGGGCTTGAACCCATGAACCATGAGATCATGACCCAAGCCAACGTCGGACACCCGACTTGACAGAGCCACCCAGGCACCCTATATTACTTTCTTATTTTATGATATCTTTTAATATTTAATATAATACTGACTTTTTATAAATTTTTACAGACTGAGGCTTTTTCATTATCAAGATATTTCTTATTCCAATAAACTTTTTAATGAATAGCTTTTTACATAATTACTTAACATATAATGACAGGATAATTATAGGATTATTATAGTCCAAAATGGTGTCTTTTTTCCACTTTTTCTATTTTTTATAAAATCTCTCCAGTAATAGGTTTCTTCACTGTAGATGTATGTCTACAGAAGTAATGAAGAACTATTAAGATTACTTCTGTATCTTTGTCCAATATGAATTATTGTAGTCTTAAATCGTACTGTGAACAACTTGTGTCATCTATAAAATCAGCCTTTTAGGTGTATCTAAAATTATAGACATGTATTAGGTTCTTATAAGCTGTATTTTTGCTTAATTTTCCTATGAGAGACTTAAATTTTCAGGTTTTAAAAACTTTTGTTTTTGTAGGCAAGTTTTCTTTTTTTTTTTGAAACAAGGCTAAATTACACAAAAGATATGTTTAAATGTCCTTATAAAAATTCATTATATATAATTTTAAATAACATAAAAAGATTTGGCACCAGATTTATAAACAAATCCTGAAGTTTTACTTTTGTTTTTGGACATTTTCTTTGTGTGTATACAATATGTAGTTAAACAACTGAAAACATTTAAAATCAGGGATTGCTTTATTACAACTCCAGAATAGTAGCTAAAGGAATCCCCTGTCGTGCCTAAAAAACATTTAAAGAAACGAATCGACGCATGTAGCTACCCTGCTGTCACCAACGTTAGATCTCAATTGTTAGACTCAGGCAGTCCTGTCTTCTTTAGTACAAGATCCATGGTGTAAAGACGTGCTAGAAAATATTTTATATGGGATATTGTTTATCCAGAAATGTACTGATTTAGAATTCACTAAATGCTTATGCTCCCTATCAATATTCCTATTCATAACATGGAATATAAATAAACACAAAGAAGTACAGCAAGTCTTGAATCTGAAAACAAAAACAAAATAAAACAAAAACTTATTCCTTAAATTCAAAGGGAGAGTTTCTGTTTACTTTTTAAATGTGTATGCCAATAGTTTTCTTTCTACTTCTCCTTCCTTCCTTCCTCCTTCCTTCCTTCCTTCCTTCCTTCCTTCCACCTACCTACCTACCTACCGGTTTCCAGCCTTCCTCCCTCCCTTCTTTCCTTGCTTTTCTCTTTCTTTTTTAAATTGTGATTAGAACACTTAACCTGAGATCCACCTTCCTAATAATGTTTGAATATACAATATAATATTGTTATATACAGGCATAATGTTGTACAGCAGATCTCTAGAACTGACTCATCTTGCAGAACTGAAAATTTATATCTTTTGACCACTATCTCCCCATTTTCATCTTCCTCCAGCCCCTGAAAACCACCATTCTACTCTCTGCTTCTATGCATTTGGATCTTTTAGATACCTCATAAGTGTAATCATGCAGTATTTGTTCTTCTAGGATTTGCTTAATTCACTTAGTATAATGTCCTCCAGGTTAATTAGAGTTGTCACATATGGGAAGTTTTTCTTCTTTAAGGCTGAATAATATTCCATTGTATGTATATACCACATCTCCTTTACCCATTTATCCATTGATGGGCACTTAGGTTACTTCTATATTTTGGTTATTGTGAAATGTGCTGTAATGGACATGGGAGTACAATTCTCTCCTTGAGATAATGGTTGCAATTTTGGGGGAATCTGGGTAGCTCAGTCGATTAAGCATCCATCTTTCGCTCAGGTCATGATCTCACATTTGTGAGCTCGAGCCCCATGTCAGGATCTTTGCTGCCAGCTGAGCCTGGAGTCTGCTTTGGATTATGTCTCTCTCTGCCCCTCCTCCTGCTTTCATTCTGTCTCTCTCAAAAATAAACATTAAAAAAAATGGTTGCAATTTTTTTGATAGAGACCCAGAAATAAGATTGCTGAATTATATGGTAGTTTCATTTTTAATTTTTGAGGAAACTCCTTACTGTTTTCCTTACTGCCTGTACCATTTTACATTCCCATAACAGTGTACAAGGGTTCCAATATTTCCACATGCTTGGCAATGCTTGTTATTTTTTTAATTGCCATCCTAACAGGTGTGAAGTGATACCTCACTGGGATTTTGATTTGCATTTCCTTGATAATTAGTAATGTTGAGCTACTTGTGTACTTATTGGCCCCATCTATATATCTTTTGGGAGCAATGTTTATCCAAGTTTTTTCCTTATTTTTTAATCAGGTTCTTTTTTTTGCTATTGAGTTCTAAGATTTCCTTATATAAAAAGGTGGCCTTTTTCACTCTGTTGTTTCTTTTGCTGTGCAGAAGCTTTCTAGTTTGATGTATTTCTGTTTGCTTATTTTTGCTTTTGTAGCTTGTGTTTTTTGCTGTCATATCCAAAATATCATTACCAAGACTAATGTCATGAAAGTTTTTCCCTATGTTTTCTTCTAGGAGTTTAACAGTATTAGGTCTTACATTAAAGTATTTGATCCCTTTTGAATTTATTTTTATGTATTGTGTGAGATAAGGGCCCACTTTCATTCTTTTGCATATGGATGTCCAGTTTTCCAGCAAAATTTTTGAAAAGTCTTTTCTTTCCCCGTTGTGTGTTCCTGGCTCTTTCGTCAAGATAATTTGGCTGCATATACATAGAATTCTTTCTTGGCTCTCTATTCTTCCCATTTGTCTGTTATGTTTTTATGGCAGTACCATACTCTTTTTTTATTTTATTCTTTTTATAAATAAAAACTGCATATATTTAAGTTGTAAAATAATATATATATATATATATATACACACACATATATATATACTTTCTCTCTCTATATATATATGTAAATGTATATTACCCTCAAACAGCACGGGTTTAAACTATGCAAGTCCACTTATTATATGGATTTTTTAAAAATCCACATTGTAGATGCATTTTCTCTTGTGATTTTCTTAATTTTCTTTTCTCTAACTTATTTTATTAGAAGGCTACAGTACATAAAACATATAACATATAAAACATGTATTAATTGACTCTTTATGTTATTGGTAAGGCTTCCAGTCAACTACTTAAGTTAACTAGTTAAGTTTCTGGGAAGTCAAAAGTTATATATGAATTTTCGACTGTGTAAGGAATTGGTGTCCCTATTCAGGGGTACACGGTACATAGTAAAATGACTACTACAGTCAAGTTAATTAACATATCATCTCGACACATAGTTACATTTGTGTGTGTGTAATGACCTCTACTCTCAGTGCATTTCTAGTATATGATACAATATTATTATCTGTAATCATCATGCTGTACAGTCATCATATCTAGAGTTATTCATCCTACATGCCTGCAACTTTGTACTCTTTAGCCAGTGTCTTTTCATTTTCCCCCTACCTGCCCCTGATAAAGACCACTATTACTTTCTGCTTCTCTGTATTTTGACTTTTTTTTAGATTCCACATGCAAGTGATATTATGTAGGGTCTTTTTTTTCTATGTCTGGCTTATTTTACATAGCATGTCTTCCAGTTTCATCCATATTGTTGCAACTGGCAGGATAACTTTCTTTTTCTTAAGATTTGGAGGCATCACACTGAATAATTTTAAATAATGAAATGTATATAATATATAAAAATATATCTGTATGTTTTATTATTTTAAATATATATATATGTATATATATAATATTTTATTATTTAAAATTATTCACTGTGATGCCTCCAGCTCTGTTCCTGCTCACAGCTCTATGGGCAGTCCAAGGTCTTTCATGATTCCATATGGATTTTAAAAATTTTTTTCTACTTTAATAAAAAAAGTGCCATTGGTATTTTCATAAGGATTGCATTGAATCTATAGACCACCTTAGTAATATGGATATTTTAACATTAAATCTTCTAATCTATGAACATAGGATATTTCCATTTATTTTGTCTTTTTAAATTTCTTTTATCAATGTATTCAATGCATATGTCTTTCATCCCTCCCTCAGTTAAGTTGGTTCCTAAGTATTTTATTCTTTTTGATACTACTGTAAATGGGATGGTTTTCTTCTTTTTTTGTTTTTTTTTTTTTTTTTTCAGATGCTTCATTGTTAGTGTATAGAAACACACAGATTAATTCAGGGGCATGATTCCAACTTCAAGGGCTCCACTTCCAGGGATAGCTGTCTGATAAGTCTAACTCACTGATGCGGGAAAAACAAGAATCTCTGTTTGTTAGATTCTTCTATCTTTATGAATTCCAGGGAATCTGAACTGGGTTTTGACTTCATCATTTACTATCGCAACTTAGTCAAAGTTTTCTCTTCGGTGAGCCTCATGAGTTAGTATTCCTGTGATTTCATAGAGGTTTTATGGGTTTGAATGAAATATATAAACTATGTTTAATATTTCTCTATTTAGATAATTTTAGTTTTGTGTCTAGTTGACATTATTATCTCCTTTATTGTCTCCTGTATTTCAAGCAGGGTACATCTCAGTAAGAAAAACCTTGATACCTAGAAAGGTTACTCCTGCCTACCCTCATTACAGGAAGAAAACTCTCTCCGAACTTTTTGTTGGGTCTGAACTTAGCATGTGGCAGGCATCCAGGAAATCCCAGGCCTTCCACAGTCTTCTTAAATTCTTTTCATTTTTTTTATTTCTAGTGAATTTCAACCATCTGCCAAATTCACATTTAAAAAAAACATAAAAGATAACTACTTTTTAAAATATTTTGCTATTACCTTCCCCTAAGTAAACTTCCATTTCTGCAAGTGCTTCTATGTGAAAGCATCTCCAGAGATGGTGTGAAAAATTATAACTTCAAGGTATACAGCTTTAAAGTGTTGTCAGGTAAATTAATAAAGATAATTTTATAATTGACAATTTTGTTTTGTTTGTGTTGTTCTTATACTTGAAAAATGAAAGTTGAGAAATGTCATGGGGAGCCTGGATGGCTTAGTTGGTTAGGTGTCCGACTTTGGCTCAGGTCATGATCTCATGGCTCATGGGTTCGAGCCCCACATCAGGGTAAATGCTGACAGCTCAGAGACCTGGAGCCTGCTTCAGATTCTGTGTCTCCCTCTCTCTGCCCCTCCCTCACTTGTGCTCTCACTCTCACTCTCTCTCTCTCTTAAGAATAAATAAACATTAAAAATTTTTTTAAAAAGTTGGGAAAAGTCTTCAGCCATAGTTAAATTTTAGTTATTTAGATATTTCAGAGGAAAATGACTTGGGTTTAAGATATTACTGGTTTATATACATCAAGATTATCTTTCTCTTTATTAAAATTGAAATGGTTTCATGTTTAGTCATACTCTTTTGCACTATCATGGCCCTGGTGCCATTATTGAAATCTTGCATTATTATTGTTGTATGATGTTTTAAATTTTTTATAAGAATATTGTGTTTATATTAATTTAATTAATATTAATTTAACTAAAATTTGTTAACAGGAGAATTTCACTGTGGATTTGAAGATGGTAACATTTGTTTATTCACCCAAGATGATACAGATAATTTTGACTGGACAAAGCAAAGTACTGCAACGAGAAATACAAAATACACTCCAAACACAGGACCGAATGCTGATCGTAGTGGCTCTAAAGAAGGTATGAGGGTATGAAATGTACTCCAGTCTTGGACTTCTAAAAATGCCATTAATATGACATGCACAGAATGCTTTGCTATAGATTTGAAGATTATGGGGTAAAACCTTAAATTTTTAATGCATAGACTCAATAATTCATATATTTCCAAAGCTTGTAGACATTAATTTTCTCTCAGACCTCACAGACACATATAGTTGAGAGATTAGATGTTTTTGATAATTCAAGTCTAAAATTCCTATTTTGTTTAACATTTTTGTACATTCAAGCAATTTTATCTTTCATTATGTAGATCATTTATTCTTGATGTTATATATATAAAGATTTCACAAATGATATCACAATTCTCCTGTGCATCTAGAATGTACTTCTTATAAAAACTCTAAACCTCCTTAATGATTAAACTTAATGTCTCCTAATAATAATTTGTCTAAACATTTATGTTGTCTTTTTAAAGGTTTTTATATGTACATTGAGACATCTCGACCCAGACTGGAAGGTGAAAAGGCCCGACTTCTCAGCCCTGTTTTCAGCATAGCTCCTAAAAACCCTTATGGCCCCACGAACACTGCATATTGTTTCAGCTTCTTTTATCACATGTATGGACAACATATAGGTGAGCTGGCAAGAATTATTATGTTTCTTCTAAAGTAAATCATAAGAAAAAATGTTTACCAAGACACAGCATGAAATCAATTTTAGTCAAAGAATATCATCATTGACTTTTTTTTTTTTAATGTCTGTTTATTTTTGGGAGAGAGGGAGACAGAATGTGAGCAGGGGAGGGGCAGAGAGAGAAGGAGACACAGAATCCGAAGCAGGCTCCAGGCTCTGAGCTGTCAACACAGAGCCTTACATGGGGCTTGACCTCACAAACCATGATACCATGACCTGTGCCAAAGTCAGACGCTTAACTGACTGAGCCACTCAGGCACCCCTGTTATCACTGACTTTTAAATTACATACCTTCAAATTGCAAATTAAGAGGCTAAGAATGTTCCCCTATCGTGTCCTAATTTTCAAATTTTAGATTCAAATTTGAACTTTTGGAGCATTACCTACCCCTCTAGAATCCTAATTCACACAGACCAGAGTTAAATTCTTGATGCGATCTTATTGTGGAATTAATAGCAGTATAATTTAAGCAGCTTCTTTTCAAAGAAACTTGCTCAAATAATGACTCAGTGTATATTAATGACCATGAAAAGAGGTATTGCCATATTTGGAAGATAAATACCTTTAGCACTGTCTTTGCATTTGGAATACTGGGATGATATTTTCTTGTTTATAAAGTATGCCTAGCATACCTAGTAGGATCTAAGAATGTCCTCATACCACATAGCCTTACAGACAACATAGCAAAACTGCTGCGGGAGGTGGGGAGAGATCATACAGGTCTACATGTCTTTATGCACAATTATAAAATCAAACTGATCACAATATGTTTTAATTTAATTATTTGGCAACACATGCTATCTGATCTCCATGTGTTGGAATATATGACCCGAAATAATCTGAGCTTGTTTATAAACTTTATTTATCTAAATAAGTGTGAACATTTATCTTATTAGCAGCAAAAATATGACTATGTTTGATTATAAGATTCTGTTCCAGATTGTTCCAGAGACTATCATGTAATCCATAAGATAGGCATTCTTTTACCTTTCTAAAATAAGACAAAATTCTGAATGGTGAAGCATCTATCACCACAGAGCTTGGACAAGGGGTTGTGGGTCTGTATCTAGCAGAAGAATAAAGCAATGCTTCGGGACAAAGGAAAACATCTCTCTCTGAAAGAAGGTTACATTTTCAATGGACAGAAATGAGCACAGGGCAGATTAAGGCACTGATAGTGAGGAAATAAAATGTGGAAAGCTAGGATGACATTAAATGTTTTGATGTAAATGAACAAAACTAAAAATATATAATTACATAAACTAACACAATCGTGCACATGATAGATGCCAGTTACTGTACTATTTAAGTGAAGTAATCCTCTTGATCAGTTTAAAAATATGAGCATAACATCACTGTCCATTTTTTAAAGCAGAAAAAAAAACTGAGTCCCAGAGAGTTTGTTTGAATTGCAAGGAACTGGTTATGCTGGGTCGTAAACTCATTGCCAGCACTATTAACCAGTATTTTTCACAGTGGAGCACTAGGTAATACACCAGGAAGGCCAAACTTGTGCAATGAAAAGTCCTCTGAGGGTAAAATCAAGAAATCTGGGCTGGAACTTGGCTGTAGCTTACTTTAAGAATGCAGAGAATTCACTTAAAACACCTGGATCATGATCTCCTCGTGTGTAAAATGGAAATATTAATTCCTATTTCAAAAATTTGTAGTTCATGCTAAATAGGATAATATATATGAAATCTCAGATGGTAGACACTCTTAACCTTAGGTTACTTTGAATCTCAAATAGCAATAATAAAGTAATAGCTAATGTCGGTCACTATTCCTAACACGTCATGGATTATTTCTTTTATTATAATAAACATTTGTACTCATTAAAATCATTATCCTCTATCATAGATAAGGAGACTGATACAGAGAATTTTACTTTACTTTACTTGCCATAATGTCACAGCTGATAAATAACGAACCATGATACCAATCTGGGAAGCTGGACAGGATTTGCTTGCTTTGCCATTCTGTGGAGAGACTCACTGGAATGTCATAAATGTTTAACTAATTTAGTAGTTAGGGGAAGACATACACATTTTGGGCAGATGACAAAAGCATGATGAGATTTCTGATTTGGGAAAATAAATCTTATAGGAGTGGGTAAAACCGTGGAGAAACAGAATACAGTTTGGAAAAGCAGTTAGAAAGTTACAACAGTAGTTATGGGTTCACTACAGCCTAACCTATGAAGGGAAATAAATCTCCATACAATTGCCAAGCCATCTTATTTACTATGAGATTATGATCTTATTACAAAGGTAGGATTAGCTCAACTCTCATTTTCCCATTAGTTGGTGATGTATTCTTCACTTTGAAGATATTCCTTAGACTCTCTTTCTCTTCTCCCAATTTCCTTTGGAACAGGCTTGTTTTAAAATGGTTTTTAAATAAATAATTCCAAGATCAATATTTTGAATTACTTAAATGAGTAAAATGTGCATGTACTGTTTTTATGAGGCTGGCCCCCTCTCAAATTTTCTCCATATTTATATTGAGGTTCAAGATAATTGTACTATACTTCTAACTTCACAATTTTTATACTTATCATTCTTTATTGTCAACAAATGTCCAGTTGACTTCTGCCAGTTTTATTCTGATTGTTTCAGGAAGAAGGCAGTTCTCCATTTCTTCCATGTTCTCAAACACTTAACCATTTTGATGCCTGTGCCATTTCTCTGCTTCATCAGATGGTTGAAGGTTGCAGGTATCAGATCTGTCATTAGAGTCCCTCCCAGCAAGGCACAATCATGCTGCTTACTAAAATGTAGACAAAAATGTCTATTCCAGACGTGCACTAATCAGGACCAGATGAGTGACCTCATTAGGGAGAGGTTGCCTGTAGCTGAAACCTTCCCTCTTTGTAAATATTATTCTAAGACACTCATTTATCTGTAAACCTGGGGGCATTTATAGTCACTGGTTTTACAAATTACATTCTCAGTGTTATTCATTTTTTTGCAAGTCCAAATTCGAAAATGATTTGTGTGGATTGCTAATAGCCTAATTGCGATTATTATTTCCTGAGTAACCATACACAATCTTTGCTGTTTAAACTTTGACTAATGCTCAGTATATCATTGAGGAGAGTTGTAACTTTTAATGATACAAAAATGGGCAATCAGTTATGCATTACTTAGAAAATATATTCCTCTTTGATGTAAAGTCAAATATGTTGTATTATTTAATGCTACATAAAAAGTTTCCCCAAAATTTTGTGGCTCGAAACACAAACATTCATCTCTCAGTTTCTGTGGGTCAGGAATTTAGGTGAGGCTTAGCTGAGTGTCTGTAGTTCAAGGTCTCTCACGAGGTTGCAGACAAGCTATCAGGCATGACGACTGTCTAATTTGAATACTTGACTTAGCGATGATATTACTTCTTCTAAGCCCACTCACTTGGTGTCTGGCAAGCCTCACTCCCTCATAGGTATTGGACTAAGGACATTGATATCTTGCTGGCTGTTGAATTCCTTTCAATTCTCTCAAGTTCCTTGTCATAGGAACATCTCTACAGGACTGTCTCATGGCATGGCAGCAGGCTTTATCCAAAGCAAGCACTGACAGAGAGCAAATACATGCCCAAGACTTTTTATAACCTAATCTCTGAAGTGACATTCCATAATGTCTGCCTTATGCTATTTATTATAACTGAGCTGATATTTCCACCCCACATTCAATGGGGGGGGGGGATACACAAGGGTGTTAATGCTAGGAGGCTGAAATCATTGGGAGGCATCTTAGCATTTATTTGCCACACAGGTACAATTTATTGTTACCTAAATGTTTCATCAAAATTGATTGAAGAGAAAACAAATGAAAACTACAACATGTCACCCTTAAACTGTTGATTTATAAGTACTGATACAATAGATATTGACAATAGCATAAGATTATTTCAACAATCCTGTAGGTGCAAGAAGGCATTTTGATTCTTGATTAATCATCTGAATTTCTAATATTCTTGCATTGAAACTGAACTTCATATGAAGTCACCTGATGTGAAAAAAGCTTATTAAAAAATAAGTAAAATATGTACTTCATTTATTTCTAGGAAGAATGTAAGATATAAGCATACCAGGAAATTAGAGATAAAAATACAAAAGGCACTTATGAATACATTCATTGAGCTTGATAAGAATGGTTCAATAAAGTTGTGGCTCTAGAAGGCTAATTTCACTGTGGAACAAACGGGAAACAAGGAAAAGGAGTCCAGTCATGGGATCCGTTCTTTCATGAATCTTGAGGGTGGGGAAGAAGTGATAAAGTAGAGAAATGTGGGGTTATAGATGTGATTATTTTTAAGAGGAAAAAAATTAATGGAAAGGTAAGTTTATAGATACTAAAGTTGGAGGGAAGCAAATTTCTTGAAGAGATGGGAATTGAGAGTTATGATTCCCCTACTACAAGGGGAAAGAATGTCACTTCCACTGAGGTGGGAAGAAAAGAATTAAGTGGGAATTGTGGCTTTTGATACATTCCTAGATGCAAGTGCAGCAAGTGGACTTAGAAGTTGCCTTTTTAACAGTATCTAACAGTACCTATTTTTTTTCTGTAAAATAAATACAGCTTTTGCATGTTCAAAGAGTAGACCATTGTAGGCAAATGGAAACAGACTCATGAGTGATAGAGAGTTGAAGCAGTTGGAGACCAGGATATCAGTCCTCGGTGTTTTGGAATATGTTTTAGGATATAATGCTCAATTTCAATGCCAATCACTTCTTGTGTGTATTACTGAATTCCCCTGATAACTGATTTCTTTGCTGTCTCTTGGGCCTATAGTTTCTGGGGTAAATATAATTTTCTCAAACTAGTATCATAAGGACCTTAAGGATATATGCCCCTCTGGCTTCTTAGGGCAGCAGCATGGTCTATATCAGCCATACAGGAAGTTCCCCAAATTGAGCTATCTTCTATCTGTAGCCTTTTTCTAGGCTCTTTGTTCTACTGAACTATATACTTGGGGGGAGCAGAAACAATATCTCTTCCCATCACATGGTGCCCTGCAAATATAAATATTTATTTGTCCACTACATAAATATTTATTAAGCAAATGAATATTTTTTAAATCACATGATAGAATAAGTACTTTTTCCCTTCCTTAAATCATCTAGGTAACTCATATTCTTCCTTTAAAATCTAAATCAAGGACATGTGAAATTTTTCCCCATCCTCCTTCTCTTTTTGTTCCTGTAACACCTGGTATACATCTCTATCATAATGTTTGTCACCTTGACCTCTGGTAGACGTAAGCTCCTTGAGAGCAGCACTCATAATTGATATATATTTGTTCCTCTGAAACAAAAATGCTTAATAGATTTTATGAAATAATAATCTAAACTAGATATTTAAGCTCTGACTGTGTTAGAAGAATAACAAGGCAAATTACTTAAAAGTATTTGTGTAGGTTGGAAACAGGTCATTTCGCTAAGACTTTATAGAATAGGTTGGGGGAAAAATAGAAGTTAATCATTGACTTAATGTGCTCTGGCAGCTAATAGAGGAATATCACATATTTCTTAGCAACTAATTCAAAGAGAAATTTATGTTTATAAAAGCACCCTTAAAATATAATGGAAAATGTCTTCACTTAGTACTTTTAGAAAGCTCTAAAACTTGTTCAAATAGGAAGTTTATATACTGATGGACCAAAATACATTACAACTTGTGTTTTGAGCTGAAGTGTCATGGTCCAGATATGTCACCTTATGATTAACTAACAAAGTGCAGAAATAGAATTAACCTCTAATTAAATTTCTCTTAATAAGGTATCTCAGGTTATCCTTTAGTGAGAGTGGAATAAAACTTTCTCAGTGCTGGCATTCAAAGATTTTAAAATGGAGACTTCAGTGTTTTTATACAACGTATAGAAAAGGTGATGGTGACAACGTTCTACGTGGTTTTAGGAGTCTGATTTTTATTCTTACTTTGGTCAAAGACCATATTTCTTGTGTTTGAGTTAAGAAACTAGAGATTCTTGCTTATATCTCAAATATTTTCCTCAAATAAGAAATCTCACATATTTTACTTCTTAGATTTAGACATTATAGGAAAGACAGTTTGAGCCTGTTTTCAGTAAAGTCTTGTATTATTTAATACTGATAATGCCAATGTCATCAGTGTGAAAATAATGCTGCAGGTGGGACATTCATTGAGGAAACTGCTTTGTTGAATTAAGATGTATTTCTTAAGGGGAGGGTGAATAGAACCTAGCCATGATTTATGACCACTTATAATTAAAATGTGTTATTACAGACACCTGTCACAGATCCTCTACTAAGACCATAAATAATATCTAGTGCACCTACCTTTTAAATCTGTGTTTTGAACTACTACTACCCCTAAATTTATTCTCCTCCTATTTATTTATTACTCAGATAATGTAAAGTAGAAGCTGAGATTTTTAAATAAAATTAATGCTATGATCAAGAAAGGCTGATATTTCAAAATATACTAATCTAATTCTTAGTGTAATTAATACAAAATATCTCATCAGTTGAATTGATGGTAAGCAAATGGGTTGACTTGCTTTTGTTGCTCACCCAGTGAAAAACTTTTTAAACTGAAAATATAGGTTTATTGTGATGAGTATTTTTACCCTTAGGTCTTGAATTCACTCATTTTTGTTCAATAGAATGAATTGCATATGCTATGTGCCTAGTGGTATATAGGGTTCTACAGAAAATAAGAATTGTGGTGAAAGGTTTTTATCCATCAAATAGTTTGTCATCATATTTGAGATAATAAATTACTGAATAAAATAAAAAGTCATATTCATGAAAGTAATATTCATTAAAATGCTTTACAACCCTGTGCAATGGGTGAATAAAGGATAGAACACTGAGAACAGCAAAGTTAAGATAAAATTTCTATGGACAAGAACAAAGTGTAAACCATCCAAATAAGTATTAAGCAGAAAGCAAAGATTACAGAATGTGAGAAACAGAAGGAGCCACATGAAAAAATGGAGAATATTGCTCTTACAGCACAGTAGGGACTGCGGTATAGTCAAAGAGTGACTGGGTCTAAGAAAGGGATCTGACATAGTTCAGAGAAATAGAAAGCCTGATGAAGGTTATGTTTAAGGAAAATTTATTGGACACTAATGGAGAGATTCAACAGGATGCAAGAAGGCATGGTAATGACTGGAGAAAATGAACTGACATTTTTTATTTAAGATATAATTGCAATTATATATTGAAAAAATAATAACAGTGGATGCATGCAGTCATTTCTATTCAAGCAGAAAATAATGATTTTATAATTTCCCATGTTTGTCTGTGTATATAAAACAAATGATGCCAACAATTACCTATCAATATACATAGCTCTTGCCTGAAGCTAGATGATTTTGGCACATCTTCATGTTCCATGAAATGTGAAACACAAATTAATGGCTGTATTCCTGATTAGAATAAAAATGTGATTTATATGCAAGTGATCTCTAGGCCTCGGAGTACACCAAACTACAAATTAGTTTATACGAACTTGGTAATTTCAAGTATCTGTAGGATGTATATATGTACATTTTAAGACATATATTTCAGTTATTTATATAAAATATATAAAATACATATTTATAGTAAATAGTTAAAAGTAAAATTATGTTAATTACTTAATGAAAGAACTAGGTAATAATAATTATAAATAATATTTATGAAAATTATATTTATACAGTAATGTATGTGAAATAATATCAAAATAAGAACCATCCTATTTCATAATGCCATAAATAACTTTAAAACATTGGTCACTGCTCTTGAGGTCATTTAGCCCTTCTGACTGTGGTCCCTAACATGAGGTCAGTTTTCTTGAGCTCTCACACCTGACCCAGAAGGGGTGGTGATCAAAATATAAGAATTAGGAAACGAAAGTGAAGAAAAATACAGTTAAGTTTTGCTTAGCAATGTCAAACTTGTATCTTGGAACTATGTAGCATTTGAAATCCTTGGGGATGATTAAATTCATACCTATTGATACGTGGTGCCTACTCAAGCATAAACACAGTGCCTCTAAGGACTTAAAATTACTTTTAAAGGGTATTAATACAATCCATCATTTTCACTTTGGAATTTTCTTACTATAATACTATAATAATGTGCTGAATCACCTTTGCTGAATCTAACTTTTCTTGAATTGCTTTATTCTGTTTCACAAGTTCTAATTTCATCGACCTAGATGACCTGAACATAAGTTTATATAACGGTTGTCATTGAATTCTCTTTATAAACTTAAAAAACTGGAAACTAGAGAACTTGTCATCCCTGATGGCTTCATAAAAAAAAAAAAACTGGAAACTTGTTGGAAAAAACATTCTAAAGTTATTTGTTAACACTGCTTTTCTCGTAAAATAGAACAGCAAATCAATAGTTTGGATTCATTGATTTGGATTACAGAGTATAATTAATTAGACATATAAATTATAACATAGTTTAAAGAATTTATTTCAGTCAGTTATTCTTCTAGTGTCTTTTTTCATAAGTAATGCTTGCGTTTTAAAATAAAATCTGGTAATGGGCAGAAAACATGAATAGACACTTCTCTAAAGAAGACATCCGGATGGCCAACAGGCACATGAAAAGATGCTCAACGTCGCTCCTCATCAGGGAAATACAAATCAAAACCACACTCAGATATCACCTCACGCCAGTCAGAGTGGCCAAAATGGACAAATCAGGAGACTATAGATGCTGGAGAGGATGTGGAGAAACAGGAACACCCTTGCACTGTTGGTGGGAATGCAAATTGGTGCAGCCACTCTGGAAAACAGTGTGGAGTTTCCTCAAAAAATTAAAAATAGACCTACTCTATGACCCAGCAATAGCACTGCTAGGAATCTACCCAAGGGATCCAGGAGTACTGATGCATAGGGGCACTTGTACCCCAATGTTTATAGCAGCACTTTCAACAATAGCCAAATTATGGAAAGAGTCTAAATGTCCATCAACTGATGAATGGATAAAAAAATTGTGGTTTATATACACAATGGAGTACTACATGGCAATGAGAAAGAATGAAATATGGCCCTTTGTAGCAACATGGATGGAACTGGAGAGTGTTCTGCTAAGTGAAATAAGCCATACAGAGAGAGACAGATACCATATGTTTTCACTCTTATGTGGATCCTGAGAAACTTAACAGAAACCCATGGGGGAGGGGAAGGAAAAAAAAAAAGAGGTTAGAGTGGAAGAGAGCCAAAGTGGAAGAGACTCCTAAAAACAGAACTGAGAGTTGATGGGGGGTGAGAGGGAGGGGAGGGTGGGTGATGGGTATTGAGGAGGGCACCTTTTGGGATGAGCACTGGGTGTTGTATGGAAACCAATTTGACTATAAACTTCATATATTGAAAAAAAATAAAATAAATCTGGTCAAAATTGACTCTAGCTCAAATAATGTATTCAAAAGCAAATTCAAATCTGGGATAAAACAAACCTGGCTTCTTTAGACCTGGGACAAATATTTTTCACATAGTATATATTCAGTAAACATAAATTGGAATAATTCAAGTTTGAATTTATATTACATATGTAAATATGGTCCTTTTAAAGAACAGAATAACTTGAACTGCCTTAATAGCTTAGAGATAACATCCATCATTCTTTACATGCAAAGTATCATAGGACTTCTACTAGGTAGAGAAACTAAGGTGTCACATTTAAGAAAAAAAAAAGACAACTGATAATTTGCTTTCTGAAAAAGCAGTACAGTTAGATAAGAAATCAGTAGAGAACATCACAGGTCAACCCAATCAGTTACCATTAATACAGCCATAGGCTATAGCAGACACAAGCTATAGAAGAGATGAGGAGCCCCTTTTCTATCTAATGCACATACAGAGTGTTTCTTCAAATAATTTCTGAAAGGTTTATGCTACATATCAATTTGTTAGTCCAATGACAACTAATGGATTCAAAAGTATTATAACTATATTTAATGTTTAATGTATTATTTATTTAGGCTTGATTTCCTTGGAATCCCTCCCTATTGTGGATTCATTTTCAAAAACAGAATGCAGTTACATCACACAGAAATATGTCCTGAAAGAGCTCTTCCTTTTGGCACAGGTTGCCTTTCTAAATACAAGGTGCCAATACCAATGAGCAAGAAAATTGGAGCCACATTGTGTATCTAAAGTGGAAAAAAGAAGGATTCAGAACAGCTACTTCTTACTACAATGGATCACTGAGCACAGTCTACTGAAATAAAACTGCCTTCTGAGAAAGATTAAAAATCTGAAGTCTCTGTGTCCACAATGCCCATTTTTCAATGAAAATCACTAGACATACAGAGAAACAGGAAATGGGGTCCAAAGTCAATGAAAAAGTAAAAATCAATCCATTGAAATAAAGCTGAAGCAGGAAGATAAGGGCAAATAAAACTAAAGAGGGCAGATCTATCTATGTATCTATATAGATAGATCTCCAATTATATATATATAAAGAGAGCATATATATATATATATATATATATATATAGAGAGAGAGAGAGAGAGAGAGAGAGAGAGGCAGAGGAAAAAGTAGAAAAGGAGAGGAAAAAGATGAGGCATAAATAAAGGGAAAACCAAAAGACCTTCAGCAACCTCTACACCAAGATGAATATAAGGAGAATCATATTTAGGTACATTGTAATCAAACTACTGCAAATCAAAGCTAAGGAAAAATTCTCAAAAGTAGCCAGAGGGAGAAATAAAAACATATTCAAGGGAACAAAGATAAAATGATGGTTGATTTCACATTAGAAACAGTGACATACAGAAAAAATAGATCAACTTTAAACTGCTTGAGGAAAAAAAATGGCAGAATTTTAAATGTCACAAAAACATGAATGAAATGAAGTTATTTTTATATAAACAAATCTGAGAAACTTTGTCTCCAGCAGATCACCACTACAAAAAGTACTAATGGATATTCTTCAGGCCAAAGGGAAATGGTGCTAGATTGCAACTCAGATCTACAGGTAGAAAGGAAGTCCATCAGAAATGGTAAATAAGTAGAAAATTTTAAAACTATATTTTCTTCTTATAATTTACATAAAATATATCTGTTTACTGTAAAGTGAGATTTACAATTTAGGAAAAAGTAAAAAATACTATTAAAAATGGAAAGAGGATAATAAATGAATGATACTGTGGTAAGATTATTGCATGTGTGTAGTGAGATAAAGAACGTGAAGTATCAGCTTTGAAATGAAAAAAGGGAGATAATAGTAAAACCCGAAAAGAGAGTATGATGATGTAAAGTTGTGAGCATGAAGAGTAAACTACTGCCTATAATTGGACTATGAAGAGTTATGAGTGCTGTTAGCCCTGGAACAACCACCAAAACACAATTAGAGATTTAAAAATCAGTACAAGAAATAAATTAAAATCATATATATCAACTGAAAAGAAAAAAGAGAAGGAGCCACAAAAGAATAAAAACAAAGTACAAGTGGAGAATAAATAAGATGGTCTTAATTCCAAACATACCAAAAATTACAGTAACTATAAATGAACTAAATATTAAAATTTAAAATGATAGAATAACATAGATGAATATAACAGAAACTATACTGAGGAAAAGTAGCCAGAGACACAAAAAATAATTAGTGCATAATTTCATTAACATCAAATTCTAGAAAAGGCCAAAACCATCAGTTAGTCAAGAGAGTCATATCAATAATTGCCTGGCATAGGAGCAAGGGCTGTGAAGATAACTGCAGAGGAAAGAAAGTAAGGAAGCTTTTTGGGAAGAGGAAGTGTCCTGTATCTTGATTGAGCAGCACTTACACTGTAGTATATATCAATCAAAGGTTATTGACCTGTACATTTAAAATGAGAGAATTTTGGGGCGCCTGGGTGGCTCAGTCGGTTGAGCGGCCGACTTCAGCCAGGTCACGATCTCGCGGTCCGTGAGTTCGAGCCCCGCGTCGGGCTCTGTGCTGACAGCTCGGAGCCTGGAGCCTGTTTCAGATTCTGTGTCTCCCTCTCTCTCTGACCCTCCCCCATTCATGCTCTGTCTCTCTCTGTCTCAAAAATAAATAAACGTTTAAAAAATAAAATAAACTGAGAGAATTTTATTGCGTGTAAGTTATATCTCAATAAAGTTGTTTTTTTAAGTGTATCAAAATACTGATTGCTTACTGATCAGTATATCAGACTTTATGGGTTCAAATATTGCCTCTCGTATTTTCTTACTGTATGAATTGGGCAAATTACTTAACCATCCTAAGTTTTGTCTATAATTGGGAATAATAGTAGTTTATAGCACTGGTGAGAGGATTAATTCCTTATCTGGAGCAGGTGTTCACTATATATCAATACCATATTGTAATAATATCATTAGCATCACTACTATTTTTACAAGGTTCAGAATGTGAAACTGTTGAAAGAGATATATCAAATAATGAGACAAAGTTATTCTCATGTTCAAATAATTCTTTTAAAAGAGAAATGAGACTTGGATAAAAAGTAAACTCAAAAAGATGCTATTTGGTAATGTAAGATAGGGCAATTAGAGTCAAGTCACTCAATACATACAAAAAACATTAGTTTCCTATTAATGCTGTAGCAAGTTACCATAAGTGTTGTGGCTTAAAAGAACAAAAATGTATTATCTTACAGTTCTGGAAGACAGAAATCCAAAATGAGTAAAATAGGGCTAAAATCAAGGTGTCAGCAGGCCTACTTCCTTCTGAAGGCTCTAGGGAAGAATATATTGCTTTACCTTTGGTAGCTTCTAAAGGCTGCTTATATTTGGCTTGTGGCTTTTTTCTTCACCTTCAAAACAAGCCACATAGCATCCTCTCTTTCTTTCACATGACCTTCTTCTCTCCTATATCAACTCTCTTGCCTCCATCTTATAAAGATACATGGGGTTACATTTAAGATCCACCAAGATAATCCGGAATAATTCTCACCTGGAGATCCTTAATTTGACCACATCTGCAAAGCCCCTTTGGTCATATAAAATAACAAAGATTCTAGGGATTAGTACACAGTTGTCTTTGGAGGCCTGCCAAATGCCATACGAGCAAGATTGGAAATGAGAGGGGAGGAAAGGAGACACTAGTGCCCTGAGAAATTTTATTTTTAAAAGTTTACAAGTGTTTGGTCAAGGAGAAACAAATGTGAAACAAAAACAAATATATGAAATAAAATGTCATTGTTATTTTTAGGTGTCCTAAATGTTTATCTGCGTTTGAAAGGGCAGACAACCATAGAGAATCCACTGTGGTCTTCAAGTGGGAATAAAGGACAACGGTGGAATGAGGCTCATGTTAATATATATCCAATTACTTCATTTCAGGTAAGAGAAGAACAATCACTTCTGTAAATAGATTGCTACACATGAGCATAATGTTAAAAGGCAGACCTTAAGCAAACATTAGAATATGAACATTCAGAAATTCTGTGATACAAGTATCACAAAATGACAGTATTAAGTTTTTCTTTAGTTCTCAAAGCTGTTTTATAAAGAGAAAATGACCCTTTTTCTTATTAATACCTATCAAGTAATATGTTTGAATAATTATCTTTCAGAATCTAAATGATTTGCCTAGTGGAAATGTAATCCATTTCTACAAATTCACATGTGTATATTTTGTTATCTGAAGTTAAATAACACAGGTTCTTATAATAATGGAAGCTGGGTAGTCTGTTCTCAATCTGAATTTTAGTTGATGAAATTTTATATGTTTTAGCAAAATGTGTCTCTTTAGGCTAATGTCATTTTAGTATTTTATCACTGTGATTACCAAAGCCAGAGAACTTAACAAAGCTATTTTTCTTTGTTTTGACATAGAAAGGTAGGCTTAGATTGAAAGCTACAAATATATAATATAAATTTTAATGACTATAAAAATGGCCACTATGGCTTGAGACAATACTTCATGAAAATATATCAGTGGAGAAAATAATGTAGTTGTAATGATTTTAGTGACTATATATAGTATGTGTATTTTATATACTCAAGTGTTTTTTTTCTATCGGTGATTTCCTCAATATATTGAAACATATTTTTGCTTCCTATGTAACTGCCTCACCAACACATTATTAAATCAAATATATATACAATATGTTTTTAAGAGAATAGTTATATTAATTATTAGTTATTGCTATAGACATCAATTTAGTAAATATTTATTAGGCACATTCAAGATAATAATTTATTCTCCTAACGAACAATTCAATAAATACTTTTTGAGCTACTACCATATGCCAGGAACATACATAGTTTGAAGATCTAAAAATGATTGCTTGGGGTGCCTGGGTGGTTCAGTCAATTGAGCATCCAACTTTGACTCAGATCATGATCTCATGGTTCGTGAGTTCAAGCCCCACGTCGGGCTCTGTACTGACCGCTCAGAGTTTGGAGACTGCTTCGGATTCTGTGTCTCCCTCTCTCTCTGCCCCTCCCCCACTTGTGCTCTGTCTCTCTCTCAAAAATAAATAAACATTAATTTTTTAAAAATGATTGCTTACCTCAGATTGGTAGAAATATACATCTAAACACTAACATCACATACTGTAAAAATTGCAGTAAGAGAGGTATGCACAAGGTTCTGTGAGCACATCCAAACAACAAGAACAGTATGGAGGAAAGTCAAGAGACACTTGAGGTATAAGGTGAAACCTGAACCAAGGAGAGGGATTGCAAAGCCAAGCAAGAGCTAACAATATTGCAGCAGAGTTCGGAGTAAACAGACATAGACATCATATACCATAGGATTTGCTTGAGAAACAGAAAAACTTTTATCTAGAATTTGGTACCTAAAGATACATCAGACTGGGGTGATCTGAGGTTAAGGTTTAGATAATGGGGAGTCATTGGAAGATTTTAGTTGGGGAATGACCTGGTACAGTGGTCACGTTGGGGTTCAAGTGGGTAAAATTGGGCTGGCAAACAACTTAGCACTCACAAAATTCACATGAAAGATGTTGAAAGAATAAACTCAGGAAGTGGTATAAAAAGAAGTGGATGATTTCAAGATCTACTTAGGTGTGAAAACTAGCACAGCATTTTTATGTTGGGAATTTGGGAAGCAGCCATAAATGACTAACAGGTTTCCAACCAGGGAATCTTGGGTAATGCCTGTGCTACACATTACCTTAAGAAAAAAAAAGGAAGGAAGGAAGGAAGGAAAGGAAAGGAAAGGAAAGGAAAGGAAAGGAAAGGAAAGGAAAGGAAAGGAAAGGAAAGGAAAGGAGGAAGGAAGGAAGGAAGGAAGGAAGGAAGGAAGGAAGGAAGGAAGGAAGGAAGGAAGGAAGGAAGGAAGGAAGGAAAGAGAAAAGCTTCAGGGTTGAATACGGCTACTTCTTTCTTGGACATGTAAATAAAAAATGCCTATAGACTATCCTTTTAAAGCTGTGCAGGTTGCTGTATGTGTTTATGTGAAACTTTGGAGACATACACATTTGTGAGTCATCAGGTTGTATGTGCTACTTAGAAATGTGGGAATGGTTGATATTTCCAAGGGAAAGTGTACATAGGTGAATAGTGATTAAATGATGGAACCATGCAGAAAGCTAACCAATAATTAATAACAACTGTGGGAGAAGAGCTCAATCCTAAGTAGTATTTTTTAAAGTTAAAAGGAAGGAGATCCAGGAAAGTTGGGTGCCCACAGAATTTAGAGACAGTGATACTCAAATAGAAAAGCAAGTTGAGTCCAGTGCATTGGTCATTACACAGAGTGTCCAATCTTGGTAAAGATTGGACATCTTTACCATCTTGGTAAAGAACCACCATCATAACTAAAATTATTTACTCCTCAGAGTTAATAAAATGACCTATAGGCAGATATTAAATTTGTTATATTTATGCAGTTATTTTATTCTATAATTTTTCACATTAGTAAAGTATGAATTTTGTTTTGTTTTGTTATGATCTTACAAGGGAATGTTGCTTTAGTCAGGTTGTTACAACAGGGAGAATCCACAAGGGAATGTCCCCCTGGATACAAGCAATGAGGAGAGTTCATAGAGGAAAGAAATGAGAGGCAGAGTATCAGTTCCAAACTTGAGGTTTCATCTCATAGAAAGGAATTGCTTTCCTTTGTGATTTGGTCCATCTTACTCCATTGCATCTTATAACCAGAATTGTTGATTTAAAGAAGGGATTTCAAGATGTGTATTGGTCTTTTGTTACCAGGAAGGATGTGGTCAGTATAAATTCAGAGTAGAACATTTTTACAGCTCACTACAAATGACACATTTTCTGCAGCCTCAGAGATTTCCATATTAAATTCACAAAACGAGATTGATTAGAATGTTTAAAGCAGATGTTCAATAAAGTGTTATTCACAAAACTCCAAACCTTGGAGAACTCTTCACTACAGTCAACTCTTCGCCTCATTCCAATTGAGAAGTCAGCCTGGGTTTGCATAGTTGGTGCTCACAGTATTTGTCATTTCTGGTGCTTTTTGTTCTTTTGTAGATGCAGATTTCCATCTGGTATCAATTTTATTTTGCTTGAAGGACTTCTTTTAACATTTATTTATTATAGTGTGGGTCTGGTAAACATGAATTCTTTTTACCTTTTGTACTTCTGAAAAAGTCTATTTCATCTTCATATTTTGAAAGATCTTTCCCCTGAGTATAGGATTCTAGTTTTTCCTTTTGGAACATTAAAGATATTCTGCTGTCTTTTTGTTTGCATTGTTTCCAAGAATAAATCTGTTGAAACTCCTATTTATCCTTCTGTGTGTAATATGACTGGCTGCTTTTAAGATTTTCTCTTTACCACTGGTTTTGAGCAATTTAACTGTGACATGTTTTTATGTCATTTTCTTCATTTTCCATGTGCTTGTGGTTCATTGATTTTGAATCTGTGAGTTTATAGTTTTTATAAAATCTAAGCATTGTCTGGCTAATGTTTCTTCAAATATTTTTGTTCCTCCTCCTCTCCTTTGAAGACTCCAGTATCTTATATATGTATATAAGACCCCTTATCTATGTGCACGTATATAAGGTGTTACAGTTCATTGATGCTTTTTAAATGCTTTTTAAGTTGATTTTTGTGTTTCATTTTGCATAGTTTTCTGGTGTGTCTTCACATTCATGAATCATTTCTTCTGCAATGTCTAATCTGCCTTCAATCATATTCAGTGTATTTTGCATTTCAGACATTGTCATTTTTGTCTCTATAAGTTCAACTTGAGTGTCTTAAAAAATATTTCCACATCTCTAGTGAATGTTTTGAGTATATGAAACCAAGTTATACTAGATTTCTTTGTCATTGTCTGCTAATGCTAATACCTATGTCAGTTCTTGGTTGGTTTTAACTGATTTTTTTTTTCCTCCTCATTACAAGCCATTATTTATCTGCTTCTGTGCATGTCTGGTAGTCTGATTGGGTGTCAGACACTGTGAATTTTATTCTGAGAGGTAAAATTCTTAAAATTTTATAAAATGCAAATTTTTTGTGTATTTTTTTATATTTCTGTAACTATTCTTGAGCTCGTTTGGTAGTTATTTGGAAGCTGTTTGATTATCTTGGTCTTGTTTTTAAGATTTGTTGGAAGACGCTGAAGCAGTGTTTAGTATAGGGCTATTCTCACTACCAATGCAAGAGTCTTCTGAGCACTCTGTCCAATGAATTATGAGGTTTTCATGTCTTGTGTGAGTTAGGTACTGTTACCTTAAATGCATCACTCTGGTTCTTTCCCAGTTCTTGTGTAGTTACCAGACATTCACGCCCTGATGAGTACATTACTGAATACTCGAGGGGGACTTTCTGCAGATCTCTGTAACTCTGTCTTTGCTTATATCCTGTCTTGCGCAGTCTAGCTGCTTTGGACTCCTTAGACTCTCAGCTCTATCTCCTCAACCCAGATTTTCTACCAGGTTCTGTCTTTCTTCTGCTTGCACCATGATCTATAAATTCTGTATAGGACAGTCATAGGATTCACCTTGTTTCATTCCTGTCACTCATTGATCATTGTTCTTCATTACCTAATGCTCATTGTTTCCTATATTTTGTCTAGTTATTTGGTTGTTTCTGATGAGAGGATAGGTCTGGTTCCTGTTAATCTGCCTTGCTGGAAGCAAATCAAAAAGTAGCAGTTTTTAATGAAGCATTGCTACGCTATGTAATTATCAGTCAAAAATAAAATAAATAAAATCATTTTTATTTTGTATTTCTATGTTATTTTATTCTCTGACATATTTTTAGGTCTGTTGACTAAAGACTGTCTTTAATTTCATAAATCTTGATTTTTGAAGGAAACATGAAACACAGCTACATCATCTTACCACATATATTGTTTGTATTTTGGTTTTGAGTTTGTTGTTATTTTGAACTCTTTTCAGACAAAGTCATTTTATACTCAAAAATAATTTATAACCTATTGAGCTTTTCAAAAATGCTTTGGTATGTAATGCCTACCAGGAAAACATGGTAAAAACTGTACAGAATATATTAGGATATAAATTAAGTTATGAGAAGTTTTAATATTACTCAGATGTAGATTTGTGGCATTGTAGAATGTCTTTAATTCAAGTGGAAAGGATATCTCCTACCTCTTGGAATTTTAAATGAGATGTAAGTAGTCTTGAGCCTCTGCTGCACTGACACTTAGGTTGTTTTGTTTGGAGTTGCATACATTTAAATTATTTTGATTTATAAACCCTTTAAAAAACAGCCACTTGCAAAGTCCTTTGTTTGAGTGTGCCCAGTTAGTTTGCTTAGCTGAAAATAAAATTGTTTAGTATTTCTCAGGGTTAGTAGAAGTTTTAGCCTTCTGAAATTCCTTTTGGGGTTCTTTTTCAAGAATTAATTTAACATGATCAGTGCTTATGATGAAAACATATTTTATTACTAGATTTGGAAGGAATACAGCAAAAATTCCAAAAATGGTAAAAATGATGCAGTGTTATCTTAGAATGCTACTTATCATTTATATCACACACCAAAAAAAAAAAAAAACATCCTTTTTAATGCTTTACTTATATTCCAAATGCTTTCCAGGGGGGAAATATGGAGACATCCTGAGACATAAAAGATGCTCTTTATATTTTCTTTATTACAGTTGAAAGGATATCTGGAGATCTTCTCCCTTTATATCCTCATTTAAAGATTTCAAAGTGATTTCAAGACAGTGTATCTTAAATAACATACATCCTTAACATGAAATAGGGTGGGAAAAGATTTTAGCTCTCTTTACATCATGCTCCCTTCATGCTTATCTAGGTAATAATAATAATAATAATAATAATAATAATAGTAATCCGGAATATATTGTCACATGGTCAAGTAGATGTATATCTGGCATTCTAAGCCAAATTCCAGGGCCATTATATAGACACAACTATGGCTCCTAAAGTAACTATTGTAAACATTTTCCAATGACGGGGCACCTGGATGGCTCAGTGGTTAAGCTTCTGACTGGATCGCAGGTTAGGTCTTCATCTCA
This sequence comes from Felis catus, assembly GCF_018350175.1. Taxonomy (NCBI): domain Eukaryota; kingdom Metazoa; phylum Chordata; class Mammalia; order Carnivora; family Felidae; genus Felis; species Felis catus. The sequence continues at coordinate 94,771,035 of NC_058373.1, read as the reverse complement.
GGGTTGTAAGTTCACCTGCACTAGGGATCCACACTTGGTATGAAGCCTACCTAAAAAGAAAAAAGAAAACAAAATTCTTCCAATGTTAAAGCTATTTTAAACTTTATTTGTATCTTAATTTTTTCCAAGTGATGTACACTGTCAGTTTTCAGACTGTATTCTTAGAATTTGTGGTTGCCTTAGCAGTAATAATCAGAAGTGATGTATCTCTTGTCTTGAAGAATATGCTATGAACATTTGCAGAAGGCATCATTAATATTGAAGTCAAATCATCAAGAGTGTGTTGTATCCTTTGACTCCCCCATCTATTTTTATTCATTAGTGTTGCATGGAGCTCTTTCTTCCTTACTAAGAAATTATATTTGAACACAAGTTTTAATAGCATCATCTATATCTCTGTCTCTTTATTGACATCTGTATCGGTAAGCTTTAATGCACTATACTGTACGTAAGAAATTGTCAATCAGTGAATTAAAATAATTTTGTTTAGTGTCATTCTAATAACAGAAGCCAACATACATTTTATTAACTTCCCACTTGAATATACCCACCAACAGTTAATTTTATGATCATGCAGTATTTATCACATATTAGGTTTGATGCATTGCATGTGCACACTGTGAAAATATATAAAATTTTAAACTTGTCATTTCAGTTAAGGGAAATAATATCAGTATGATTGTGTGTAAAGACCATGTTTTACATAAATTGAGCCTTCTTTTAGGAAACCTAAACTTTAACATTTTATCCCTAAGTATATAGATGTAATTAATTCCTTCTTTGTGGCAATTAAAGCAAATGCATTTCAGAAGTATTGAAGAGGAAAGGAACATAATTTTACCCCTGTAATGTAATAGTATTCAGAATCATGATGGTCCTTCATAAAAATATGACAAAATTTAACCTGTTAAACTAGAGAACATTTCTTTTATAAATGAATAAAATTCATTTTTATCATTGTATACAGATTATAGCTTCCAGTTTGAGATACATCATAAGGAATGGTTATAGTTTCTTCTTTTTTATACCTGGGAAAAAGCTGTTTGTCACCAAGGATTTATTTTTGTAAACACTTGAAAGTTTGGCCAAGGTACACTGTTTGAATTGAATCTGTATGCATTTTATTTCTGTTACCTACTTCACAATCAAAAACAATATAAAGGAAAAAGGTATCCCTCTAGGTCTTAGTTTAGAAGTCACTTACGAGTATATTAGAATCCATAAAATTTTGTTATAATAATTAAATATGTAGTTGGAGTTGGAGTTCAGAACATAAAAAGAACAATGCGATAAATATCTCTTGTGAGAGTCTGTAGGAGTTAAAAAAAAACACTCTATATCTTCTTAGGAGCAAAACTCTTACGGGAATTTAAAGGAAACAAACAAACATATGGCATAGGATCTTTTTCTCCCTGTTCAAATAGGAGGCTGAGGAAGACTACAGTATTTCTCTGGAATATTGGATTGGATTCCCTATCATTGCACGATTACAAATAAATATTACAAACACTAATTATATAACTGTACCAAGAGATATTGTCAGAAATTATTTTTATCATCTACTGCTGTTTACACTATCTATGCTACTATATTTCTGATTTATTTCCACACACAATACATAGAACACCTGTTATGCTTACACAGGAAGTAAAGTTGCTTTACTCAGTGACAAGCTGTATTATTGATAGTTGTACAGATAAATGTAATAATTTATAAATAAGCTAGCTTTTATTTCTATAACACTTAACTCATTCAGGATCAAAAAGGGATGAAGTTTTCATATAAGAAAATGTGCTAGATATAGGCAGTCCTGATGACACATGACAGTTCGACTTGTGTTGATTTGTATTTTTGCTGTTCAGCCAACTATACACATACAGTCAACTCACTGCAGGGAGGCAACACGCACATTAAATTACATCAATCTACTCTGATGCTTACCGAAAAAGGCTCTCCCAACGCTTCCTCTCAGTCCTATCACAAAAGTAGTGTGACAGCATCCTTCACAACCTCTCTGCTTCATGGCTCTGTCTTTAACCCAAACGTAGGTCTGACCATATGTTTAAGCATGAACTATGTAACCTGAATGGGAAGAAGAAGGAAGGGAGGATAAAGACAGCTAATGGGAAAATTAGGAGTGATTGATACTTTATGGTCCCTAAAAGACATTTTGAAATGCTTTGAGCAATGGCAGCATCATTCAAGGGCCAGCAGCTTTGAAAAGATGTTGATGATTTACACATTTTAGTTCTCACTTTTTTTTTTAAATAGTCTCATCTTTTTTATATTGACACCTACCTCCGGGTGACTAGAACTTGCTAAGTAAAAATAATTGTGTACTTTAAAGAAATGAGAAAAATTGTGGATGATTGTCTTACCTATTTACCTCTACATAACTAAGATGGAAAAATCTATGTATTCCTAAACCTGTTTCTCCAGCATCCTTCCCAATGAAAAGACTATGACTTCACCTTCATCTGTTTAAATTTCAAGTGCGAGCAGGTGCAGAACATTCTACCCTATCAGCCTTCTCACGGACACTTCACTTCCCACACAAAGCACATGAGAATGCAGTCCCCTTCTTTGCCATGGCTACAGCATAAAGCCTGTACTCCACTCTACAAGCTGGGTTTGCTTCCTTTCCCTTCCCACACCATCTTTTAAAATTAAAACTATTGGTTACTGAGGAGGTTTCCTCTTTACCAAAGCAAATTTTCCTAATTAATGCATCCTTATTCCTGCTGCAGTCCAGAATTAAAACCTGACTGGGAGGCAGAAATCTGTACTTTATTCCATTTGATCCTTTATAATAGCTGCAAGAAAGAAAGAATTGTGATGACAGTACTCCACTTTTATTCAGTCAACTATTAGCCGTGTGGCCAAAGTGGACATGTTGGATTTTATGGAATAAGACTCATAGCAGCATGAATCTGTGGGTTCTAACTTTCTCCAAGATAACACTTCATTCATGTTGTTATCTTCAGGAGAGAAGACTCAGCATCACATGACTGAAACTAAGAAGGGGGTGGGAATAACCATTGATTTACTCTAACAATGATTCTCTACCAGGTAAGCAGCACATTTTAAAATAAGGAAAAATACCCAATGACTTAAAAACCCATAATTAGGAAACAGGCAGTAGTGCTGATAGGGGCAATTTAGGATGACCTTAAAGAGCCATGTGCTCTATAAAAGGTGTGCATATTAATGTTTTAAAGTGCATTCACCTCAGCCTTGTTCAGAATAGCTGAAAATAACTTTAATGTCTAACAATATCAATAGGGCCACTGGTTACATAACTTACGTGATACCCATTAGGTGGGGAATTCCACAGTCATTAAAATGATTTCCCCTTTTCTGATTTCAGTGCTCTTGGATTTTTATACTATTGATTTTTTTTTTTAATTCAGGTTGTAGGACCTTGTGATTTAAACAGCCCTCTGAGGGTTTTGTTTTTTTTTTTTTTTTTAGCTATTTCCCAGATAACTTTCCAAATACCACCTTAAGACAAAAGCAAGTCATTATTCTAGGCAGTCAAAGTAATATTTCATTTTTTATTCTGAGGACTGAGAATCCGTATACTGCTAGCTGGGTTCTATATTATATTTTAACTCTGGTCTGCCATATTATTCTGGCTTGAGTGATAACATGACATTTTGGATGTTTTACAAAGAAATGGCTTTGGGAAATCTTTATTAACTTATTTATCTCAACATAGGTAAGCAGAAAACTCTTTCTACACAAATTAAATATAGTAATAAAATTTTCTCAAACTTTTCTCCTATCAGATCTTGAAAATTATTCTTACGCTATGGATTTGTATGGACTATGAGCAGGGAAAAGGAACTCAATGCAAAAGTTGATAACTAATGCTTCTTTACTAAAAGATTTCAATTAATAAAATTATGACAGTATATAAGAGAACAATAGATAAATCTTTCAAAGGTAGCATAAGTATTCTGAAAATCACCACAAATTTGCCTTTAAGGAGCCATATTAAGATACTTTCAAAGACAAACAGAACCAAAAATTTTGATATTGATAAAAATAGACTTTCACTCAATTTGTTACAATGAAATAAGGCTAAAAATTGTATTAAAATGCATACATCAGCTTGATGTTGAAACAGCTCTTTATTAAGCTAATTTTTCTTTGAAAAGACCAAACTAGATACTTCATTTTGGCATGTAGAAATTTTTGTGATTATAATCACTAAATGCATAGGTTGCCTTTTTGTATCAAAAGGATTAAAAAGGTTTTGCTAGAAGCAAGGAATGACTGTGGGGTTATAGAGAAAATTTTATAAGTCTTATTTCTGCAAAAACAAAATAAAAATTTGCTAATTGTCCCTATATTGTTATTGTATTCAGAATTTAGCAATAAAAGGAGACTGATTTCATTCATCTATACTTTCACCTCTCATGTATCAAGTCTCAGTGCCAATCACTGTTGTAGATACTGGAAGTTCAAAGGTCTGACACTAAACACTCAAGCAAACCCATAAATATCTTCAGGTGTTTAAAAATAGAATGTCAAAAGTGAAATTATAGAGGTATATCATAACATAGGGGAATGTGAGAAACTTATTCACTGTATTTGCAAGAGAGCAAACAACTTCATAGTGATGGTAACCCTTGTTCTTGGCTTCAATAAACCTAAATACTGCTGTAAAGAACCGTGAACTGATTTATCCCATAAAATATTTCTAGAAAACCAGTGTTAGATGTTTAGAGAAAACTGGAGGGATTCTATCTCAGAGAAATACTGTTCAAATAAACATTTTTCCCCTGAAAACGAAGTGGTAGGATTTGTAGCAGTGTTAGTTTTTATTGTATTATTCAATTAAGTGTAGTTTTGTTTTAAAGCCAACACAGAGCTTTTGATGTGAAAACTAATATTAGCCAAGGAAGATCCTATGATTTGTTTTGTTAAGAACATTCTTTTTTTTTTTAAGCAACAACTCTGAAGACTGTGAATAATAAATGATGCCAGAATTACTGTTGATTTTAGGTTTGGCTCCTTGGTTTCTCAGTAAAAATCCATCTACAAATCAAAGCTCTACATTTAGGTTTGTTTCATTCATATTTGTAGCTCATTTTTGAAGGTATTCGAGGTCCTGGCATAGAAGGTGACATTGCCATTGATGATGTATCAATTGCAGAAGGAGAATGTGCAAAACAAGACCTAACGACTAAGAGTAAGTGTCCATTCTTGGATTGGTTTGATGTAATATTAAAGTAACATATTAACTGTTAATATCGTCTAATTTTTAAAACTCATTTATTTTTTAGTTTGTAAGTTTAGAAATTCCTTATATGTGAGACCCTAAAATTGTGAAGATATTTTGAAAACAAAGTATTAAGTTTGAGGGTAGGCATATTAGACCTAAGATCAAAGTAATTTTGATCTTAGGTCTATGTAAGGCAAGCACACCTTGATTTTTAATGAAGATTTTTTTTAACGTTTATTTTTTTATTTTATTTTATTTTTTTATATGAAATTTATTGACAAATTGGTTTCCATACAACACCCAGTGCTCATCCCAAAAGGTGCCCTCCTCAGTACCCATCACCCACCCTCTCCTCCCTCCCACCCCCCATCAACCCTCAGTTCTCAGTTTTTAAGAGTCTCTTATGCTTTGGCTCTCTCCCACTCTAACCTGTTTTTTTTTTCCTTCCCCTCCCCCATGGGTTCCTGTTAAGTTTCTCAGGGTCCACATAAGAGTAAAACCATATGGTATCTGTCTTTCTCTGTATGGCTTATTTCACTTAGCATCACACTCTCCAGTTCCATCCACGTTGCTACAAAAGGCCATATTTCATTTTTTCTCATTGCCACGTAATATTCCATTGTGTATATAAACCACAATTTCTTTATCCATTCATCAGTTGATGGACATTTAGGCTCTTTCCATAATTTGGCTATTGTTGAGAGTGCTGCTATGAACATTGGGGTACAAGTGGCCCTATGCATCAGTACTCCTGTATGAAGATTTTTAAAAATATTTAATTCATATTATTAATTTCAGAGGATTCTTTAACTTTTATTAAAACATTGGCTAATCTATATACTCAGCACACATTTACATAGCAATAGCTATTTTTATTGCCCCAGTTTATGAATGTATTTTCCAAGTCTGACTTTTGCAACCATTTTAACAGATTCACTACTGTGAAGAGCCTAAGTGTATACAATAAGTAACAGATCAGCCCATTTTTTCCTGCTATAAGTAACCTATGTGCATCACAATCTTGTTTAGTAATTTGGTTTCATTTTTTCACACATGAATATTTTAGTTTAATGATATATTCAAATTTTATTTTCTTGCCACAAATATGTTTTTGAATAAAGGAGATATAATGTAAAATATTATTAATATGTAAAATAAAAGATAAATTTAAAAATTACAAATAATGCAGATAGCATCATAATTATGTGTTAGGCAGCTTCTTAAAATCCTCATCTCCATATTATCCATGTGAATCTGAGAAAACTAAAACCATTTCTTTTAAAAATTCCTCCACTTGAAAAATTTTCATAGGGTCATCTGATCTTTAATTTCGTGATTATATAAAGGGGTATATCGATCAAGCTAAATTTAAACAAATAACTCATCAATTATTTAGTACACATAAAAGGAGCATGAAAGTCCATTTTGTAACATGTAGAGAAAATAGGAGTCTTTGTTAATTGCATATAGTTATTGAGAAATTGCATTAGTCTAGATGTTGAAAGTCAAATTTGTGCAACTACCCGGGGATTGCTCATATGAACTGAACTGACTCCATTTTTAAGCATTGTAAAGAGACAAAAACTAAGATTGTATACAACAATGAGCCACTTTGCTCATAGTTTTCACCTTCTTGTCTACTACTTATACTTAGTATTTCAAGTAATAAATTTAGTAAAAGTTTTTTCCCATGTCTGGCTAATTTCACTTTAAAAAACCAGTAGCAGTACCCAAATGAAGTAGGTTTGTCAAATATTCATTCTCCTTAGAGGAGGAGAATGGGATTTCTTTTGCATTTCATAACATGAGCCAGTCATAGTAACATCATATTAACTGAAGATAGTTACCATATTACATAGGAATCTTACAGTTAGATAATTTAATCACTGAACCCTATTACAAATTAAATTCAAGAAATTGAATTAAACTCTCCAAATGAGGAAAGCAAGAGAACTCCCTCATGGAGAAAACACAAGTGGTGAGAGTTGCCACAGTAAAATGACAAGAATAACCCATAGGGACTTTATTGTTACATATTAGTATACTTTCATAATCAGTTTTCTTCTCTTCTAAATTGAGAGAAATGTGTGTCTGTTTTAAATAAAATCTGTCTGTACTGGAGGTATTTCTATTTAGCCTCTGGAAATCAGAGGAAATAGCCCCAATGAACAAAAACATTCTCTTTGGTATGAGAAAGTATTCTGTTACACTAGTATACATTTAACTATCATTTATTAAGCTCATTTTGACAAGTAGTATTTGGTGAATATTGTTAATTTCTTAGTACACACCAATTTGGTGGCCCAAAGCTTCTTCCTAACTGCTCAGGTTCCTAACCCTTCTCAGTCAGTATATGGTACCACAATATCAAAAGCTGAGGTTTTGCCTTATCTTCAAAACCCAGGTCTCAACTAGGTGAGATCCATGTTATAATTTAAGCTAGGTTCATGAATTACCAGGCTTACCTATGTTAGCCCTCCTAGGTAAGGCATACATTCTGAGAGGTATCACCTGGACATGGAATTCTACTTGAAACTCCAATTGTGGTAGCAGTCTTACAGCAGATTGTTGGGAAATTTTTTTTTTCAGTTAGAATGTGCTTCATAGTGCTTCTAAAACTCACACTAAACAGAAAATTATTTACCCAATTTATAGATATTGGGCTGATCTAAGCACATATAATCCAGTTTGCCGTAGTTAAATTTCTACCCATAAAAACCCCTTCCTAATTTTCATAAAAAGTACTTTTTCTCTGTCTTTAATCATAACCATTTCTGGAAGCTCGGGGTGGGGGGAGAATGAAAACTGACCTCTTAGGATTTCTTAGAATTTTCTCTGTGCACAGGCTTTCATGTGGCTAGCAAAACGCTGAGGTTGAGCCCAACCACACACTTACACAAATATCTTCTGAACAAATTCTCATAGCATAGCATATCAACTTCAAATATTTTTCTTTTATCAAATTTCTAATCACATATTTAATTTATTTTCTTATTTTCCTGTCTTGGAAATAGACTGATCAATAAAACAAACCAAAAAGAGTATTTTGTAAAAATGTTTTCCATATGCTAATATTGCTTATTAGGTCACCACAGTTGTATTGATAGCTACATGGAGTATTTATTCTCTATTTTTGTTTGTTTCTTGGCATTCTCTCTCTTGTCTTTAGATTCTGTTGATGGTGCTGTTGGAATTTTAGTACATCTATGGCTTTTCCCGGTCATCGTCCTCATCTCTATCTTAAGTCCTCGAAGGTGACCTTATCCTGGCAGAGGCTATAAAAGATTCACCAGGCACTGGCATGAAGAAAGAGTCTTTGTAAATGGACATTGAAAAAACAAACTACCAAAGATTCCTCCACTGACTACTGACTCAAACATAAAATAATAAAAACGAATTTTTTAAAGCACTGGGGATAAAAAAGACATCATGGAAGTATAACTTATTCCAAACTACATATAAAAGATAATCTTGACCTGAGTAGAGAAGAGACCTTCAGGTGCTTTTGTGGCTAAAAAGATTACAGCATCATCTGGTCATCTGGTTGAACTCTGGAAAAAAAAAAAAAAAAAAAAAAAAAAAAAGCTATAGAAATCCTTGTCAAAGCACAAAGTCATGGCTGGTTTTGTTTCAAATGAATAGTTTGCTTGTTACCATGGAAACCTAATGGCCTGCCAACAAAAACCTCACTGTAAACAGGGTACGTGAAAAGCTGGCATTTATTTTCCTTTCAAGAAGGTTTTACATAGAGAATTAAATAAATGTAGGCCCTTTTACCTTTGGTTGTTACCCTTCCTTGAAAATAACCCGAACTCAGAATTATTTAAAACATTCATGCTCCTCCCCACCTGTCCCCATCCCACCTTTCTTGTTATTATTTGTTTTCCTCCCATGGCTAAGCTAGATAACTGTATGCTGTCTCTTTTTGCATGCATTACTATCCAGGACGGTAAACCTGGGCTTACATATTACACAGGCTTATCGGAGTTTGCTCGCGGCCACTTGAACACCCAAACTAAGTCATCTGTTCCAATGAAGAAACCAAACCACCATCTTTTATAAATTGCCATGGAAACCAAGTGCCTTCAATGAAACAAGCCTGAATAATTTTCAACTCAGAAGCTTGCACAGCTAAGAGTGGTTTGTGTAAAACTATTTTGTAAACAAACTACAGAGCCTAAACGTGCAAATTATAGGCGAGACAACAAAAGCCGCTTCTGAAGAAGAAAGGACCGAAGCTACTGCGTAAGCCCATGCAGACGAAATACTTGTTGTTGGACCTCCTAGACAGCCATGGCCATTCGGCTTAATTGTCCATCAGAAAATAACTTCCATTGAGACCAGACATGGGAGCAACACTTTTTTCTTCCAGGTTATTAAATGGGTCAACCAGAGCAAAAGGTTGTTAAAATAATGCTTAGCGCAGAAGGTGGTAAAACACAAGAGTGATTTTTTTACTCTAACCTCCATTTGAAATGAAATTGGCCCTAGCTTTAGAGGGAGCAAAGAAAATGTTTGTGATTGCAGTGCGTACAAACTCTACAGCGGAACTGGGCCTGAAAAATCTGGCTTTATTCTAAACACTGAGGGTAATATGCCTCTGCCCTTTAGTCAGACTCTGTGCAAATTGTGAAATATTATTTTATTATTTTACCGAGATTAAAAACACTTTTACAAAAAAACAAAAACCTGTAAAAATGATTTTGAGCTACCTGAGGACAAATCATACCTTTAACCAGCCAGTTTTCCAATGCATTGTAAATTTCACTTAAACCTGTTGGTTATGAAAATTTGAAGATCTTTTTCCTTAAATTATCTCAGCTTTTAACTTCATTTAAAAAGACTTTTGTCTAAAGAAGAATATTATTATTATTATATGTTCTTTCAACACCCCAGGATTAAAAAAAAAACTGATTATGCAAGTAATTGGGAAATAAGTATTAAATTATAACATTTGCAAATATTAATATAAAAAGCACAACAAAATGTAGTGGAAAAATGATAAAGCTTGGTTTTTAAAAGAAAAAAATTCTGTAGAAATGTTTGTGCAAATTCAGTAATTCAACTTAAAAGATAATTTTACAGCTATGTTCAATAAAGCCTCTTTCCAGGTAAGGTATGCAAAGCGGTATGTGTGTTTGTTGAGCAATGTTTACTTGTCACCAAAATGAGACTAGCTATATATACAAGTTATCAGTTATGATACCATGGGGTAAACCTTCAGAGCTTCAGACATCTTAATGTTGGCAGGAAAGCATTTAATAGGAACCCTTGATGCACTCTTCCATATTTTTCATACATGTAAAATAAAAGTCAAACTTATGAAAGTAAAATACGAACTTGGAATTTAATGTGTATTTTCATAGTGAAAGAGGGGACCAGTCAGAGCTAGGTAGTGATAGAATCAAGCTAAAGCCAAGTCCTTTAAATTAAACAGAATTAACTAAGAAGCTTTATAACTTACTTGAACAAATCAGGCATATTGAAAATTTTCACATTCAACCATCTGTTTTATCAAACCAAAGAGATTAAAGTAAACAATATTTGGGGCATGTTTTACTAACTCTCCTCACCTTGACTTCCATTTTGTGTGGCAACTCACCACTTCTTTCCACTAGCCCATATTAGTGGATCATCCTTTCTAATTGATGTTTTGCACACCCATTGCTGATATTAAAAAATTGTTTTACATCTAAAGAGGGGCTTAGCTCATTGCTGCCTTCTTCCTTTATCTTGAATTTGATTTGAGTGAGACTTTTGAAAAAAACTAAAAAAAAAATCTATATTCAGAATATTTGATTATACATGTGTCCTTTCCAGGAAAACAAGTCTACTTTTCTCCTTATTAACTGCACAAAGAAATTGCTGTAAGTGCAAGTTTTCAGTCCTTTTACAATGTACTCATAAAATACTAAAGTCTTTTTATAACCTTTCACATAGCTGCAGAAGTCCATGAGAACTGGCTGGTACTTCAAAAATTAATTTTGATTAATTTTTTGAGAAAATGCAGATGAGTGCCAGGAACAAAGGGGCAAGCAGAAGAACTGCAAAACAATCAGATTTATTGATATGGTAATAAATTAGAATATACATCGCAAGTGGGTTCTGGATCATTTCTGTAAAACACCAAACTTAGAATTCGAATCAATGTTTTTCACTCCCCATCAAATGTTCAGCTGAAAGAAAATGAATAAAAATGCAGGAAATTTTAAAAGGTTGGGATAAGTCAAGTGTAAATTGTATTAAGTAATCTCTTGTTTAACATCAGTAATAATAATGATGACTTTAAACCACTTACCTGTTTATCAACTGCCTATCTTTTCCTAATATTTTTTGTATTTATTATGAGTTAAACTCACCAATATATTTCCCCTTTTCCTTTTTGATAACATATTTTAAGTGTAATTTATGTCAATTTTTTGTTGTCGTACTTTATAGGAAGGCATCAGGCAATAGAGCTTTTAATTTTCTGGAAGAAAGATTACACCACGTAATGTCCAGGTCATTAATAGATCCGATTAATTAGGAGCTAACTCTGTTTCCTTAGTTCAAAAATGCTTGTTCCTCCACATTTAACATGTCTGCAACTGGGCGTATTTCAGTTACAATTGGTAGTATTTCTGTGTAGTGATATATAAAATAAAAGTGCATATTAAAACTGATAACATCTTAGATATGTTGAGATTCACCAAATTCACTAAATCTTCCAGAAGTGCCAAATCATGCCCAATATTTATTCCTTTCCAACAAACCCAAAAGTGAGAAAAAGATACCCTGTCATATTTGTAGGGTTTATATTATTCATTGCCTATGCATTAAAAATGTCATAACTTTTATTTTGTGCTTTAAAAATTCTGAGTCTTCTCTTACCTCTAGTATACACATACCTAGCCGTGCTGTGTTTTTCTTTTTTCCTGCTACCTATTTTTGTTAGTTCCATGATGAATTATAACATGCTGTGTATCCCCGGTTTGAAATGTTTTCTTGTTTTGTGTGATTCATAGTACTTAGTAAGTTAGAAGTTTGGCCTGCCATTAAATTTTCTTTTAGAGATCTGAAAGATGCATGGTGCACTACAATGTCATACAATAGGCTAAACTAATGGGACTTCATTTTACATATATCACAGAATTGACTTTGGCAATGAATTATGATAACTACAATAATCAGAATTACAAACCAGCTAGTCAGTCAGTTACATTATATTACAAATAATAAAATCCCACTCTTTTATATTTTAAAATATGGCAAAATATGAATGACAACTGTACTAACTTTTCACCAAACATGCATTTTTATTTTAAGACTTTATAATAAACTTATCTGTCAAAATGCATCATTGGAAAACAATTAAGTTCTATGCTTAAGACTGTATGAAACTGGTTGTGATATTTTTCATGACCTATTTTGTTTTGATTAGGGATTTTAAAGATGGTGACCAACTAATATGATTTTGATAGAGTGATTTTCAAAGGATTCTTTTGAATGCAGTTTCTTTAACAAAACAAAAAAACTTTTTTTTTTTTTAACGTGCCTTTCAAAGATCAGGGCCTCACAACAGCATTTAAACTGGAAAAAAATTTACTGAAAACTCATTTCCTTTTTGGTTGATGACTACTTCTTACAAATTGTCTCACCTGTGTCTCAACAAAGCAGAAGGTTTATACTCTTCTTGCAACTGGGTAGTTGGTATCAATGAGGAGTTATTGCATTTTCTGTGAAAACAATAAAATCATAGGGTTCAATCCCAAGCTATTTCCTTTCCTCCAGTGTTCCTTTTGTGTCTAACCAGTTTAATCAGTTTTCTTAGCGCTTATTGTTTAAAAGCAGTCTCTGGCACTTTTTACTTCAACGTAGGAGAAAAGCTACCACGAACGGACAGAACTTTTTTCAAATCTGGTATTAAAAAGCTCTTTGCTGAGTATCCATAATATTTATAAATATATGTTATTACATAGCAAAAGTAGGACTCACAGACTTGAGATTGTAATGGGAAATATGTCCATTCAGAATCAGTCCATCATATGTGGATGTCGGCTTAGAAACAGAACTGAAGAGTTAGGGAGAGAGAACTATTCCACATATTTCCATATGGATCACTTTATTGCCATTTTAGAATAAAGTTTAATAAAATACGAGTCGTGATTTTACTATCCTGAACCCACACTAAGTATATTGAAATTAAGGAATTGGAATTCAAAATTTTGAGTAGGGTAGAGGTTAAACTCCAGGTAAAAAATGAAATCGTTTTCTCAAGGGAATATTTACAACTGATTGAATTTAATTTCAATTGTTCTAATTTTCCATGGGTTGAGCTAAAAAATATTCTTATTTTTCAATCAAATGATGGTAAATTCTATGAATTAGGGATTAGCTTGTTAGTTTCAGTTTGTTTTCATATGGCTCTTGTTATCCTGGATTTCTAGGATATCACTTTTATTTCTTGAATCTCATCAGTATATTTAAATGTATAAGTTTAATTAAGTATACGTTGTGTTGAATTTATATTGAATATTAGTTACATTTTAGATCTCAAATTTAGATTTAACTTACTTTTTCTTTTGATAATTTACTTCTGCTAGTTTCAGATAGCTGTATGTTATTTTCCCTTGGATTTTCTTTCAATAAATGCAATTATGTTAAATACTCTATTAGTGTTTGGGGGAAATTTCTGCTTTCAATAAGCACTTAAGTTAGAAAAAAGCTATTTAGAATGGCAATTATATTTTCAAATTAAGGTGAAAATGCCATCATTTCTCTCACTATTAAAAATCTTTTATAGACTCAACACTGCAATGAAGCACAATTAGCCCATTAAAGATATGTGTTGAGTTTTACATACTTTGTGAAAGATCATTTATAAGATTGTGTTAAACAAGCAGGCACTAAAAAATACTCCTGAATGAACTGTGATTTAAGAATTATGGCTCAGTTTAGTAACTCTGGGCTTGTGTATGATATGTAAAATATTGATTGAAGATTATAGCATGGATAGTTATCCAAGTAGATAGTTTCAGTCACATATTTCATGGGGAGCACTGTAGGCTAAATGTGGGTCTTCTGAGGGAAAAAAATAATAGTGCTTGACAATGATTTGAGTGAACCAAAGTATAAATGGAATCCTAACAATTAGCTTGCATAGCTTAACTTCCTGTCTATCTTTGGTATTATATTTCTAAGAATATCTGTGAAATTATAGAAAAGTGAATACAATTATTATTAACAGACACACTAATTGTGTTTAAAAACCAACCCTTAACTATGTATTAAAATACTGTTTATTCTTTATAGCTATTTAGTTTAATAGTCAAATTAAGGACCTTATCTATCTTTTGACTTCCTATAGTACCTACATTCCTTTAAAGTATTCTTTAGTTATCTGAATATCTGCTCCCCAACTGAAACTGTAACCTACCCCAGGGCAAAGACTGTGTCTTTTAACAAGAGTAAGTACTTTCAACTTATCTAGGTTCTGTAGAGGTTATTGAATTAATGGTTATTGAATTAATCTGTGATTTAGAGCTATATTTAAAATAGAACTTATTCAAAACCTAGGAAATAAGCAGCAATGTCACCTTTCAGTGATAAAATCAATGAAATTTCACGGACAGAAGATGCCTCCTGCATGTGAGAAAAATGAGAAGTCAAGGCAACTGAAATAACAGCATAAGCATTGCAACACAATTTCCTGGCACTTCTTAGTTTAACAGAAAGTGATTATATCTCTTCATAAAAGGGCATATGTTGTCAATGTTTTTGCAAACAAAATTACTATGTCGTTAAACTGAAGAAAATGAGATGAATTCTGCATGTTTTGTGTCAGATGCCATCATTATACATGAGACTAATACTACATGCATGTCTTCTTTCAACCAAAATGTATTAATTATAGAACATTATGCTTCATTTTCTATTACAGAGATCATGAGCTCTAGCTAAATTCAATCTTAGCTGCTTTCTGGAATTTATGGTGGAAGATATTGCTTGAGATCCAATTATCCACTAAACTTGAAATAAAGTATATTTAAACATGGAAATATTTTTAAGAATTACACAATAATTGAATTATAAACAAAATTACCAAAATAGGAATACATTTATTTAGTTCTGGGAATACTTTATGTGGAATAAACTAGATTCTTTTGTATACGGAACAAAAAATGGTAAACATTAATTTTCAAATTTGGAAATTGTGTTGAACAGAGAGAACTACTAATTTTGTTATTTTCATTGTTTCTGTTTTGAAGTCTATGTTTTAATTTCCCAAATTAACACAATTCAACAGGCCAATAGGCCCAAAATGAAAGATGGTACAGTGTTAGTACATGGCAACTACACATTGTTAAGTGAAACTATAAGTAGTATAGAGTCTGTTAATACTAGAGTTCTCTAAAATTTGCAGAGAACATTCTTATTAGCTCACAGTTTTCAAATATCTAACCAAATAGGCTGAAAATACGTTGACCTACCAGATGAGGCTAAGGGACAACAAGGGGAGGCATGCAAAGAGGAGAGGTAGTGGGTTTCAAAGACTATATTCATTTCACAATTTTCCTGAGGACAGGTCCAGATTACATACCCAGTACATAAAATACAGACAGAATGAAAGGAATGTCTGTCAGTTACACACGAAGGCTCAAAGAACAGAATGATAAAGCTTCTAGGACAGAAATATAAAGAGGTCACTTAAGAGGGGTACAATGTGAATAGATCAGGAGAATGCATTGAAAAATGAATCTAATCAGAGCATTCACATTAACATAAAGGAGAGAAAAATAAGATGACATAACCAAATGCATCTGGTAGAGAGACAATCTAAAAAATGAAAATAAAATATTTTGATGAGGTAAATTTGAAAAGCAACTGCAATAAATATATATGCAAATATTTTACCACACACTCGCCTTGCTTTGTCTTTTTTATTTTGCAGTGACTATGGTTACAACTTGGCTCCTCTGTCCAATTTCTCCTTCCTGGTTATGTGGATTCACAGTATGTAGATTAGTCTAGAGTTGAGAATCATAATGCCTACTGCACATGCGTCAGTTTGGCGATGAGCATTTTCAAATTATGTCCACTTTTTGTAATAATCTTACTTCAAGCCCATACATCCACATTCATAAATATACAGTGGTGGTATAATGATTTATCATTTTCAAAGTGTTTTCATATCATCCGTTCTAGCCCATAATTCTTAGTGACTCACCATGGTATACATGAATCTTTGTATGATGGATGCCTTCTGGTCTTCTTTCTATCACCCTGTCTTTCATTGCATGTGGATGGTCACCCTCGCATAGTATGACCCAGGACTGAAAAGAACAATGTTTAATAAACAATGTCTTTTGTATTTTGTTAGCAATGAACCTCCATACTTTATCAAGTCTAAAATAACATTATTTTACATACCACTAGGAAGAAAAAACATTTTTATTGTGATTATAAGACACCATCATTTCTAACAGAAAGTCCTATTTCAGAGATGTTAAATTGCAAATCAACAAAAAATTAACCTTAAGATTGATGAAATATGGCATCATTGATAATTATACTAGATATTTCATTTGACCTTCACAGGAAATCTGCTCTGCATCTTGTAATGCAGTTGGACTCTGACTTTAATGTGAATCAAAATCTCCTAGAATGGTGGTTGAAAACACAGATTCTAGAATCTTGGCACCAGTGGTTTTGTTTAAAAAGACTTTGAGGGAAGGGAGAAGGCATAGGTTTTTAACAAGCCACTTAATGCTGATCTATTGATCAAAATAACCACAATTTGTTAAAGATCAGTGCATTGGAAAGTAACCAAGTTCAAAATCTGTTTTTTACCACTAGTAGCTGTGTGACCTTGCACAGATAGTTTAAAATCTCTGTGCCTGAGTGACCCTGGAGATAACATAGAAAGGTGTGGCATCAGGTTGCCAGGGTTTTTCATTGCATAATCTCCCTCAGTTCTCTTAGCTTTAAAAGGGAGTACTGTGTTTTCTAATTAGTGAGCTAATATCTTTACAAAATGTGGAACATTACTAAGCACCACGTAAGTCTTTGCTCACCTATAAAAATGGGATGGTAATAATAGTACCCACCTCATAATGCCGTAATGATTCAATGAGGCAATGCAAATTAAGTATTTAGCAAAGAGTGAAAATTTTGTTTTGTTTTTTTAATGTACTCGTTTAATAAAGTAATAGATCTTTTAAAATAGGTTCTTTAAAAACTCTTTGAATAGCTAACCCTTATTTCCTTTTCCTTGTTTCATCTTAAAGATAGACAAGGAAGAATTATCTATAATATTTTAATTACTTAAATATTCTAATATTATTTATCTGATATGAAATGAAATAACCCCCAAATAAAATAAGCTCTCTGGCATTACTTTAATACTGTAAATTGTTTTTGGAATAATCATGCTTATATTAGGATATAAAAAATTAAGTTAGAAACATTACACAAATGCTAGTGAGTAAGCACAAGGTTGATATGCTTCAAAAGTTACCACTGAGATTCATATATGTGTTTACATTCTATACAGGAACGATGTGTGTTTTTTAAAAATAAACTTTTATTTTGAGATCATTATAAATTCACATGCAGTTGCAAGAGATAATATAGAGAGATTCTATCTACCCTTGACCCAGTTTCCCTCACTAATTACATCTTATAGTTATATATGTGTGTGTATTTAGTTCTATATATGTATTTAATGTTTATTTACTTTTGAGAGAGAGAGAGAGAGAGAGAGAAAGAGAGAAAGCCGGCAAAGTGCAGAGAGAGGGAGACACAGAATCCAAGCAGACTCTAGGCTCTGACCTATCAGCACAGAGCCCGAAGGGGGGCTCAAACTCACACACCATGGGATCATAACCTTAGCTGAAGTTGGACACGTCACAGACTGAGCCACACAGGCGCCCCAGTTCTATGTATTTTTATCATACCTGTCAGTTCATGTATCCACCACCAAAGTCAAAACACACAGTCCAATCACCATAAGAACACCTTTAGTGCTGTCTTCTATTTTACACATTTCACTCGTGCCTCCCTTCCTCTAACCCATCCTGTACTCCTGTCAACAACTAACCTGTTCTCCGTTTCTACAATTTTGTCATTTCAAGAATGTTATATAATGATATCATATGCTATATCAATTTAGGGACTGACTTTTTACACTCAGCATAATTCCCTGGAGATTTATTCAAGTTATGTCATGTAACCAGTAATTTGTAACTTTTTATGGCAGAGTACAGTATTGTGGTGTATGGATGTACTACATTTTGTGTAACCATTCACCCACTGAAGGACATCTGAGCTGTTTCCAGTGTGGGGCCATTACAAATAAAGCTGCTATGAATGTTCGTGTATACACTGTTGTGTGAACGTAAATTTCCATTTCCAAGATAAGTGTTAAATATTGTAAAAAAAGAAAAAAAAAGACAGCCAAATTGTTTTCCAGAGTGGGTATATCATTTTTCACTCCCACCAGCAATGCATGAATGATCCAGTTTCTATGCATTCCCACCAACATTTGGTATTGTCACTATTTGTTTTTATCTTAACTATTCTGATAGGTGTGTAAAGTCTCATGAATTTAATTTTCATTTTCCTAATGACTAATGAAGTTGAATACCTTTTCATTTGCTATCTGAATATCTTCATCTGTGAAATGTCTAGCCATGCCCTTTGCTTGTTTTCTAATTGTATCTTGTGTTTTGTTTTATTTTTGAGTTTAAAGAACTCTTTTTATATTTTACACATTAAATCATTTTCTGGATATATGTCTTTTAAGTAGCTTCTCTCAGTCTGTACTTGGACTTGTCACCCTCTTCACATGGTATTTTGCAGAGCAAAAGTTTTTAGTTTTGATGAGGTAGGTCTAATTTATTATTTTTCCCTTGTAAGGATTATGCTTGTGATGTCAAGTTAAGAACTCTTTGTCTAGCCCAAGTTACTAAAGCTTTTCTTTGATTCTTTTATATTCTTTTATAATCAGTGTTGTCTTTAAGATGGAAAATTGGACAAATTTTAAGTCCTATTATAATTTTAGGTATATTTATTTTAGTTCAAAATACTGACATTTTCTCATAGCAATGAGAAGGTATAAAAAATAAATTAATGGTGCTAGCAATTTAACTGTTCTAGATGTTAAATCTAAATTTAGAATGTTACATTTAAAGTTAGATATATGATGTATGACCAGTCCATAAAAACTTTCATATAAGGAGAAGTTGCCTCTCTTCATTCCAAACAAACCCAAAGACTGCTGTCCTTAATTGTCATAATTGTCTTTAATTCCACTTATAGGAATTATCATGCAAAAATTGGACAACCATGCAAATAATCATGTGTAAGAATATTATGGCAGTTTATAATGGTGAAAAAAAATTGGAAACAATCTAAATGTCCACCAGTAAAGGAATGGTTGATGAAAGTATGGTTGTGCTCTTCCCATATCCACTCTAGCTTGAACACCACACTGCAGCCTAAAGACTGCCGATTGTGTGAGATTACCTCAGGACCTACCCATGCACTACAGCTCCAAAGTGCCAGCAATTAACATCCACCACAACCATCCTCCTGCCCTGCTGCACCAGCAGCCTTCAATGTACAGTGCCCTGGGTTTCTAGCCTTGAAAAAGACTAACACTGAGATATCTGTTGTACAGACTCCCAGAGTTCCCCAAATAGGATCGAGTCAATCATCCACTGGGGTCCTTGGATTAAGAGCATATCCTTATTAGTTACCTTTCCTTCCCTTTATAACTTCCTCATAACTCCACTAGAATTTTCCAGTAATCATCATCCAGATAAGATTTCGTCCTAAAACTTTGTCTCAAAGATAAGGTTCTCTTTTCTGAGAGAACAAAACTAAGACAATAGTTTAGTTATGGAAGAGAGAATCAAAAATCTATTTTTTAAATGGGCTTGAACTTTAACATATAAATATATCTACTACATACTGTTAGGTTAAATATTACACGTAGTCTGATATATTTATAAAAATATGTATATCTCAAACTGCTAACATTCTCCATGTCTGGTAGATATGGTTTAGCAAAGTTTCCTTTTATACATTATTTTTTTGATCCTTAATTTTTTGGGCATTAAATGTATATAAACATTGTACACTGAAGAAAAAAACTCCTCGAAGAGAAAAGAAATGGCTCAGTGTAGGGAAATTTTGAGATTTTATTGTTTAAAAGTGATTCTGTCTACATTTGGGTGGCCTAGAAATTAGAGCTTTAAGCATTTTAGATGGAGGCATAAGACAGCAAGGACAACCCTATCTGCCGATGAGTCCTCAAAGAGGTGCAGTGAAAACAGGATAATTGTCAAGGGCAAAGTATCAGTTAATGTTACCCATAGAGGTAACCAGATAAAGTTGTAGAATTAAAATAAGCTCTACTTAGCAAAGTAAACTTAACTCAAAGTTCAGATTGGATATATTAATTGGAAACAGCAAAAATCCTGTTTCTAAGTTAATGAAAATAACTCATTAATGATTCTTTAATTATGAATAACAATGAAAAGTCTACGTTTCAGAAGAAATATGCAGAATTTCTGTTTTATGATATAATGGAGATGTTCCTCAAGACTGATTTTCCACTTTTATCTCTTCCTTCCTATACACTAATTATTTGTTGATCTTAATTGTAGTCTCTCAACTGTATTTATTTATTCTGGAAAATAGTACACAGCACATGAGAGTAATCTCCATCACAATGAATGCATTTCTTTTCATCTTTTCTGGCCTGGTTAGCTCTGTTGATTTGGGTATGTGCTAATGAGGCGGGTCCTGAAGATTCAAACTCCATCCCAATTAGCTGTTCATTGAGAAGTAAATTCCATGGACACACACTGAGAGTATCAGCCAAGCATCTGATTAAGGCTTGTTAGTGGTCAGAAATAGGACTACAATTGTGTGACAAACTTGATGGTTTTCATTATCACAATTGAATAAAAATTTCAAAACCTCCTTTTACATTGGTGTATTAATAGCTGCTTCTCCAGTATTCCTGATATCTGTAATGGCAGCAACAATCAAAATAGAAGCCAGAAACCTGAGAATCAACCTTAATGGCTCCTTCAGTCTTTGTCCCTTATGTCCAATCCATCACCATATCTTGCTGATTTTTGTCTCTTGAGTATATCTGGAAACTATGTACTTGCCACCAGCCCTTATGTGACTACCCTAGAAAAAGTTACCATGAACTCTTGCTAGGATACTGCCTTAGCTGTTCACTGTAGACTTCTACTTTCAATACTGCCATCCCCATTCTCCACCTGTAGCTTATATAATTATCTTAAAAAACATATACAAATATAAACTTACTCTCCTTCTTAAAGCCTTTTAATGGCTTCTCACTGCTTGCAAAATGAAGACTGAATTCCTTAAAGTCGCATAAGAAAACCTTCATGATCTGGCTTCTCTTACCAATCCAGCCTTATCTTGCTCACAAGATAATGACACTCCCCAGTACCTATCATATTACATAATCTGTAGTTGCCACTTACCAAATTACGGTGAAGAATAAACAAGTCTCCTGCCACTCTCACTCTTGCTCATGTTGTTTCAGACACAGAGATTTTCTTCAGTTTTTCCAATGCTGCCTCCATACTCAGGGCCTGGGTGTCTGCTGTTCCTTGTCTCAAATAATCTAAGCCTTCCTTTCCTGTTGCCCAGTTCATTCGTGATCTTAGCTTATGCAGATGTTCCTCTGAGAAACTTTTCATTATTTAGATCAAATCGGTGTCTTCTATTATATGTTCTCTCTAATTTCCTTGAGAAAATTTCTCAAATTTTTAAGTGTTTACATATTTGGTTATTATGAGTTTCCCTTACTGCACTGTAAGCTCTATGAAACCAGAGGAAACATACTGACTTTGCTTACCAATTTTTTTAAGTTTTTTTTTTTTTTATTCTCTTTTAGTTCTCTCATTTTTAAGAGAGAGATGGACAGAGTGCAAGCAGGGGAGGGTCAGAGACAGGGACACATAGAATCTGAAGCAGGATCCAGGCTCTGAGCTGTCAGCACAGAGCCTGAGCAGGGTTCCAGCTCACGAATTGTGAGATCATGACCTGAGCCAAAGTTGGATGTATAACCGAGCCACCCAGGCGCCCCACCAGTTGTTTTTTTCTTAATTCAGAGTAATGTGTCAAATATTTTGTTAAACAACAGTGAATGACTATATTCCCTCCACTTTGATCCTGTATAAGCCAATCCAAAGACTTTCCCAAAGATTCATTCTCTTCAATTTATTATTTTTCATACTATCACATTTTTTTGAAATTACCAACTCCTTGAAATTACCAACATCAGTAAATGTTATCATATTCACTGTTTTTTTCTCATTGTTTTGGATACTATCTATTACCTCACATGCCACCTATCCTTCTGTCTTTAACTTTTTCCAATAGTCTAAGTTTTTTCTTCTTAGTTCCATCCCATCCACTACAAGAACTACCCTCTCATGGATGATGTTCGAATCGACCTCATTCTCCAGGCCTGCATCTTTTATATAGATTAAAGATTTATGCTGAATATTACTCTTTACACCCCAAATCAGTAATCAACTTGCTCTTCATCCCTAAACCAAATTCTTCTCCTGGATTCTTTATCTTGTTAATTTCACCACCATTATGCTACCATTTTTCTAGTGAAATATTTCAACTATGTTCAAACTTGTTGAACTATCTTTGCCTCCATTTCCCTTGTGTTCTAAATGTAATCAGTTTTGCCTCCTCATTTCTGTCATTTTTAACCTTTTTTAAATTCCATTCCACTTCACAGAAATTAATATAAATTTTCTACTGTCTACACAATGTAATAGCATCCTAACTCATGTTGTTTCTCTTATGCCCTATTCCCAAATTTGCCCCTGCCAAATTGGTCTTCCTAAATAGGGTCCCACCCTCTTACAAGAATGTGGAGCTTTAAACATATTAGTCCCCTTCTCAGGGATTGTTAGTGTCTACCTTTTGCATACTGACTGAGGTACAAATGCCTAGCTAATACCCATAACTTTTCTTAAATATGTCTAATATACCTTGCCAGATCTCTGTACATTTCAATTTTACTGGAAAGCATAACTTGCCTAGAACATACTCACGTTCTAAATTCTTTGAGCTTTACCTTACTATTTCACTTTACTAAAGTGAATTATGGTCTAGGGGCAGGGGATGAGAAAGGGGGAGTCCTACCCATTCTTGAACATTCATGTCGAATGCCATCTTTTTACCTGATACGCTTCTTGAAATTCATAACACCTTTTCACACCTCTTTTATGGAACAGATATTTTGCTTTATATTATAACCATTGGGTCCTTGTCTTGTTTCCTTAATAGAGACTGTAAGCTCCTTAAGAGCAGGTATTATTTCTTATTAATTTTATGTTCCCTGCAATGCCAATTTCAGAGATTGGCATATACTAGGTGCTCAATTAATATTTGTTGAATTAAACTAAATATGTAGGAAACCAAACTAATAAAAATGTATATATAGAGAAAAATATTCAAGAAATCACTGAAATTTGTACATCAGAATGTATAGAATAAAGAATTTATTGTTTCTGCTGTATCATTCATTTTATTATAACATTTAATAATAATAATAATATTTATGTTTTTAGGATTTAATTATCTTCAAATTTTCTAATAAAAAAATTAATGTGATGTTCCTAAATGCTTTGTGAGATAGAATAGTCATATACTCATTCTATACATCTGAAAACTGCTGCATAGAGATTTTATAACCAACCTGTTGAAGATCACATGACTGATAACACAACCAGAATTAAAATCAGGGTCTTTTGACCTTTGTCATCCTAACGTATTGTCTTCTAATCTCAGTATTATTTTTCTGCATATATAATGTGAATTAATATATTAATGGAAGTTAAGGTACAAGTCCTATTTTATATAAAGTTTAAATATGTATAGAATATATTTTTCTGGATATTCTGAAAAATGATGGGAAGTTTGAAAAACTCTCTAATACAAAAAGAAGGAATGCCAATAATTTCAATGTATTCATTATTTGCAAGTATGTATACATGCACACAATTGGATGTATATGTGTACACATGGGTATATCAGCATACATACATAACCATATCTGATTGAAAATGCTAGGCACATTATTATCTCTCCCAACCTCATGATTTTAGAATAAGGATTTTACTGACTGTCTCTCAGAGGCCACACTCCTCTCTTGGCAAGGAATCATTAATATTATATCATACATTATTTCAAAAGAGACAAAATTGGGAATGATTCTCATCAAAATGTAATCATATTCATTTTTGTTGAAATTATCTCTAAGAGACCAGCATAAAATAAGGCTCATACACTGCAACCAGTTCTATTATTTTACTTGTGTATTATTTTATTTGTGTATGGGTACCTGAACATGAATAAAGCAGGTTCAGATCCTTTGTGACACTCTGAAATTCTGGATCCGGGCTCCACTGTCAATTGTACAGGAACACATGTTTAAACTTCAATTGTCATCTTCATTCATCCTTAGCACTAATGTAGTCTCAACAGAGGAATTGGAAATGCCATGGTAGTAACATGAAACGTTCTGATATCAAAATACACATAAAATATTTTTCTCTGACACATTCACACTGAGAACCTGGTGTGACTAAGAGGTTTAAGTGCATGCAAGTGCACTGATGTTGCAGAAGAAATGGCATGATTTAGTACAAAGAAAGTCTGTTTTTGTAATTTCTCCCCCAGAAAAGAGCTTGAAAGTACCATGGCTATTTCCACCGAGCTATATCAAAAAGAGATATCTAGAATGTTAAATCTATGCTGACAGTGAACAAAAATCAATTTCCTAAAGGTGAAATTTAAATAAGTCAAAGGTTTAAGGGAGATAAATGTTTATATTTATCATTAATCTAAGAAGAATGTCTTGTGTCTTCATAAAGGGTTTTTTAATATTGCTACACCTGTCCCTTCAAATGAATGTATTTCTATCTTTAAGAAGAAGATTAGAAAAATATTGATTTTTGCAACTCGATAGGACAAGAGCAGTACCCTATATGAAATGCAATCCCTTCCTTTAGAGAGGAAAATGTGGTTCTAATGAATGCTGACAAGGGCAACATTTCAGCCTTTTTAAGTAGTTTTAATAATAAAATTTGATTTGTTACATTTCTCAGAAAAAAAACTTTACATTTAGATTCCTTTTTCGTACATTGTGAGTTGGTTGGGTCTATTATTGAGGGGGAGGGGGAGGCAGATGGACTGCCTTTATTAACTAAAGTGTAAGCTTTACAGCTTACTCATGTTGAGCTTGTAACTATTCTTATGCTTCCTTTTCACTTGCGATTCATTCCTTCAAGCATGCATTAATTCAACAGATCTATGGAACATGCTACGATGAGCGAGGCATGGTATTAAGGACTGGGAATGCAGTGTGAACAACACTGATGACACTGCCTCTTCTCAAGTTAATATCATTAATTTAAGTGGACCTTTCTTTTTTTTTTAAAGGTTATCTAGTCTCAATCATCTGAGTGGGAAAAAGCACTAAACCTGAGTAAAAGATTTATATAAATGCTTACAGTAGCTCTATTCAATTCTCAGTAAATATCCTTTAAATATATCCCAACCACCTAGTATTTCTTCATATTGATTCCACTCTTGTTTCGCACTGCAAAACTTGTAGGGATAACATTGAAATACAGGATAACACTCTATTTCCACAGACAATAGTTAGAAAAGCTCAAAGGACCTAGCTCATTAATCCAACATACCATTAGGCTATGGAGCTGTAGTGGCCAAAATGGGGTCATCACAAAAGGAAGGAAGTATGTAGCTCTGAAGAAACACGCTGGAGCCTCTGTGAAGGTCAGATACTCAAAGAGCCCTCTCTTCTCTCAGTCTTGATATTTTGCAAACTTATTAGGAAAAATTATAAAGTAAATGTATTAAAAATTCTGAAGATGTAGTGACATAAGCAAACTATCTTTTGGTAAAGTTAGTTCTGAATTGAAACTTATATATATTTTTTTTTAAAAGGGGGATATACTTACCAGGGACTTAATGAAATCTGCAATGCTGTGCAGTCAATTGAAAAAGAAACTACATTGAAAGCCTTTGGTTAAATATGCCAGTTTCTAAAGAAGCTATTACTAGTCTGACTTTCCTCATCCTTAAGTAAAGTAATACTTATCTGATTAGCTATTGCAAGCCAACCCTCCAGAATTGAGTTGCAAGTATAAAGAAAGAATAACCTAGAAATTAAATCATTGGATTTGTAGGACATCCTATATTTTATTTCAAGTACTTCCGTGCCAGACTCTAAAAATTGCAATCAATTTCAATGACCGTGAAGCAATAGTTTTCATAGAGACATTATAGTCAAGGCTATTTAATTTCCATTTAATCAATGATTAAATTGTAAAAAAATGTTTCTGTTCAGAAATAATATGAAAGCCTTCTTTAGGATGATGGATGCATGTATGCATTTATCCATCATTTGTTGCACAACCACAACAAAATGAGTCATTTCAATGAGCCAGGCATTCATGAATGGGACAGACAAAAAGATCTACTCTTAGGGAGCTTCTAATATAGTGGAGTAGACACACACTCATAATCCCGCCATCACAAACAACAACATAGCAACAACAAAATAACTATATTATATGTTAAACAGGACAAGTATTACAGAAAAAGTAAATACAACAGTGGAGAAGAAAGAGTTGGAATTTTAGAATGTTGATATCATTTTTTTCAATAGGTTTGACATTGATTTAAGAAATAAATTGATAATGATTCATGACAAAGCAACAAAGAGAAAAAAAAATCCATTCTCTATCAAATCACCAAACAATGAAAATTACCTGAAAATTGATTTTTTTCTCTTTTCCCCCACAGTGAGTGGTAAGGAAAAGAAACCAAGAACTTCACGTGCCTAAAACTGACTAGAAATTAAATAGTTCTCTCAGGGCACTTGGGTGGCTCATTTGCTTAAGCACCTGACACTGGATTTGAGCTCAGGTCATGATCTCATGGTTAGTGAGATCGAGCCCAGCACTGGGTTCTGTGCTGATAGTGCAGAGCCTGCTTGGGATTCTCTCTCTCCTTTTCTTTCTGCCTCTCTCTCTCTCTCTCTCTCAAAAATAAATAGACTTAAAAAAAGAAATTAAATAGTTCTCAAATGACTTGAAAAAGCTAGAACTTATTTTTAATAGAATTTTAAAAATATAAAATCTTGATATTAAAATTCATCCTTCAGATATGAAATCTTACATGCACCGATGAGTCTTGTACACATCTCCCTTCTTCTGTGTCACATTTTGTTTTAGAAGATGTATAAAAAGGGGCCATTTTCAGATAAGCTCTCACTTTTCGGCCATAGAAAATTCAGAGATACATTTAAGCCATATGAAACTTCTGATGTGTTAAACCACATTTACAGAGAAGAAAGAAAGCAAAACAAAAATGAAATTACTGACTACTTACGATAAGTAGTGTAAACATTACATTTAATGTTTAAGTCACTAGCTTACACGTAGAGTGTTTGTATCTTGATAAATCTGCATTAGTTACTTGGAAATAGAGCTCAACTAGTTGTCTTAACAACATATTGCATACCGGGGTGCCTGGGTGGCTCAGTTGGCTGGCCAGCCATCTGACTTCAGCTCAGGTCATGAGCTTACAGTCAGTGAGTTGGAGTCCCACATCAGGCTCTGTTGAAAGCTCGGAGCCTGGAGCCTGCTTCACATTCTGTGTCTCCCTCTCTCTCTGCTCCTTCCTCTCTTGTGCTCTCTCAAAAGTGAATAAATGTTAAAAGAAATTTAAAAACAAAAAAAACACAACATATTGCATACCAATTTGAAACTGGGTTTCTTAATGACTTTAAACCATCCTATAATGAGCAGGACACATATTATAATTTTTCATATTGGTAGAGTGAATATACATTTAGGTACGCAATTTTTTTTACAATCATTATACAAATGCATACATTTTTCTCATTTTGAATATAGTAATCATGTTTAAAATTAGATTTCATTCAGGGCACTGGTTTGCACAGAGGATGACTTAACAAATATTTTTAATAAATGATAATAAATATTTAGGAAATAACTTGCAGGTAATGAAGATTTTACATACTTTACTTAATATGCAATTTAATAATTATTATTATTAAATAATAACACTGTGAATTATATATTATTGCTATGTCCACTTTAAAATAAATTTGTTATATATTATATCAGGTCACATAGTCTGGGCATGAAACTCACCTCTGCTATTAGTAGCTGTCTGATCCATTTTTTTACTTCTATATGCCTTAATTTTCCCATCTGTATAGTGGGGATAATAATAGTATCTATCTCATGATTAATATGAGAAATAAATTAAAAGATGTGAAATTCTCTGAACAACGTATTTGCATACTAAGCACTCACTATATGTTAACTTCTATGGTGGTGGTGGTTAGTGTCATAGGTAAGAACCTGAAGCTTAAAGAAAATAAGATGGCATAACTAGAAACCAGCTGAACAAAGACACAAAATCAACTCTCTTACCTTCAAATCTTTTACCTTTCCAAAGTTCTGTGTGACCCATTACAATTTGGATGATTGAAAACTTGAGTTTGTCCAGATGGAGAAAAAATGTTTATAGGTGTATGTGTGTCATTGGGAAGCTCTGTAAAATTAAAAGTCTATTTCAGGGGTACCTGGGTGGCTCAATCAGTAAAGTGTCCAACTTCAGCTCAGGTCATGATCTCATGGCTTGTGAGTTTGAGACCTGTGTCAGGCTCTGTGCTGACAGCTCAGAGGCTGGAGCGTGCTTCAGATTCTGTGTCTCCTTCCCTCTCTGCCCCTCCTCTGCTTGTGCTCTCTCTCAAAGATAAATAAACATTAAAAAAATAACAATTTAAATTTAACAATTAATTAAGAATAAAAGTCTATTTCAAAATGTAATTTTAGTTGGGGCACCTGGGCGGCTCAGTTGATTGAGCATCTGACTCTTGGTTTCAGCTCAGGTCATAGTCTTGCAGTTTGTAGGTTCGAGTTCCGTGTTGGGCTCTGTGTTGACAGTGTAGGGCCTGACTGGAATTCTCTCTCCCTCTCTTTCTGTCCCTCCCCCACTTGTGCTCTCTCTCACCTCTCTCTCAAAATAAACTATAAAAAAGCATTTAAATGTAATTTTACTTGAAATTTTTCTCATCTTTTGAGAAATGATTCTTTATCAATTTAATTTGCCTGTGCCTTTATTACATCATTGTTCCATCATGTTTGGTAAACTGGATTCAAGTATGTAATATTTTAATAGAACAGAATAAACAAAGAAACATCACTATATATTAAATTAGTCTTACATATTTTCTTCATTTGGGTAAATTAGAAATGAACTCTGAGACCTAGAAGTGGCTTGACATGAGTGTAATATACACTTTCCTTTGTGTACTTCTCTTTGATTTAATTTTTGGCACTATTTTGTGATGAGATGTATCCAAACAGAAGACAATACCAAGAACTCACCATTACTGACAAGCATTCTGACCTTCAAAGGGTGTGAGAGGAGTAAAGGAACACAGGACAACACACAACTCTATTTCCACTTTCCCGTCTTTCTCTTCCACAAACTGACGGCATGACAAACCAGCTCCGATTCCTTCTTTGTCAATCTTCCTGACCACTTTTATTGACCTCGGTTATACTGAGTTCTGGTTCACAAAAGTAGACAATATACAACAGTTCTAGAAAAACAGTGGTGTAAATGCACAATGCCCACCCTGGGAAGGTACATGAACTTCTGAAGACTTTACATTTCTTTTCACTAGTGATATCTGACAGATGTCTACCTGTAAGATTACCCTGCAAAGTCTCACAAATTTATTTGATAGCTAAGGCTTCTACCTGAGTCCTCTTAAATGTGTAAAGTTTTGACTCTAAGTCTCTTTATCTTGTGGGGTCAATTTTTATTATACAGAGGCAATAGTATTTTATTAAAGTGTGGAGCATCAACTATGATTCATAGAAGTCACTACTTGAGGGGCACCTGGGTGGCTCAGTGAGTCATGATCTCCTATTTCTTGAGCCTGAACCCCATATCAGGCTCCTCACTGCCAGTGTGGGATTCTCTCTCTCCCTCTCTCTTTGCCCCTCCCTTGTATGCTCCCTCTCTCAAAATAAACTTAAAAAAATAAAAAATAAAAGTCATTACTTGAAGATTTTAGTAAAATCTTCAAATGTAAATTAGATTTTATTACTTAATTTAATCTGACCAGTGTCTTTGGTTGTTGCCCCTACTGAGGGACATGAATGTGAGAAAGAAGGATCATAATTTTAAATCTATATGACAGATAGTTAGATGATAGAGAGATAAACAGATCTTGCCTTATTCTTTAAACTTTTCTCCAATCTATATTTCTAGACAAAGCATACAAAATTTTGGATAGATTTCAACTCCTGTCTTTCTTGTCTCATTTCCTCTCTATAATCGGTCAGCAAATTTACCAATTCATTGTTCTTTGCACACTTTTGCATTACTGATTTGTATACCCTTTCTTATTCTGACTGTATAATTTTGTTCGTGACATTTTCCTTTCTATCTTTTCTTCCTGCACAAAATGGCCTCGTGCATACTTTTACTTCAACATTTGTCTCAAGTATTAGTTTTTCAAGTTGTCCTTCATTAAGTGTTGCCCACTAAAATCCCTTTTTTATTTCATGTTTCCTTGGGCATGTTCTCTCACCACTCACAAGCACAGTTTATATTATGTTGTCTTATTCTAACTTGATCTTACTTTTAATTGATTTGAAGGTTGGCAAATTCTGGGCATGTGGTGGCTTACTACAGTGGGCAAACGAAGCCTTGGAATTCTTTGTACACATCCTCTGATGCGAGTGGGCAGTAGCAAGGCTGATATTCTTGCTGAAAGCCAATCTAGCAACTCAAAATTAACCACTCTGTAAAGCCCAAGTCATATTTCCCTCTCCTGTGATACATCTCCTCAGCTACTAAGTTTCAACTTCCTTAGGGATCCCAAGCTATAATGTGTATGAATGTAAACTGTTTTATAAATATCTCTTTAGACATCTTTTTTTCCCTCTTGAATGTAGACTCCTTTTTCAAATTCAGCCCCCAAAGCTTAAACAGCATCAGGTATATGTTGTTTAACAGTTGGTTGGTTGTTGGACTATAAAGTCTGTGGAATTAAAGCACAAATAAAGATCCCTCTGGCAAGAATATTAACTTGGTGACAAGCCCCAAAATCCTGAGTCAGAGTTCCTTGAGTTCTTCTGCCCAATACCAGTCTGAGATCAGGCTGAGTTTAGAATTAGCTGTTCTCCTTTCTACGGGAAAAACACTATAGAGCAGTTCTCCTAAAACATATGAGGAAAAAATGAGGAATAAGGCTACAAATTTGGGAAAATATTGAGAACAAAGGAAAGGAAAAGAAAAAGTAGTCTATAGCATCCCAGAGAGAGGAACACACATGGAGAGATGCTTAGTCACATGGATGATAAAGCCTTGCAGATGCTGCTGAACTATCCTGGAACCCCAAATGTGGTAAAAAGCTCAGGAAGCCTGGCTGCAAGGCAGTCTCTGTGTTTCCATCAGGTCTTTATTGTCCTATTACAGCTCATATCCTTACAATAAACCATCCTTTATTTTTTTTTAATTTTTTTAACGTTTATTTATTTTTGAGACAGAGAGAGACAGAGCATGAACAGGGGAGGAGCAGAGAGAGGGAGACACAGAATCTGAAACAGGCTCCAGGCTCTGAGCTGTCAGCACAGAGCCCAATGTGGGGCTCGAACTCACGGGCCGTGAGATCATGACCTGAGCTGAAGTTGGACGCTTAACTGACCAAGCCACCCAGGTGCCCAACCATCCTTTAACTAAGGTATCCTTAGAGAATTTCAACTGCTCACCAGGCTGAGAAAAGTGTTAATTTATTTAATCATTTAATAAATAGAACTACATATTGTGTTGGGTTATGTAACGGTTGCTATAATGTGCATGATGTGTTTCTAATACCTGCCAGTTAGGCCATAATTACAATTTTCTTCTCCTTGTTCAAAAATATAGTATCTAATGTTATATAGGCAGAGGATTAACAAGTTCTTTTTCAGTAAATTATGAGAGAGCCATTGATTTACTATTTTTATAACCCTCTATCTCCAAATATGACTTGAAGACCCTCTTTCTCCAAATGTGGTTTCTGATTGGCAGCAACCATTTTTATTTATTGCTGATTTCCTCATTTAAGCAATTCTCAAAGTATTATTCAAAGATACCTTCATCAGAATCACATGGAGTGCTTGAAAAGACATGTATTTTGAGACTCTGTGCTGAACGAATCAGAAATTTAGGAAAACGGAACATAGGAATTGCATTTAACAGACTCCCCAAGTGAAACTTACACATATCACATTTTGCAAACTCTTACCTGAAGATATTGCCCACAATACTTTAAAAAGAGACAAGCAGAGTGACGCCTGGGTGGCTCAGTCAGTTTGAGCATCTGACTCTTGATTTTGGCTCAGGTCATGATCCGAGGGTCGCGGGATGCAGCCTCATGTCAGGCTTCATGGTGAGCATGGAGTCTGCTTAAGATTCTCTCTCTCTCTCTCTCTCTCTCTCTCCCCCCCCCCCCGCCTGTCTCTCTCTGTAAACAAACAAACAAACAAACAAATAAAAGACAAGCAGGGAAGCACTCAGTTGCTGGGCTGTACAGTACCATTTCAAACAAGATCACTTACTAACAAACACTGAGAGACATGACTGCCTGAGACTGTCTCTCCAGTTTAGGTCACAAAAGGTAGGGAAGTTAGATCTCTGCTATTTCAAAGGTACGAGATTTGGGATATAAAAAGTAGATTATATTTCCAGAGCAGATTTACCTCACTCTACTCTAATGGGGCAAAGAGTGCCCACATAGTAGAACGCGATGTAGAGCCCCCAGATAGGAGTTAGTTGAACGATGTATCCCAAGACAAAAGTAATCACCAATGGGAGACTATTTATAAATGAATGTCTTCCCAGTAAGGTTTTTGCTTTTCTTATTGACTCTGTAAACCACAAGATAGATGAGAGATGATGACCATCTTAAAAAAAGACCACGACCTCACCACCCCCAATGTGTGACCAGCTGCCCATGTTATAAGTCAAGGAATCAACTAAATTGCCATGGACACTCAAAATCAAACAGTCTCCTTTCCCTCTTCTTTCTTGTCCCATCTTCCCCTTGGAGTAAAGACATATGAGAGAGACAGTTAAGAGAAGCAGACCAAATTCACCTATCCCATGATATGAGCTACTGGGGCCTCACTGAACCTACAAAGGTAGAAAGGCAAGAGCTCTAAGTCCACTACAGAGCCTTGTTTTATGACACTAATGCTTTGCCCACTGTGCTAACAAGGTACCTTAGATCTGTGTTTCAAAATGTGTAGAATAGATTCTCACTAACTGAATCAAACTGTCTTAATAACCCAAGGTGAAAAGGAACATCTGGAAATAGAGTAAGATATCAAACAATAATCTTGATGCCGAGTAAAAATGGTAGTAATAGAACAAAGTGGAAAGCAACTATAAATAAAACCATTTTCTGTTTATACCTTAGATGAAACTCTTTACAGAGCACAGCAAAAAATTTACAGAAGCATACCGTAAATGAAATGGTTTCATTATCAGGCTTAAAAGCTGACTCATGATCCATATAGGCTACCCTTAATGACAGCAGCATGATAGACACCATATCTCTAAGGGTAACAGCAGTTTCCAAGCAGTTCTAAGTCACCAATTAAACACAGCCCTCACCTCAATTCCCCTCAGGATTATAGAGGCTGGTTTACTTCTCACTGGCTAATTAAGAAGTGAATACCAGGAAATTAGGATGCCTGAAAACACATCCTGAATTCTGCTGAGCTTTTAGAATTGGGATGTGGAGGGTGAACTGGATCTTGTGTAACATTTGCTTACGCTTGGGAAAGTGCATGTCTTAAAGATGCTTCTTCTCAAGATTGTTACATTGACAAAGGCGAATCACAACTGTAGTGAGAGATAATGGGTGGCTTTAAATGAGCCATAAAGCCAGTCTATTGACTAAAACTAATTACTTGGCACCAGTGGTTGCCTATGATAACAGAGTATTCATTGAGTACAACATAGAAAATTAGAATTATGTGATTACGTCTTCAAATCAGGTAAGAAACTAACCATTGTTTTTCTATTAGAAAAACTGATACCCACTTTAACACTGTGGATTGAATAATAACTTATTAACCCCTTGCCAACCAAACTGTTAAATTCTTTACTGTGCCTATGCTCCAGAAGACTACATGAGGCTTTTAAAGTAGTAATTTGGTTAAACATGAGAAGGACATGAAAATACAGCAATGAAATTCTAGAGTATATGTATGTGGTTTCTCTTAATGCAGGGAAGAATAAACTTTTAATTTTGAGAAGAACCAAAATCTTTGGCAGCACCTTGTGAAATATTAATTATTTAGTATTGGATGACAAAAGGGTTTATTATAAATTTAAGAGAGCCTATATAATTCTAATGGCTAACCAGGTAATTCTTTGGGCACCAATTCTTTCTTTATAATCATTACTATGAGAATCTGAAAGCAAATGTACTACTACCTCACTGGCAATTACAAGTGCCAAATTATTAAGTGCATTAACGATTTTAGGCAATTGGAGCCCCACTTAATGCACTGGAGTAGCAATTTACTAAATGGACTTGAGTGGCCTGACAAATCTAATGCACCCCACAAGGGTAAGCACTCAATCACTTTATTTCCATTTAGATCATCTCTATATTCAAGAAGAGCAGTATTTGGGGAGTTAAAAATTATCATTGAGAAATGAAAAAGAGAAAAATATACCATAACATGAGCAATTTAGGAGTTGCATTTTCTTGAGAAGTCAGAGATTTTAAAAGGCTCTTTTTAGAATATTAAAAATTTTTAAGCCAGTTGTGACAAATTATAGTCAACAAAGCAAAGATTCAGAGTAAAAACTATCTTGAAATCTTATCTGCAAATGATAAACACTGGAATGTGAAGTTGCTCAAAGGGGGAAAAAAGTCTCTCATAAGTAAATAGCTAAACATTCAAGGTCATTCAATTAACAAGCAAACAAAACATTTGACCTTATGAACCTAACACAACAGTTAACTTTTGTAAAAACATGCAAAACACAAGACTGTAAATATAGTCTATGTATTGACTATTTAAGAAAGTTTTTTTCATTAATTTGGTTGGTTTTAATTTGTATTTCAGTTCAGACTTCAAAGAGAACACTGCATACAATCTCCCCTGAGTTGCTTTTCTAAGTGAAAGTAAGTTTAAGAATTCTTGATACAGAATCTTGCAACTAGCTATGTTTATGCAAATATTTTTTGAAATGCAGTTATAATTGATGAATGCCAATGGATACATTTAATAATAAAGTCTCTTGTATGAGTATTCCTTAGTTATGGTTGTACAAGTTCACCATATATTAAGTGAGGTCCAAAATGATTTCAAAAGTAGATTTTATCAATGCTTCATTTCATAGTGTGGAAAGTTTCTTGTGTTTTTGCTACACAATGTTGATCATAGGAAATAAGGACTCCCATGGGATATTTCAGGTAGTGAAGGATAAGAATAAGGACATACATGGGTACAAGAGACCCTGAATTTCACATACATCTAAGAGGAACTTACATGTGACTGAAAACTAGAATTCTTTTTGCATCCAAGGCTTTGGCAAGCCCCTGGCCAGCAGGACTTCAAGGCGTGCATAATAATGCTCCCCACTTACAGTGGCTCAACTCTTCTGTATGTTTCTATATGAACCTATCTGTGTCTCCTTCTGTTACCAGTTGGCTCCCTTATTCATGCAACAAATACTTATGAAGTGTCTACTATATACCAGAATCTGGTTTTGGCATGTAGAAACATCAGTATAAAAGTATAAGAACATCAGTGAACCCAACAAATAAATACCTAGACTTTCTGGAATGTCTATGTAGTTGCAGCAACACTGAGAATAAACAATAATTTTTAAAAATTAAATTATATAGCATATTAGAAGATGATACACATTATAGAAAAAGAAGAAACATACTATACATTTGGGCAAACCATTAAGAAAGCTTGGTGCTCATTCTTTTGGCATGGACGGGTAGTTCAAGCCACATAATCCCTGGCCTACATAAAGGAATCTTCACCTTGGCTCTACCCTTAAACCCCAATAAAAGCCAAGACTAGTCACCCCTTCTTGCTAACTCAAGCAATTTTTAGACATACTTGAGAGCCTCGTTTTGTTAGCAAACTCTTTGTATCCTTTTAGTGTGTGTGTGTGTGTGTGTGTGTGTGTGTGTGTGTGTGTGTGTGTTGTCATCAGTCTTGACATCCTACCAATTTTGGATGGAGTTCCATCTCTCCTCAGAGGAGTGAACATGACACCATATGATCAACCAGGGACATGCTCAAATGTCTTACATTTATGACTCACTTTCCTTTTCACTTCAGGCAAATTAGGCATTCTAGGTCCTTATAAATATCTGTGATGTTTCTTCTAGGCTAGTAAACATGATCAGGACATTGCTTTGATTATATTTATAACTTAAATATATCCTATTAGACGTTATCTTCTACTCTTAAAACCATCTCAGATTATACTCGGTAAAGTTATCAAACCAATTTATTTAGAGAAGACTACAGAATGTGCTAAAGAATGGAATACTTGCAATGGAAACTGTGCCCAAATACACACCCTTCTCTTAATAACTGCTAACATTTCAATGCCTTGCTTCCAAAGAAATATGAAAATTACCAGATATTTGTAAAGTCATTTTCTTTCCCACTTTTTTCTCAATCCCCTGACAGAGCAGACAAAACAAGAGGGATTTCTCAGATGCCTGATTAGAATCAAAGTTTTGTTTTGTTTTGTTGTTTGCTTTCTTTTCCCAGTGCTTGAGGGATGACACAACTTCCAAGAGAACTAATGCTGTCTCTTCAACATCCACCAAGCTAGAACAATTGGTCTTAAATTATCCCATGCATTTCAACATTCCAGATTGCCAAGGAGAAAACAGAATGCATAAGAATATTATATCAATCAACATTCACAACTTTAAAATATCACAACCAT
Source organism: Felis catus (assembly GCF_018350175.1). Taxonomy (NCBI): domain Eukaryota; kingdom Metazoa; phylum Chordata; class Mammalia; order Carnivora; family Felidae; genus Felis; species Felis catus. The sequence continues at coordinate 94,733,684 of NC_058373.1, read as the reverse complement.
ATATGCAAGTCACTACCACTTAGCACACTACTAATGGAAAAATTTCATAGCAATATACAAACATAAATTATTATGAGTAGTAATTTTTGTTATTAATAAATATGTTATTAATAATTAGCTATCTGGAGATTTAAAAAAAAGAAGCTGAAGTGTCTATTCTTCAAAAGACTCAAATGAGCAAAAATTAGTTAAATTAAGCAAGCTGAAGTCATATATTTCAAAATACCACTTTAGGGGTGCCTGGCTGGCGACTCTTGGGGTCATGAGGTCAAGCCTTACATTGGGCAGAGAGATTACTTTAAAAATTACCACCTGAAAAAAAAATACCACTTAGCAATCATTTTAGAAGTTATCCTATTTCCAGCATATATAATATTTGACATATTTTGAGGAACTGAGTCAGCTCTGTTTTAGGAAATACTGGATTTTATTTCTTTCTTTTTTTTTCATTGCTTCCCCAAACTGATAAGTTGGATTCTTAAAGACAAGCACATTATTCAAACTGTTTCTCATTTTTGACACGATGATACAATAAAAAAAAAAAATCTTCCCTATCATTTATGATAAACGATCCTAACCACTTTTTTTTTATCCATGCCTATGGTAAAATAGAAAATACACATTTGGGGGCTGCCTGGATGACTCAGTTAGTTAAGCACCCAACTCTTGATTTTGGCTTGGGTCATGATCTCACAGTTCCATGGGATCAAGCCCTCTGTCAGGCTCTAAGCTAGCAACCCAGAGCCTGCTTGGGATTCTCTCTCTCCCTTTCTCTCTGCCCTTCCTCCACTTATACTCACAACAGAAAGAAAAGAAAAGAAAAGAAAAGAAAAGAAAAGAAAAGGGGAAAGGGAAAGGGAAAGGGAAAGGGAAAGGAAAGGAAAGGAAAGGAAAGGAAAGGAAAGAAAAGAAAAGAAAAGAAAAGAAAAGAAAAGAAAAGAAACAAAAGAAGGAAGGAAGGAAAGAAGGAAGGATGGAAGGAAGGAAAGAAGGAAGAAAATACATTTGGTCTTTGTCCCTGGCACACAGCTCCTAAAACTCCTGAAATATCCTGAGTAATAAGACTGGCTTTGGTATGCTAATGAGATAAACTTAGTTGAGGGACTATCAGTAAACTGGGAATTCCTCAACCTGATGAAGGATGTCTATAAAAAACAAAAACACACACACACAAAAACCTCTACAGCTAACATTATATATAATAATGAAAGTCTATTTCTTCTAAAATAGTGAATAAAGAAGGGATGTCCAATCTCACCACTCCTATTCAACATTGTGCTAGAGATCCTAGCCTGTGCAACAAAGCAAGAAAAAGCAATAAAAGGCATAAGTTTGGAAAGGAAGATGTAAAAACTGTTTTTATTCACAGCAATATGATTGTCTACATAGAGAAACCCCCCCCCAAAATATACAAAAATAGTTGTTATAAATATATAATAATTCAATTATGTTTCTATATAATAACAATGAAAAACTGGAAATGGACATTTAAGAAACAGTAAGATTCATAATAGTACCAAAATATTAAATTTAGCTATAAATTTCACAGAAGATATCTAGTTGCTGAAAAGTACAAAACACTGGTGAAAAAATTCCAAAAAGCTGAAAAAAATGGAAAGATTTTTAAGTTCAAGGATTGGAAGACAATATTTTATAGATTTAAAAGTCCCAAAATTGATCTGTGGATTTAATGCATCCCAATAACAATCCCATAAGGATTTTTTTTAGTTGACAAGCATTTCTATAAATTACATGAAAAATACAAAAGAACTATAATTTTCAACACAATTTGAAAAATGAAGAGTAAAATTGGATAATACAGATCTTTCTTGACTTGTGATAGGGTTACAACCCAATAAACCGATCACAAATTAACGAGAGTGTAAGTCTAAAATGTATGTAATACATCTAACCTACCAAACACCGTAACTTAGCCTAGCCAAAGTTAAATCTGCTCAGACACTTAAATTAGCCCATAGTTGGGCAAAACCATCTACTACAAATTGTTTTGCAATAAAATGTTGAATATTTCATATATTTTACTGAATACTATACTGAAAGTGAAAGTCAGAATGGTTGTCTGGGTACAGAATGGTTGTAAGTATATTGCTTGTTTACCCTGTGTTCACATGGCTGACTAATGGCTGTGACTGCCACTGCCCAGCATTACCTGAGTACAGTATCACATATTGCTAGTCTAGGAAAAGATCAAAATTCAATATTCAAAGTGCAGTTTCTACTAAATGCATATCACTTTCGCACCACTGTAAAGTTGAGAAATCATAAGTTGAACCATCACAGGCTGAGGACCATCTGTACACAGTATTTGATTTCAAGGCAATGTTAATTACAAGAGTGTAGTATGGTGAAAGCATGGGTACCGAGACCATTGTAACAGAATATTCAGATATATACCTACACATCTAAGGTCAATTAATTTTTGACAAAAATGACAAGGTAATTTAATGAAAAAAAGACAAATCTGTTTAGCATATGGTGCTGTTGCCTGATCATAAGTTATTTATAATACTATGGCATGCAAAATATTTCTTCCCTTTCTAAGTTTGCCAAAAGTCTCATCCCATAATATAGCCAGCAAAAAAATCCATAATCTTGCTTTCTGTATCAAATCCAGATGGACAGGACTCTTTCTATAATTAAGTTACTTAGATACAGCTACTAAAGTGTAACCTAAGATATAAAGAGATGTGCTGGCTCTCTACCCACACTCAACATACAGTTGTAGGACAGTTGTAGGACAAGGTTGCTACTAAAAACATCGTCTATCCATACTAATTCTGAAATCCATGTAAATAAATGTTAGTTCCTCAATACCCATAAGCTTCTTTAAAACTCTACAGTTTGATTCAGAAGATCCATCAGATGATCCATTAAATTCTTCAGAGGGCCTTTTGTGTGAAGCACCACAATTGATGTTTCTGAGGCCCTAAAAAAGGCATTTTGCATTTATATTCTTGGTTTCATATGTAGACAATGATTTCCTTGCAGTGCCCTACATTTTGTCTTTCCTTGGAAGCTTTTGCTTAATTTTACCATTGTTTGTCTTCTGGAAAGCCTGAGAATTCTCAAAGCTATACTCCTGATCATTCACGGGGAACAGTCCCTCCATTGTTTGTTTCTTTCACATTTTACTGTAAGCAGCAAGACACCACCTAGGCTGTATGTCCATCATGTCAGCTAGCAACTTCCTTAGCAAGACCATTCAGTGCATTAAGTATATTTTATGATGCTCTCACCCATAACAAGTATCTGCTTCCCTTTGATTTTTAATAAGATTTTCCTCACTTTCTTTTAAGTCCTCACCTATGGCCTCTCAAAAGCCAAGATACTTCTACAAAGGATAATAGACTATGATAGTTTTTCAAAATGTCTACAACATTTTTGACTGTCCTGCAACAAATCTAATTACTCTTTCCTTGAATAAAAACTTTTTTTTTAATGAATAGGAGGCAGTACAATTGATACGGCATGGTTTCTTGGGCCAGATTTTAAAGATCAGTGTAGTTTCTGCCCAGCTCTGTCTCAGGACTATCAACATTGGAATTCACTCACTGGTATGGGGAAGCCCAAATCCCATGGAGAAGTTTCCAGTGGGTGTTTTAGTTTCCAGTCTCTGCTAAAGCTGCACCTGATAACCAACATCAACTGCCTTGCATGTGAATGAGAAAGACTTTGAGGAGACTCCAGCCCTGGCCACCATCTGACTGCAACCTATGAGAGGCTGTGACCAAAAAACATCCACCTGTGTCATCATCCCCTTGAACCATAGAAATAGAAATGGAGGATTTTTATTATAGCAAATCTAAGTCTAGGATAGTTTGTTATGCAACAACGGATTAGAAAATCACTTAGTTCAAAAAATCAATTACTCCCATGCATGACATTAATAGAATAAAGGACTATGTTCATTTGAGTAGACAAAATGGTTCAAGATACAAACGTACCTAAAGCCAAAGAAAGAAGCTTATTTTCATGGGTTTTTTTCAATGGTATCTGGGAGAAAAGAGGCCTTTTATCATTGATCACAAAGCTGTGAGTATGTGATCCTAGAGTTGCAAAATTGAATGCATGTAGTTTTTGAAGAAATACAGTTAAAGAGAATACAGCCAGAATACAGATGGGTACAGAAATAAGAGCTAGAGAGACAGCTCTGAATATATTTTAATCTGAAGTTCTGATCACCAGTGCTTTTCCTTTAATTTTCTTATGTGTACCAATAAACTGTCTCCTTAATGTTTTTCCACCAAAGATAGCTCAGGTTGAGTCCTTGCACTTGCAAACAAACTTCATTCTTTCTTATGATCCTTTCTAATTTCAATGTCCTGTTTTATTTATAAATATATTCTATATAAGGACAGAGCAGAATATTTTAAAAAATGACAGCATTTGATCGCGATAATGTAATCTAATATTGTTGTAGAAGAAAAAGACATTATCAGAGGATTAAATAAATTTTGCACAGAAAAAAAGGAACACAAAACTGGTACACATTCTGTTTTGTTTTTTTTCTGATTTGAAGAAGGCAAGCCAGAGAAGGTCTGGGCCCTTGAAAACATACAATGCTTAAGATTGCTTTTCTTCAGACATTAAAAAAAATCCTATGTAAGAATTTTAGACATACTGGGGAGCCTGGCATAACTTTTTATTTCTTTTCCCCCAAAGAGAAGCAAACATAGATGAAAAGATAATTTTGTGAAAGCAACAATAGAAGGGGAGGCATGGTGAAGACAACACAGAAACAGAGGAAGAAATGGTGCCAAGGCTTTAAGAGTCTCACAAACGTGCTGTAGTAAAACTTAGTGGAAGGTTCACAAACAGGTGAAGAAGCCAGAGACTTCAAATGGACAGGATTCACACTCTAGAAGCAGGAAGACTTGACAAAGAATAGCATAAGTGTGAGGGATCTATAAAGTCTATAAAATGAATTCCTTGCATATTGAAAGATGGGCTTTCATATTTGTTCTTGCTTGTTGCAGTTTTTCTGAAATGTCACTTAAAATACACACACACACACACACACACACACACGTATTTATATAACGCCATTGATCCATTCGAAAAAAATAAAAGTTTACAATGTAATATTCACCTTCTCCCTGGACCAACCCCCTGAGTACGGATTATGGCTCTTGAGTACTGGTTCCCCTCTGTGTTCCAGGTTAACTCTTATCAATGATTTCTCCTGGAAATAAGATTTTAAAATGTGCTTTTTCACTCAGGGTAGAATAGCAATCCATTGCTGTGTCCTGTTATTGTGCCAATGTTTAAGAAGAGGCACACTATGTGGGAGCTATGAGTCCATTAGTTCTTCATAGTTAATTTATGCAACAAAAAAATTACAACACCAGCAGTAACAGGCACCACAAAGATGATGTGTGTCCAACGGCCCCTACAGAGATGCAGTCATGAGGTTGTGGGAACCAGAGACAGCTGTGTCTTATAAAATCACGAAACTCTTTAACCTAATGCACAGTTAGATCTCAGTTGAAAGCACTTCAGATTGACCTTATCTTGCCTCCTTTATGCAAGGGATTGAATGGACCCCCATGGCATGCTCGGTAGCCTATATAGCTGACTATGACAGCAGAGGGTGCCTTTCTCTGGAATCTGTTGTGCAAGTATCTGCTTCAGAATGGAGTCTAGAACCCTTGATGGGAAGGAACTCAGCTGTCTGTGCTTGAGACCCATCATTATCCTTGATGAACTTTTCTGAATACTGCCTTCCCTACTACTGTCATATCATGCTTAGTGCTTTTCTTTGGACTCACTTTTTATAACTGAAATGAATATATTTTAAAGCAATATGTTACTATATCCAAACTTAAAAAAAGATTTATTTATTTTTGGGAGAGTGCAAGCAGGAGAGGGGTAGAGAGAGGGGGACTGAGGATATGAAGTAGGCTCTGCACTGGCAGTCTGACAGCAGTGAGTCCAATGTGGGGCTCAAACTTAGGAACCGCGAGATCATGACCTGAGCCAAAGTCAGGCGCTCAACTCACTGAGCCATCCAGGTGCCCCAAATTTTCTTAAAAAATCCCTAACACCCTCCAATGTAAAGTTGAACAGCACTCCTTATATTTACTCACACTTTTATCTTTTACTTGTCATATTGCTTTGCAATTAATTTTACATTCTACTGTATCTGACTGTGAGTGGCTTATGGAACAGAATTTTGTCTCCTTTCTTTCCCTCTCTCTTTCTCTCTCTTTTAATCTTTGCGACTTCAGTGCCTGTTGGAACTTAATAGGTGCTTAATAACTATCAAAAATTACTCAGAAAATATTAATTAATAAGACTAAAGACTCAATTTATTCTGTCAAAAAATGGGTAAAGACAATAACTGGTATCCTAACAATGGAGTGTTAGCTGTTGGATTGCAGATCTTTCTGAGGAACATCTGATTGGATAAGATTATGCATCTTTCATTTTTCTTGACTAGGCTATTTTATATCCTGAGGGATAAAGCAGCTTAGATTGTAGAAAATTGATGGCAATGGAAATGCTTCTGATATGTAACAGTCTTTTTCTTATATGTAATGTTATGTCCAATAGAGAATATATATATCCATATATGTGTTAAATTTTTATTTGAACTCATACTGGTTCTCCCAATAATTAAGGAGGCAAAATTTTTGACATGCATTAATTTTACAGTACTACTTTTATCATTTTGAAAATAATACCATATCAACTCATATATATAGGGGAAATCATTCTCAATAAAGGTCCCAACTCCAAAAAGGGGCAAAGGTGAATCTCATTAAGGGAAAGCTCAAAATGTTTTTTCAACAAAAGTAATTGCTCTGTTTAGCCAAGTTTGTGGCTGACAGGATTAGTGACTTCCGGAGAGTGCTATGGTGGCTGACTGCTGACTTGTCAACTCTTAAGGGATTATTTCCCCAAGTACACTTTGTAGCAAAAGCAAACCAGAATAGTCAACCAAACAAAGGGGGAGTTCATTAGGGTGGTTAAATACGCATCTCTTAATTTTTTCTAATATGAGTTATCATAGTATATCCCTCCTGTCATGATAGAAAACCACTGTAAGAGCAGAGTGTAGCTAGAACTGAAATTTTGAAATTTCAGCATAAACAATACAGAAAAATAAGTATATAATCTTCTGTATTAACTACAGGGAGGTTGGGAATCCAGAGGATAATCAGCCCTTATATTGTCAGGCAAGATTTTATGCTAAAGACAGTGCTTGAGTCTACAAAAATGGGATAGACAAGTACAGGAGGTGGTATTTTATGGAAAGAAATATAAGTAGGATCACAGCGACAAAGGATGAGTTAGCCTAGAATAGCAGACTGTGAAGCCAGAAGCCTGCGTGTTTTTATCGGACTTTCTGGGATGAAAGAAAACCTGAGGGGTAGAAAACGGATAGTTTCATCAGAAAAACAATGGAAAGTAGCTAAGTGTGTAGGCATAAGGCAAAGAAGTAAAGGAGATGTTGGGAAAAGCAGCCTGGACTGATGACTAGAAAGATAACATTTAAAAAGTGCAGGAGGTTTTTTCTTGGGAGCAGAGCATGGAGTTTTTACACTAAAAATCTCTGCAGACAGATGAGAGTAGAAAATCAAAATGAGTTGATGCAGAGTAGAGGGAAACAGTTTGCTAGGAAAACAGCAACCATAAGATGATCTGAGAATGGCACGTTATTTTTTTCATATTATTTGAAATCTAGAATGAGCTTTTGAGAGTAGGAATAGTATCTAGTCAATGGGCATAGAGTTTTGAATTTCTTAATGCTTATTATTTAGATGGTAATGTCTGTGAATAAATTTTCAAATTTAAGTTAAATTAAGTCAAGTTTCTTCCAAAAATTTCAAAATGACTGTGAAGATGACTTGCTGCATTTTTGTTGAAATAAGTTACTAATAATGTTGATGCAACTTTTTCTATTAAATTCTTTATTTTTGGAAGTGTGTGTATATGACTTCTTCTCATTTAAAGAATCGGTATAACATAGTATATCTTTTTGTTTTAAATATGTATTTATCTGAAACCAAAGATTCTAAACACAGGAAGGAAAGCAAAGACTTCTTAAAATAACATCTGGGTGAGAAAAATGAAAACTTCAAAGTGTTCTTTGATGTCCAAATATTATATTTGCAGCAATGAACACAAGCTAGGGCTTCCACAAGCTGTTAGCTGAGTATCCCTGCTTGTAACTGCCTCCCTTTATCTCTCATCAAAATACCCATAAAAATGTTAGAAAACTTAAATGACAGATAAATAAATGTGGAGGCCCTTTTCTTACAGATGCCTGTTATAATTCTGAAAGCACTTGGAGAGTCAGGCCACTTGACCTGCAGGTCTGTTCTGCAGAGGGAACAACTTTCCTTTAAGTGAGTTGGTAAAAGTCACTATCAGTTCTGGAACAAAATGGACACTCTGGCAGCTATTAGTTGAATGATACAAAATTGCATTAGTGAATGGTTGCAGGTTGAAGAATACAAGCTATGGCATTGAAGACTCAGGATTTTATATTAAGGTCTTCCATTGGCTAACTAAAAGCCCAGACTGGAAAATGTAGGTAAAATATCTGATTCTCAGTTTCATCAACTGAAAGGTGAGTATAATAATACCAATTTTGTAGGGTTCTTTTAACATTGTAATAAAGTAATATAAATAGATTATTTGGCACTAGTACTCAATGGTTTACTACATCCAGTTTCTAATGAATAGCAAGATAATTGCAAGCTAACATTAGCAAAGTGAAAAAAATATATGAACCCCAATAAAAACCTATAGTATTTTTAAAAATAAAGAAAATAATGCAGAAAAATTTCAGCCCTTAATGAGAACTCCCACAGGTAATGCATGAATACTGAGGAAAAAAAAACAGAAACAAACTTTTGTTTATTCATAAGCGAATATAGGAATATATGAGTCATCAGTTTAAAAGAAGAATGTGTTGAATTTTGTGGCAAAACAATTAAAATAACCAATGCAACAAATAAGTAAAAGAATTGAAGCTGTATACAGTTTCATTTATAAACAAGCATACTTTCTGATTGTGAAAGGCATTAGTAAAGGAGTGAAAAATCAGCTAGAACATGACACACTAAAAGCACACAAGACAAAGCATATAGATATAATAGTAAACAACAGAAGAGCTTTACAAATATATATCTAAACAAATAAACAAACAAACAAACAGAATGCTAAGTCAGGAAATCACTGCAGTGTCTACAGAAGCTCAGGAACTGAGACTAGAATTAGAAAGGGTTAATTGCCTTGGGGAAAATTAATTATGAGAAAACAATACTGGGACATCATCTAGATTAAAGTCAATTCACTTTGGCAAACCTTTGTGAAGCACTAACTACGTGGAAAATATTGTCAGTCTTCTCCCCAAGACATCAGAAATGGAGGCAGTTTCAAATGGGTCAGTTTCACGTTTGGTCACAAAATCGCAGTTAGGGGTGTTTTTCTCCCAAGTTATATGCAGTTTTATAGCAATTCCAACACCTCACAGCCGCCCTTCATGACACTTCCCTATAGAAACAGGCATCATGAAAATGAACTTCACTCATTCCTGCATGTTATCAACTTTGTGAGTCCTAAAGAACATCATATCTGTTAGTCATGCCTTCAAATTCATCTGGAATAAAAGAATTCCTTAAGCAAAATAAGATGTATTATAAAAACTGTTCCTGGGGCGCCTGGGTGGCGCAGTCGGTTAAGCGTCCGACTTCAGCCAGGTCACAATCTCGTGGTCCGTGAGTTCGAGCCCCGCGTCGGGCTCTGGGCTGACGGCTCCGAGCCTGGAGCCTGCTTCTGATTCTGTGTCTCCCTCTCTCTCTGCCCCTCCCCCATTCATGCTTTGTCTCTCTCTGTCCCAAAAATAAATAAAAAACGTTGAAAAAAAATTAAAAAAAAAACTGTTCCTGCAAAATAGTCACAAGTCAAAATCAATATATTTTAGGGGCTCCTGGGTGACTCAGTTGGTTAAGTATCTGACTCTTGATTTGGCTCAGGTCCTGATCTCACAGTTCATCAGCGCTGACAACATGGGGCCTGCTTGGGGTTCTCTCTCTCTCCCTTTCTCTGTCCCTTCCCTGCTTGTCTGCGGGCTTTGCAGTCTCTCTCTTTCTCAAAATTAATAAACTATAAAACATCAACATATTTTATAGGATTGACTACAAAACACCACAAGGACCATATTCTGTTATGGATTGCATTATTCCTCTAAATAGGCTTCTATTTAAAAGCCTCCATGTTGAATACTTGCTTTAACTGTTCTCATTATTCTTTTGATAAGTAATTAGAAATCAGAGTGAGTGCTAAAAAAAGAAAAAAATCTATGCTTTATGTATGTTTTATGCATCTCTGGTCATTCTAAGAACAAGTTTTCATAATATTTGTAAAATTTGGTTTAATAATGAGATATGTAAATATAAGACATTGATTTCAAAATAATTATAAAGCCTAAAAGAAAACGTATTTACTACATCAAAAGTCAAAACACAAAATGCACAAAAACTTAAAATTAAGCCTAAAATGATACATCATAAAACTGTGTAACAATGTATAGGTACTCAATATTAGTATTATAAAACATTTATTGTGTACTTGTATATGTGGGAAATTATATCAAGATCATATATTCACTTACTTCTCACTAGTATTTGATGTAGGGACTGGTAGCAACTATCTACAAACTTGGGAGTACACAAACACTTTATTTGAAAAGTTTCATTTTGGAGCCGCCTGGGTGGCTCAGTCAGTTAAGCATCCGACTTCAGCTCAGGTCATGATCTCACAGTTTGTGAGTTCGAGCCCTCCGTCGGGCTCTGTGCTGACAGCTCAGAGCTAGGAACCTTCTATAGATTCTGTGTCTCCCTCTCTCTGCCCTTCTCCCACTCATGCCCTTTCTCTGTCTCTCTGTCTCAAAAGTAAACATTAAAAATTAAAAAAAATAAAACATATAAAGTTTCAATTTGAACTAATTTTAGAATTACAGAGTTGCCAAAGTAGTACAAAGATTTCCATTATATTTCTCACTCTGCTTTTTCTAATGTTAACGTCTTTCAAGACAATAGTACAGTTATCAATAGAGTACCTAAAAGTGAAAGACAAAGTAAGTCCCAGACATGGATACAATAGAATTTTTTTTCACAATTTTCTCCTGAGAAGAAATTAGTAGTCCTGTTGAAATCCTTAAATATTTTGTGGATAGTTTTCACAGAAGTAAGACATGTTCGGAGGAGGAGCCAAGATGGCGGAACAGCATGGAAGTTTTTTGTGTGTCTCACATCCATGAAATGCAGCCAGACCAATAGTAAACCATCCTGCACACCTAGAAAACTGACTGGAAGATTAACACAACAATCTGCACAACCTGAACCACAGAATTCAGCAGGTACGTGGCACGGAGAGGTGATGTGGAGGGTAGGGAGATGCTTTTGTGGGTGGAGAGAGGATAGAGATGACAGGGTGGGGAGAGAATATGGGAAAAGCATCCCTCCCCCCCAAAAGCAGCTGGAAAAAAGTGGAAAATTGGAAACAGCTGCAGGGACTAAACTAAAAAGGGAGAAAGCAGAAAGGAGAGGGTTTATATTCCATTAAGACTGTAAAGAAGGGAAGCACAAAGTCTGCAACTGGGCAGCTTGATACCTGGCGGTGCTCCGGTGGGAAGGGTGAATCCCCGGAAACAAAGTGGGGTCCGGAAGGTTCTTGGACCACACGGAAAAAAGCGGTTCCACTGCTAGAAGGGCATTTGGTAGAGACTGTTGAAGCCACCTGGTCCCAGCAGACCCCAGAAGGCGGCCACATTTGCTGGTGCTGGAACAAAGTCGTTAAGGGTGAAGCCTGTTGCCAGATGTGTGTTGTGATTTTCCATAATCTCTGAAAAGCTGCTGCTACACTGTCTCAGGAAGTTTTTCTGGGACAGGCTGGCACCTGGCTGCAGTCTCAGGGCAGCAGGGTCCAGCAAGTGTTCCTGGGTGCAGCTGGCATTCGGCCATTGCTCATTCGGCCATTGCTCAGTTGAGACTCTCCTGCAGAGGGGCGGAGTGGGTCAAAGCCACAGTCCCTCAGAAGTAAGGGGCTGCATGTGAGACAAAACTCGAGAGAGAGGTACTGCCTGGGGCCTGGTCACAGACAGTGAAAAAGCAGGGAATGCATGAAAGCTGAAGACAGAGGACGGGTTGGCAATTGCTGATCCGGGAGAACAGAGTTCCAATACTAGAGACTGGGTAGCTGCGTGGCATCATTTTCACTGCTCCTGCACATGTGAACATGCACCTACGAGCACCACAATCCACCCCAGTAGACTAGCAGTGCCATCTAGTAGAGAATGGAGCTGTTACACTGAGCCCCGCCCAAATGGGCCAACCTGGCTCTTCAAGAACAGAAGTCTCACCGTCTACTTAGTTTATGGACTATAAAGCGCTAGATAGTCTGACTTCTAGGGGAAAACGAAGTAATTTCAGTCCTACTTCAATCTCTTAGCAGGTCCATCTATTCAATTTTCTTTCTTTCTTTTTTTTTTCTCTTTTTCTCTTTTCCAATTCTTTTCTTTTTCTTGAATACAGAAAGAGAAAAAATTCATTTTTATTTTAAATTATTATTAAATATATTTTTCTTTAACTTTTTTACCATATATTTTACTTTTGTGTATATTTTTTCTAATTCTATTTTAACTCCATTATTTTATTTTAGTCTACTTCAGTGTATTCAAATTTTCAAATTTTCAAACAATTTTCTTTTTTCTTTTTCTCTTTTTCATTTCTTTTTCTTGAATGCAGAAAGAGAAAAACTTCATTTTTACTTTCAATTTCTATTAAAATATATGTCTTTAATTTTTTTACTACATTTTTTGCTTTTATGTAAATTTTTTCAAATTCTATTTTGTGTCCGTCATTTTATTTTAGTCTACTAGTGTATTCACTTTTTCAAATTTTCAAACGACTTCCTTCTTTCCTTCCTTCTATGTCTCTAATTCTGTCACCTAGACACATTTAATTTGAATCTAGAATTGGTCATTTACATTTCTTTTTTATGAATTTACTGTACACATATGTATATCCAACCTTACATTATGGTGACAGTTTTCAAACATATAAGACTGAAATTATTTAAAAGATAGTATCCATATACCCTACCTGAGTTTCTGTCATTAACACTTTACTGTATTTGCTTTCTCAAAATATCTACCCCGTGTCTATTCATCCTTCATTTCATTAGTATACCTTCTGCTAAATACTTCAACATGCATATCAACTTTTATTCAATATTTGTTTATATATTTCTCTTGTGAGATCACATTTACATAAACAAAAAGCACAAATCATAAGTGTACTTTTCCCTCATGCATGCATTAAAAAATTCATACACTGCTGTAATATAGAAACCCATCAACATATAGAACTGTAATATAGAAACCCATCAACATATAGAACTTCACCATAACACTAGAAAATTCTCTGCTACCCTTCCCAATAAAACCTTGCCCTGCTTTCGATGAAATAGTCATGTTTTCATATTTTACCACTGATTGTTTCTCTTTTGTTACAAATCTTGATGTAAAGGATATTATATCAATATTTATATTTGCCACAGCTAATAGATTGATGATGATAAATAGATGATAGATAAATAGATAAAGAGCTCTATCTGTGTTGTTGTAGGTAGCAAGATTGTGGATGATGTGCCACAGTATGTTTTTTCATTCTCTTAATGATAGGCAACTAGTCTACTTCCAGTTTTTGCCTATTGAGAACAAGGCTGCTATAAACATTGTTTTACAAGTTTCTTAGAACATTTGTTTCCATTTCTTTTGGGTAAACACCTATAAATAGAATCCCTGGGCTAAAGGGGATGCATATGCTGAAGGACATTTAGTGGTATCTCACTGTTTTACTCTACAATTTGTATAATATATGCTAAAATTAAAAATTTCATAAAATGTAAGTACATAGAAAAAAGTTAAATTATATACAATAGTGATAACCACAGTTATCTTTTTGACATATGTCTTCCAGAATTTCTTCTCTAAGTATATAAACTTCTCTAAATTTATAAATATATATAAATTTATACTGGGATTAACTTAATTAAAATAAATTAACAATCATCCAAAAATATTATTAAGAACCAATTATATGTAGGGATACAGTAGAGAATAAGACAGGGGCGCCTGGGTGGCTCATTCAGTTAAGCATCCGACTTCAGCTCAGATCATGATCTCATGTTTCGTGGGTTCGAGCCCACCCTCAGGCTCTGTGCTGACAGCTCAGAGCTGGAGACTGCTTCAGATTCTGTCTCTCTCTCTCTCTCCCCCTCCCCCTTTCATGCTCTGTCTCTCTCAAAAATAAATAAACATTAAAAAAATAAAAATAAAAAGTAAAACAGAATTTGCATGGGGCTTGAATAAAAATAATAGTTAACTTATACATATGGGTGTCAAGCACAAAATTTGATGTGCATTTGCTTGAGTTAGTCATTTAATTGCCACATCAACTCCATCAGGTAAAAAATAGCTTGCTTAAGTTTGTACAACTCAGATGTGGAGACAAGTAATATTTCATTAGAAAATAAATGAACCCAGGAAGTCTAGACCCAGAGCCCTTGCCCTTAACCCTGTAATACAGATGTTCACCAGGATGCCATTCACATTATATTGTATGTAAATGGTGCTTCTGGATTATGCAAAGCAGTGACCCTTACTGCCTTTCATACTAAGAATAGTGAATATATGTGTAATCTGCTCCTCCCCCCAATAATACATAATAAATATAATCCTGATGACTTTTCATAATTTTAAAGAATGTCACTCTAATATAATTTATTTTAAAAATAATCTTTTAGCAAAAAAGTCCCTCTGTTAGGAATCGTGCTTACTATACCTATTAGAACACATATCTTTTTACTCATGTTCTATTGCTTTCTTAGCATAAATTTTTACGAACAGAAATGCTGGGTGAAGGATATTCATATTGAAAGATGTCATAAATGTTTTCATTTTCTCCTCCAAAAATATGTCAGTATACATTAGTTAACAGAATGTTAGAAACCCCTTACAATATCAATATTATTAGTACCTTTAATCTTTGTGAATAAAATATTTGAAATTTAATTTTACTTAACATACATTTCTTACCTTTCTGCCAGAAGACTAATATCTTTTTCTGTAAAGCAAGTATTTGGTTCTGGGCCCATTTTTAAATATAAGTATATATACATGATTATCATTATTTAGTAAGTTATAAGCATGAAACAATGATTTTAACACTTTGTTCATAAGTACAAAATTTTTTCATTGAAAAATGAACAGATCTGAAATATTTTTATTATCTTTTTTAATGTCTATAGGATTTGTAGTAATGACCCCATTCTGTTATTACTTTTATACTGGTTATTGACATGCATATCATTTTAGTAACAGATACATTTTGTCCCCCATTGACATCAGTTACACCAAACCTATCACCTACAGTCTTGAGACTCAAGAGGCAGAAATTAGAACTTAATTACCATGAATTACTCTAACTTCTGTTTATTGGACTCATTCAGTCACTTATATTTACTGAATGCTAGTAGGGACCTGGCATTGTTCTCATTGTTTTCAGTGCTGGGCATATATCAACTAAAATAAAAGAAATTAACAAATCCCTGTCCAAGGACCTTACACTTTAGTGAGAGAAGATGGAGACTGAAGATGCTAAATAAATAGATTATTTAATAGCTTATAAGGTGACAAGTGTTCCCAAAACAGGAAAGAAAGAACAGAGTAAGAAGAATAAGGATATTTGATGGGAGATGAAAAGGTGGTAGGGTTGCAATTTTAAGTAAGGAAGATCAGGAAAGGACCCACTAAGATTGGTTTTCTAACAAAATTTGAAGGAAGTACATTATGGGGAATGTTTATCCAGTAGTGGTTTGAGTTATTAAATTAAGCTAACCGTCCAAGTCTTTTTATCTCCTTGGTGTTTATGTGGGAGACAGGTATGTCTCTAAGAGATAGCTTTTAAAATTCATTTTACAATTTATTTTTTGCAATTTGTTAAGCTTTTTATAAACTCTGCATCTAGACCAGGTATAATACCTTTTAGATGCTCTAAGATTCACAGAGAAAATGAAAGAAATGCATATTTGTGGCTAATATGCTTTAAAAATAGCATACATTCTAGTAAATTTCCAAAACATTTCCAGTCATTTTAAGGCATAAAACTTATAGATCAAGTATTGCTTTCCTTGTTTCAATGAAAACTTTTGTTTTATGTGAAACTCTATTACAAAATTCTTAGTAGGAATCTATTTTTCACTTAAAGAGTGTTCACAGTAGCATTCTGAGGAAGCAATTTGTTATGAATTCCCCTCTCAAGCTGAACAGTAGCGCATACTACTACCAAATCTCCACTGCATACATTAAGTCACTTATCAAGCTCAAGGATAATTTTAAAGGAAGTATATATTATTAGAAACATTCTACCACTTGTCCAGTATTTTAGAAACTCTATAACAATAGTGCTTTTATTTCTTTCTGTATTTCTGATTTTAGTTATCAAATGTAATTATAAATAAAACTTGAAAAGGCATTCAAATTTTTACATATTTTTAGTCCCTTGGAGTTCTGCTAATGAAAATTGGTATTAAAAATATAGTGTGAATGAAACACTAATTTCACTTGTGCATCTCTGCAAAATTGCATGGGTTCATTTATAGTCTGAGCATTCTGGAATGAAAATATGACATAATCTCTATACACTTGTAAAGAGATATGTTGGTTTTAATTTTTCCTGAACCTACAAATTGAAATTAGTTTATGTAAGTGCAACATATTGTTTGTTTTTCTCATGCTGCTATGCTGAAAAGGATGACAATCCCTCTGAATAGAGTTGGTAAGCTTTCTTAGACAATTAAACACATGGAAAATAACTTATGCCCCCACTCCCACAAGATACAGATCTTTTAAAAAATGGGTATTAATTGAAGTTTTTATCTTAATAATTAAAAAAAATACAAATTAGATTCAACTAGACACCATGTGCTGCTTGATGGAAGAACACAACACTGCCTATGAATTAATCTTGCCAAAGTACCAATTTATAGAAAATATAGTGACGGGCGCCTGGGTGGCGCAGTCGGTTAAGCGTCCGACTTCAGCCAGGTCACCATCTCGCGGTCTGGGAGTTCGAGCCCTGCGTCAGGCTCTGGGCTGATGGCTCAGAGCCTGGAGCCTGTTTCCGATTCTGTGTCTCCCTCTTTCTCTGCCCCTCCCCCGTTCATACTCTGTCTCTCTCTGTCCCAAAAATAAAAAATAAACGTTGAAAAAAAAATTTTTTTTTAAATAAAAAAAAAAAGAAAATATAGTGACAGAGAAATCTATTAAATAATACCATGGGATGCAATCAATGGAATCCAGAGGATGGAAAAATATACTGGACAAACAAAAAAAAAGGTTTTTTTCATCAAATAATTTTCAACAAAAAACAAAAGAAAGAGAAGGGATAATGACAGATTAAAGAAAGGTTTACTTGGTATGAGGTCTGAGGAAATAGGTCAGGATGTGCAGTCAGCAAGCTTGGCATGAGTTGACAATTACTAAAGCAAGATGATTTGTTTATGGGTTTTTACGTTACTATTTCTTTTTATGATACATTTAACACTTTCTATAATATTTTTAATGTAAATTAATTAATGGAATTTGATAAACTCACCCAACAATTGTGATTCTGCTATGTTGCACATCCATTAACAAGCAAAAAAAAAAAAAAAAAAAAAAAAACATTCACAAGTAAAAAAAAAAAACATTCATAAGTTTGGCCAAGAGAAATTGGCCAAACAGAATTTCTCTTCAGGAGATTATCTATAGGAAACTGCACCTTAGAAACCACTATTGTTATAAAATAAACTTCCTAATGAATATTTCATGAATATCATTTTGGACTGGTTAGAAGAAATTGCTTACAACACAATATGCTGAGTGTTATAGAAAACATAACATTATGTGTTTTGTATACCATGTGCTTATTTGGTTGTCAAATTAGAATCTAAAGTAACATTCAGTTCTATGTGCGTGCAATATGAGTAAAATTACATCAAAACAAATGACTTAGTTACAGTGATATATAACATAATCATAAGTCTTATATTTTCAACTCAGAGTTTCTGTAGGTTAGGAGACTAGGCACTGTTCAGTAAGTTTATCTCTTAGGTTGAAATCAAAGGTGTCAGCCTGAACTGCATAATCATCTGATGCTTGACTAGGAAAAGATTGGTGGTTACTTTATTCATGCATTTACTTGCAGTATGTAGTTACTTGCAGACTGGACAGACTGAGTGCTACATATACTTAAGGGGAGGGGATTACCTTAGGGCATAAATACCAGGAGGATTATATGGAAAATGTAACCACCATATTAACTAAATCACGAATATGTATAAAACATAACAACAAATCTATAATAATAAAACAAGCTTATCTCTTTTTATTTTGCTTATAAAGTTCAGTTACCCAATCTGTTTCACACGAAACTAATTTTTAAAATAATTTTATATTTTCATATATCACTCAAATATTTTGTGGAGCATTTTTTGGTCTTTTTGGCTCTTTGATTCTATGTAATGAAAGTGGAAATGATTGTTACATAACTTATTTTTTGTCTCTCAACAAAATTATTGTATTTTTTTAAGTCAATCATTTTCATTTAGATCTTTTATCCACTGTGATCATGACCATGAATTTTCAGTTATATTCAGGGGATACAACTCAATATTAATACTAGATCTTTATGGATAATTTTTCCAATTCTTTTTCACTATACCTAAAAATATTTAGTTGCAAAAGCTTACAGAAAATATATACATATAGTATTTAAAAATCATAACTTTTCACTCTGAAAAAATGACTTCTCACTCTGGCTGTGACTTCACAAGGGAAAGAAAAGAATAACCAAATACAGTTAAATTTCTTTGGAGGGCCTGAAATCACCTACTCAATGCTTCATTTCATGTTGTTTACTAGATGACAAATCTCATGTTATTATGCATTCATATGCAGCAACCCTCAAGTCATTTTACTATGAGAGAAATTTGGAATAAAATGGGTCTATTCTAAAAGACAATGGGCTATAGGTATTAAAATACAAAAGGACCTTTGGATTGCATTTGCAATCAACAAATCCATGCTAGCTGGTTTTAACAAAAAAAGTCGTAGTATGGAAAATTAGTTACTTGCACCACTCTTTAAAGACCTGGAGAAGGCTCTAGGCTGAGCTCCCAAGACTCTTTGAAATGAGAAGCACTTTGTCTCTGACATAGTTGAAAAAGTTTCAAAATCTGATGAACGAGAAGCTAAGTGGTAGGAAAAAAAAAAGTCATTGCTATGGATTCTGGCTCCAGAACATTACAACCTAACTCAGAAACTACATGCCCTACATTTTGCCTTTCCCCTCTTCTGCCTCAGTTCTACATCAAAATCTCTCATAAATGCACATAATTGACAGGCCAGAACCTAACTGCAAAAGGGCATTGAGGAAATAGAATTTTTTAGTTTACAGCTATCATGAAGTGTAATTTTTTACTTTCATGCTAGAATGGAATATTGAATAAGCCAATTTATATATGAATGTATATCAATATCTGTGTAGCTGTATATTTATGAACTAATTCAATAGTAAAGAAAATAAACCCTAGTTATGCATTGAATTCTAATTTAAATAACATCAATGTCTTCATTGACAAAACCTTGAAAGAATCAATGTATGGAATTAGTTTTGTTGAAAACTTTTGGAGGTTCATTCAAATAACAATCATTATTTTAGCCACTCTGACTGGCATGACAAATCAGGAGACTATAGATGCTGGAGAGGATGTGGAGAAGCAGGAACCCTCTTGCACTGTTGGTGGGAATGCAAACTGGTGCAACCACTCTGGAAAACAGTGTGGAGCTTCCTCAAAAAATTAAAAATAGATCTACCCTATGACCCAGCAATAGCACTGCTAGGAATCTACCCAAGGGATCCAGGAGTACTGATGCATAGGGGCACTTGTACCCCAATGTTTATAGCAGCACTTTCAACAATAGCCAAATTATGGAAAGAGCCTAAATGTCCATCAACTGATGAATGGATAAAAAAATTGTGGTTTATATACACAATGGAGTACTACAGGGCAATGAGAAAAAATGAAATATGGCCTTTTGTAGCAATGTGGATGGAACTGGAGAGTGTGATGCTAAGTGAAATAAGCCATGCAGAGAAAGACAGATACCATATGGTTTCACTCTTATGTGGATCCTGAGAAACTTATCAGGAACCCATGGGGGAGGGGAAGGAAAAAAAAAAAGAGGTTAGAGTGGGAGAGAGCCAAAGCATAAGAGACTGTTAAAAACTGAGAACAAACTGAGGGTTGATGGGGGGTGGGAGGGAGTTTAGGGTGGGTGATGGGCATTGAGGAGGACACCTGTTGGGATGAGCACTGGGTGTTGTATGGAAACCAATTTGACAATAAATTTTATATTAAAAAAAGAAAATAATAGAAAAAAACAAAATAACAATCATTAATCATGTAATAATACCTTGAATTGTATGAGCTACCTTATTTTAAAGCATCTTCCTAATTATAACCCATGTTCATCATTATTAAATTGTAACAGTTAAGAGGGAACAGTCACTGTAGAATCTATTCTATATATGGGGATAGTGAGGCATCCAAACACCCAATGTAACTTGCTTACTCGTTACCTAGTAGATCTTTGTCATAAATGTATTATCTTATATGGGGAACAGCATCTTTATATACTGAAATCCTGATGTTTAAGCGGTTTTTTTTTTCAAGTAAGATTTTTGAATATGAAGTTGGGCCTATTCAGAAAAACTAATTTGAAAAATAAAGAATGCAATAAATTTAAAAAAGCAACCATTGCTACCTTCAATCTTTACAGATGAAACAAATATAAGGATAATATGATTATAATTGCATACCATTACAATGAGCATGAAACTTACAATCCAAATCTGAGGAAAGCAAGTATAACTTTTTAAATTCATCTATAACCTATCTTTGTTATTGAAGCTCTATTTATACCAATTGAAAATTGAACTTTGGACTTTAAATAAACTCTGTAATTTGAAGTTTAAAATTTGGTCAATTTTGGTAAATATTCACTGAAAATATTCTGGCCCTTCCCCTGTCCTTGCCCAAGCATTGGGGCAGGGACATTACTCTCCACTATGGTCCTATGAACCAAGACATTGTTTCTTACATGCTCACTGGCCTTGACTCTGGGGTAGCTCCATTTCAGCTTATTGGTTTCAACATGTGAGTTGTGAGGAAACAGCAAATAAGAGAGTCTTTGTCTGAACTGAAAGGGCGGATTCAGGTAACCATTGCCAGAAATTTGCCAAATGCTTTGATATTTTGAGAGCAGAAAAATATATTCTTTTGTAATCGTGTTGTTTTCAAATGTTGGCTCATTATTTTTTAAAAAGTAAGGATCTGTGAAGAACATATAAAACCCTACATGGAGATTGTTGTTGGTGGCCAGGATGCTTATTGACAGCATCTGATATTTTATTGTTTTTCCAGATATTTGTATCTTAATTTTGAAGTTAATATGATGCTACAGTATTTTATTTTACACTGAAAAGATTGGCGTCTTTATGATGGTACTAATACTATATTTTTTCTTACAAGCTATGATACGTGTTTCTTGAGTTTCAATCATTGGTCTCACTAGAAGTCATCTGTTATATTTATCTAGTAATTATGATTAAATAATTCAGATGACTTTCACTTCCTCCCATTTCTAGCTATCATTTTCTGGCAGCATCTATAGGATTTTTTAATGTTTATTTATTTTTGAGAGAGAGAGAGAGAGAGAGAGAGAGAGAGAGAGAGAATGTGAGCAGGAGAGGGGCAGAGAGAGAGGAAGACACAGAATCCAAAGCAGGCTCCAGGCTCTGAGCAAGCTGTCAGCACAGATCCCAACGTGGGACTCGAACCCAAAAAGCGTGAGATCATGACCCAGGTCAAAGTCAGATGCTCAACTGACTGAGCCACCCAGGCACTCCTATAGGGTTTTTGAATAAGAAAAGAAATATTATTCAGGTTTCCATTTAATCATGATAGACTCAAAGATCTCTGTTCCCTCTAAAAATCGCTACAGATACAGAAAAGGTCTAATTTTTTAAGCTCATTTATTTATTTTTAGAAAGAGGGAGCAGGGGAGGGGCAGAGAGAGAGAGAATCCCAAGCAGGCTCCACACTGTCGGCGTAGAGCCCCAAACAGTGCTTGAACTCACCAATCATGAAATCATGAACTGAACTGAAGTCACGAGTCCAACACTCAACTTACAAAGTCACTCAGACACCCCACAAAGGTATAATTTTTAAAGGTACTGGTCTGCAAACACAAAGAACAGAATCCTAGACAAGACATGTCAACATATTTTCTCTTGGAACATGGAAAGCAGAGGGAAGATAGAATGATGAACACGGCAGGGCAGAGAACAGTGAAGTGTAAGCACACACAGGGGAGAAGCCACTGAATAGCCAGCTGCTTCACACTCTAGAAACTGACTCAAAAATCAGTGCATAAGATGCTAAAATAAGTGGAGAGAGAGTAGAGCTGAGAACTGGGAAGATGGTTGAAGACATTTTAAGGAACAGTGAGACTTCCAGTTTTCTCCAATTCTTTGCAGGTAGAAACCACCAATCTTCCACTTCAGGAAAAATGGAGGCTGAGACTCAGCAGAATGAGATGTTGAGGTATTTTACTGCAAAAATGGCAGTAAACGGAAGGCAGTGTATACTAAATGTTGATCCCTTTCCTCCAGCCCTGTCTTTGGCTCAGTTCCCAGCAACCTAGCAGTTAAGTATGTAACTCTAGGTAATATATTACAGTATTCATCTCTGGAAGAACTGAAAGATCCTAGGGAGAAAAAGACCTGTGCATAGTGAAACACTGTAATATTCCAATGAAATCTTAGCAAGATACCATCAATGTTCCTTCTCCCTCACTCCCATGCACACAGCTCTCTCTCTCTCACCTTCTCCCTCTCTCTGACACACACACACACACACACACACACACACACGCACACACGCACACACACACACACATCTATTTTAATATTTTTCAGAATCTCATTCTAAATGAGTGAGAAATGTGAAAATAATAGTGAAAGAGAAAGAATGACATAAAAAAATGAAAGAAAGCCAAGTAAAACCAGGGACTGAGATTGATAAACTATTTCATTCGCTGCAAACATCTACACAGGCTTGTAAAGAGCAAGAATGCGAAAAGTAAAATTTTTTAACAAATTACTGATACATATCATATCTGATTTTTGTTTTGCAAAAAATAAGAACTAACTCCAATTGAAAGAGGAAACTCATCCACATTTAAATCAGCTGAAGGTTTCTATATGTTCCTGAGTAAGCTTATTGTCTAGAATTATTTTGATAATTATTGAACTTCTTCATCCCCACGTGGCACTTGAAATGACCAAGACTCTCGAGAAGTAGTAGTACCCATACACCCAAGTTTCCAATTCCTACCATTGATTCCAGGTTGGTCATTGTTTAATGGTGCGTTTTGATACTTTTAAATTGGCAGGAACAACTTGAAATATTAGCAGATTGAACATTAAATGAATCAATAATCTTATTTTATATGAATACTTGTATTTGAAAAAAAAATCCCAAGAGACATGACCCATATTCACAAGATACATTGTAATACAAAAGTAGTTATAATTGCACTGTGCCTCTTAAAGTAGTTGACTTTGGATATAAATCTTTCTCAAAAAACCTATTAGTCTTTTCTATGCTGGTTAGATAGATAGTAATAAAATCCCACAGGATATAAATAATAACAGTGCTTTTGATCATCGTGGCTGATAATTTGAAAAGAAGAGCATTTTAAAATGGAAGTGGCTTATTTCCTAAAGGAATGAAAATATAATTTGGTCTGCGCTAAATAGGAATCATTTAGTAGACACCATATAGGATGTTAGCTTGTAGTGATAAGATAAAATGTTTGTAATCCCAATGGATCATTTAAAAAAGAAAAGAAGCTTCTTCTACATGCAGACATGACACTTGTTTTATTTTGCAGCATTTACAAAGCTAATACATATGTTCAGCAGAAATACAAGCTAATTTATAGAAGTTAAAAATATATAAAATGCATTTAAGTGTGTAATTATCATTATGTGAAAGAAAAAAATAGATTTATCGGTGAGATAAACATAAAATTTTGGAAAAAAACACTTAAAAGTTTTTAAGAACATGCCTTTAATTTACACCTTGATGATCTTTCTTTTTTTATACCTTGAAGATCTTTCTTTGTTGTTGTCCAATGTAGCATAACTTTAGTATTTAGTGCATATTTAATAAATCATTACAGTTGACTCTTGAACACAATGGGTTTGAACTGTACAGTTCCACTTATATATTTTTCAATAAATACAATATCATAAATGTATTTTCTCTCCCCTATGATTTTCTGAATAACATTTTCTTTTCTCTGGCTTATTTTATTGTAGGAATTCAGTTTCTAATGCTTATAAACATACAAAATATATGTTCATTGGTTTACTGGTAAGGCTTTCAGTCAACTAGTAGTTATTAGTAGTTAAGTTTTGGGGGTGGGTCAAAAGTTGTGTATGTATTTTTTAATGTTTATTTATTTTTGAGAGAGAGAGAGAGACAGAGAGAGATCGAGAGAGTGAGAGAGCATTTGTAGTGGATGGGCAGAAAGAGAGGGGAACAGAGGTTCCAAAGCAGGCTCTGTGCTGAAAACAGGCAGCCCAATGTGGGGCTTGAACTCACAAACCACAAGATCATGACCTGAGCCGAAGTCAGGCACTCAACCAACTGAGCCACTCAGATGTCCCTGCATGTGTATTTTTGATTGAGCAGGGACTCAGCACCCCTGGCCGCTGCATTGTTCAATGGTCAATGTATAATGAAAATAAGTCAAGAAAACTTTGACAGTAAGTTATCAGAGACCATGCCCTGATACTGAAATACACTAGTATTTCGGTAGGATAACTTGTTTTTAGAATTAAAATTAAATGCCTTAGGCAGTACACATACTTTCTATCTTGCTTCATTCCACTATTAAGGAATAGACTTATAACCTTTTGCTTCACTCATTGTCTTCAAAAGTATATAAGTCTGTATTCTAAATTATTTTGCACTTGCAGATATGGCACAAACTTAGAGAATATCTGAATCATGTCACAAAATCAATTATTTTATTTATAAATTTGGAGTAGCATCCATACACATGGTAGTCAAACAATTTTTTG
Source organism: Felis catus (assembly GCF_018350175.1). NCBI lineage: Eukaryota > Metazoa > Chordata > Mammalia > Carnivora > Felidae > Felis > Felis catus. Next base: position 94,708,389 of record NC_058373.1, on the reverse strand, counting down.
GCAAATGAACATGATTCATTTATTTAATTTTCCTTGTGTTTGAGAGAATTTCAAAATACATGTATGATGGTAACATTTTATCATATAAGTTCTATTGTTCTGTTGAAAAGTTCTGAGGCAAACACAACCTTGTTTTATCATATTAATTAACTTGCCCTACTCATTAAACAGCCTAACAGAAATAAAAAAAATCAAAGTGATTCCCCATATCAAACCTTTTCAGTGAACAGAACTAGGACTCATATGTATATGTATATGTATATGTATATGTATATTAATACATACTTCCACACCTACACATGTGCATACATATGCCAGAAATATACATTATTGTTATGGGCTGAATGCTTCCCCAAAAGCATTATGTTGAAAACCTAATCTTAGTACCTCAGAATTTAACCATATTTTAAAATGATTAAGGTAAAATGATGCCATTCTGGTTAAGTCCCAATCCAGTGTGACTAGTAACCTGATAAGAAAGGGAAATCTGGACACACTGAGGGACACCAGAGACATGTGTGCACAAAGGAAAGATCCTGCGGGACACACAGACAGCCACGCATGTTCATGTTCAAGTCAAGGAGTTAAAACTCCGGAAAAACCAAACATGCTGACACCTTAATCTTAGACTTTTAGCCTCCAGAACTGTGAGAAAGCTAATTTTTGTTCTTTAAGCTTCCCAGTTGCTGGCATTTTTAAAATGGCAGCAGTAGCAAATTAATACAGATGTAATACCACTAATTCTAACCTGGCACCACAGAGTTCATTCTTTTTTCTTTTCTCCTTTCAATATTTATAACTCCTTTTTTTTTCTGACAGTGAGAAATCAGGTTCCCATTACCTTTAACATATTTACATGTTTGACAAATCCCCCTATGAAACCAATTCTTTATATCTGCCTTTACACCTTCCGCTGCATAGATGCCCTCCTTGCTCGCTTTGAACTGTAGGACATCACTCTTCTGTGCGAATGCCTTTCTCACCCTGCTTGGGTTCTGGTATCTCTTGCTAGGCCACCTCAGCCAGATCCCCCGCTCACCCTGCTCACCTCAGATAACTCACATCATGCCATTTCTCTGCTTAGGTGTCCTCTTCACACTGCCCTGGCTCTGACACCACATGGCCGGCCCACCAACATCCTTCTGCCTCCATTTATTCTGTGACACAGTGCTGGAGTCACCGTGGCTTTTCTCACCACCTCTACCATCCAAATGGTCATGATGCCTCCATTTCACTGTCTCATTTAAAAGCTTTAGTACATAATTATTTAGTAAAGGAAAGCTACAGAAAAGAGAGGAAGAGCTAAACCCTTGTTCTGGAGTTGATAACCTTCAATTTAAAAAGTAGATATAGGGGCACCTGGGTGGCTCAATCAGTTGAGTGTACAACTTCAGCTCAGGTCATGATCTTGTGGTTTGTGGGTTCAAGCTCCGCAATGGGCTCTCCATTTTCAGCGAGGAGCCCACTTCGGATCCTCTGTCTCCTCTTCTCTCTCTCTCTGACCCCTACCCTGCTCTCTTGCTCTCAAAAATAAACAAACATTAAATTAAAAAAAAATTTTAAAGTAGATATAAATGTTGAAGCAGGAGGTTCATGTAATAAAAACCATCAAATCGATAATTTCACTTAATTTCTTTTTCTGGCAGTTTCTGAGAAGGTGGCAATCCTAAAACAAAGAATAAATTTATGCCATTAATAATTTGCTGAAGACTAGGCAAGACTTTTAGCTGATTCTCCACCATTAGGTTGTGTAGGGGGGTTTAGACATTTGAATGATGGAGCAAGGAAAATGATATGACCATGAGATGGCGGTAGCACACAGAAGTTTTGCTGGGTGATGATGCTTTGACAGGTTTATATTTGGGGGAAGCCAGGGGGGCAAGCCCCTCACCACAGGAGTGTCTCCAAAAGCTAGGGTACGGGTGTCTCCACTCAGAAGGGGAGAAGGACAAAGAAACTCCTGGGGATGGGGATAGGAGAGAAGGTCTGCATGTCTAGTGATGTCACTTAGCAGTATGGAGGTAGAGGGGACTCTGGGTCAGACTGTTCAGAAGGGCAGTAGCTCCAAGGGGTCTTATAACCACAGGGATGTAATTTATCGATGGCCAGCAGATGCTAGTTGGTGTTTTGTAGGGTATCTAAAACGCACAGGATCTAAACAGTTAAGAAAACAACTGCTTAGTCAGGCTATTTTAAAAAATAATTGGATGTTGTGCCTTAATAAGAAATACATATTTGGTCTCTACCCCTGCTTTGTGACACAGAGTTCTTAAAACCCTTATAATTTCCTGAGTGGTACGGATGCTAGGAGTATCTTTTGTTCTATTATCCTTGAGTCTTTGACCCAGTTCCTGACTCTAAGTTCCTGAAAACCTTGTACTTTCCTGAGTGAGAAGAAATATAGGAGCATCTTTATATAGAGCACCTAAATCCCTTGGAATTTCCTGGGAGATAAGAGTGTCTTTTGTTTTAATTAAGCAACTCTTCATGGATAGCTGTAGCTTCAGTATGGGGGCTGGTTGCCAGAAACCCCAAACCATGAGTAGAAGCTTGGAACTTTCAGCCCCACCATCAAACTCCAGGAAAGGGAGAGGGACTAGAAATCAAGTTAATAAATGATCATGCGTACATGCTGAAGCCTCCATAAAGATTCCTAAACTATGGGGTTTGAAGAACTTCTGGGTTGATGAAAGCATCCATGTGCCTAGGGTAGCACACCCTAACTCCATTCAAAAGCTACTGAACTTGCAACCCTTCCAGACCTTGCCTCGTGTACCTCTTACCTGGCTGCTTATTTGGATCCTTTATAATAATTTTTATAATAAACTAGAAAACAAAAGTAGTGCTTTTCTGACTTCTGTGAGCTATGATAGCAAATTATCAAATCTGAGGAGAGGGATATGAAAACTCTCAATTTACAACTGGTTGGTCAGAAGTACCAATAACACCTTGGAACTTGTGACTTGTGTCTAAAGTGGGGCAGTCTCAAGGGGCTGAGCCCTTAACCTGTGAGGTCTGTGCTAACTCCAGGTAGTTATTATCAGAATTAAATTAAATTGTAGGATACCCAGTTTGTGTCTGGAGAGTTGGAGAACTGACTGCTAGCATGAAGGAAAACCACACATATACGGTGTCAGATGTGTTTTGTGTGTAGAGAAACGGTTTTCCTCTGATGTACAAAAGTTAGAGTTTGGAGCCAGTGGGCTCTTGAGTTAGTAGGTCTCAGCCTACAGTGAAGAAACAAACAAGCTAGGGGCCAATACAGAGTGGCCACATTTGGTACATTTACCGAACAGTTTGTAAGACTTGTGAGGGCAGGTACCATTTCTACTTTTGCTCACTGTTTTCCTCCTTGTGTGTGGTACATGGTGAATACCTAATAATAATTTATTGAAGAGGTGAATGATGTATGATCACTCATTTTTTCAAAATTTTTCAATTTTTTTTAAATTTATTTCTGACAGAAATACAGAGTATGAGCAAGGGAGGGGCAGAAAGAGAGAGAGACAAAACACAGAATCTGAAGCAGGCTCCAGGCTCTGAGCACAGAGCCCAACTCAGGGCTCGAACTCGTGAACCGCAAGATCATGACCTAAGCCAAAGTCAGACGTTCAACTGACTGAGCCACCCAGGTGCCCCATAAGATCACTCATTTTTAAGACTAGAACTTTGCGGTTATATTATCACCTGCTTTTATCTATTTGTGATAATTTTGGCTGATTTGAAACATAAATTATTCTCTTCAGGGGCAAGATACCTCAAGGCTTGCTATGGTCTGATGCTTATGTCCCCCCAAAACTAACATGTTGAAACCTAATGACAAATACAAAATGATGGCATTAGAAGGCGGAGCCAATGGGAGGGAATTAGGTCAAGGGGACAAAGCCCTTAGGAATAGGATTAATGCCTCATAAAAGAGGTCTCAGAAAGCTAGCTCACCCCTTCTACCACATGAAGATATAATCATAAATCTACAATAGGGAAGAGGATTCCCCACCTGACCATCTTGCACCCTGATCTTGGACTTCCAGTCTCCAGGCTGTAGGCTGTGAGAAACAGATTTCTGTTGTTTATAAGCCAGCCAATATGAGGTATTTTGTTGTAGCAGCAAAATGAACTAAGACAGGAAATTGGTACTAAGAAGTGGGGGTGCTATAATAAAAAATATCTAAAAATGTGGAAGTAGCTTTGGAAGTGAGGAAGGGATAGAGGCTGGAAGAGTTGGGAGGTGCATGCTAGAAAAAGACTACATTGCTGTGAATGGACCACTAAAAGCAATTCTGATGAGGGCTTAAGAGGAGAGGAGAGCTGTAGAGAAAGCTTCAGTCCTCCTAGAGAATACCAAAGTGGTCGTGAACAGAATGTTGGCAGAAACAGGGATGGCAAAGGCCCTTCTTTTGAGGTCTCATATATAAATGAAGAACATGTTGAAAACTGGAGGAAAGACAGTTCTTAATAGAAAGTGACAAAGGGCTTGGCTGAGTTGTGTTCATGTCCAAATGTTTTTGGAAGATAGAACTTGTGAGCAACGAAATTGGGTATTTGTGTGAGAAAATATCTAAGCAAAGTGTTAAAGGAGTGGCCTGGGTCCTCATTGACTGCTCATAGTAAGATGTAAGAAGAGAGAAAAGATTGAGAATTATTAATCAAAAAGGAAGCAGGGTTGAATCACTATGTTGCACACCTGAAAAGGAATACAACACTGTTGTCAACTAAACTTCAGTAATATTTTTTTTAAAAAGCAGAATTTTAAAATTTGTACAACTTTCAGCCTAGTCATATTAAAAGGAAGGTAAATCTTGCTTGGGAGAGAACAAGATGGGGTAGCCAAATTTGATAAAGATATGAGAATGGGTTGGCTATTTCAACAGAAGCTAGGAGCCATTCAGGAAGACAATGGAAGAATGACCTGAAAGGTATCTGGAGATCCTCAGGGCTACCCTTACCATCACAGGCTGAGACTAGGGCAAAATGATTTCAAAGGAGGGGCTGCTGCTGCCTGGACCATCTGCATTCTGGTGCCATGCTCCTCCACCGTTCCGGTGGGCCATGACACAGTTTTGCTGCACCCAGCAAACCACCCGTAGTGTGGCTGCCTCTACCTAGATTTTAAAGGATTGGGAAGCCTGAAGGCATGGGTGTGCAGCTCAGGCAGAAGGCTGTTTCAGGAATGCCTGTGGCAGGGGGTCTTCACTAGGGTAATGCCAAGCAGAGCCATGGCAAGGGGTTGGGGGTGGGGTGGTGCCCCCACAATCTAGGACCATCTGCAGGCACCAAAGTGCAATCCAGCTAGGGAGAGGTGCATCATGAGCTGTTCCCAGCAAATCCATGCAGGTGGGGTGCCTGGAGTATTGGGGATCTGACTCTTGCCCTAGTGGGTCCAGAAGGTGAGACATGGAGCCAAGGAGGATAGGGATTTATTGCTGTTTGCTCCACTGTTTGCTCTAAAAATTGTTTTAGATTTACTTTGGGCCTGTTACTCCTTTTTTCTTTTCTATTTTTTCCTTTTGGAGTGGGAATATCTATTCTATGCCTATCCTACCTTTCTGCTTTGGACATACATAGCGTGTGTTTTTTTAAAGGTTCACAGCTATAGTCTCTTCTATATATAATTTAGATGATATTTAGATGAGGCTTTTGCCTTAGACTTTTGAGTTCATGGCATGTGATAAGGACATGGATTTTTGAGGGTCAGGGACAGAATTCTCTGGTCTCAATGTTTGTGTGTGTGTGTCCTTCCAAAGTTCATATATTGAAAACCTATTGTGCAAGATGCCAAGGCCTTACCTAGTCTTAGTCACCAGTAGATCAGAAATTACCGTTTGTTCTATAAGGACAAAAGGTCTTTCATTTCCCAAAGGCACTATCTTCAGGGAAAGCAGTGCTGTCACATCCACCAGTGTAGATGAGGAAATGTCGTGGCTACTGGCACCCTGCTCTATGCTGAACACTTTAAAGAAAGCATGTGTACCTTGGCAATTAACCTTGTACATGACTTTCTCCTTTTGAGGTATGCCAATTTAATTTTCTTAATGATACCCTATGCACTGTTTTTTTAGTCATTTATTTACATCTATCTTTTCTCCTAGACAGTGAGATCAGGACACACGTCTTAGTCATTTCTACTTACCTGGTATCTAGTTTCCTGATATGTTCCTGAATGAATGAATGAATGAATGAATAAGTAGATGGATGAATAAGTGAAGTCTGCCAGATGAGGCTTTAAGATTGATCCATTTCTCTTCGATAAGACAAGTGTTTATAGAATTACTTAGTGAACCTTGGCCACAGGATGATTAACATAGGCTAATATTTCATGTAGCTCAATGGCATTGAATAAAATTTCTAGCCTGAAAGCATTATTATGTTGTATAATCCTGGCAAAAACTCTGCAATAACCAACTACATTTGTCAGAATTCCTGCACTTATCCTGCTAAGCTTCAATGCCATGGCTACTACTAATGCATAGGAGTTTCATCTAGAACAAAAATTTGTCACCCATAGTCATATAAAGGTTACTAAACTTGAATCAGACTTGAGCTTTAGTTCGGAGATCAGAACTCAAGTTTATTTCAAACTAAATCAGTAGCTTCATCAGTAAAACAGGGTGGCTCAAATGTATTGTGTATAAATTTACATTTCAGTAATTACATGATTCTAGGTAGATCTCTTTCATTAATAGAAAATCCATTTACTTGACTATGTTCCTTAGCGAATGAAACTTAGAAATTTTCTTTTTTTCAAAAAAATTTTTTAATGTTTATTTATCTTTGGAGAGAGACAGAGTGTGAGTGGGGCAGAGGCAGAGAGAGGGAGACACAGAATCCGAGGCAGACTCCAGGCTCCGAGCTGTCAGCACAGAGCCCAATGCAGGGCTCAAACTCACAAACCATGAGATCATGACCTGAGCCGAAGTCAGATGCTTAACTGATTGAATCGCCCAGGTGCCCCGAAACTTAGAAATATTCGTATCTGCAATACACTACCACAATATCATAATATATTTAAAATTTTTCTTACAACAAAACTCTACTAAAAACATGGGCATGACACCTAGAAATTCACTCAATATATGATAGATTTTGTGCCTGATCAAAAAAATCATCTGTAGTGTGAAAAAAGGTATGAAATGGTAAATTACCAGCACATTAGCACATGCAAATTAGAGGGAAAGCTAGCAGATTTTTTGATAAGACGTTGTATGTTTTTACTACTAGTTAAATTTTATCACATTTCTCATAAGACAGTGAAAAATTTATACAGTAAGATACACAATTGATGAGCTACTACATTCTTAAGCAGTTTTATATTTCCAACAAAGTGATATCTACATTAAAAATTGCAGCAAATGAAAAAAATTACAGCAAATGTTAAATCAACAGCTTATTTCAAGAAACATTTTCTTTTCATTAAAGTATTTATCATCTAATTCAAATTTAAACATCTGGGCATTGAAACATCTTTTTTTAAAAACAAAAATTATATCCTACAGTTGATAGGCACACATGATATGCAAACCAAGAATGATAACAATATGCATGGTAGCAAAATTATATAAATTTTAATTGGAAAATGAAAGAATTCCTCAGGGGCACCTGAGTGGCTCAGTCGGTTAAACATCTCGCTCTTGATTTCAGCTCAGGTCATGATCTCATGGTTTGCAACATCAAGCCCAGCATTGGGCTCTGCACTGACAGCAGGGAGCCTGCTCGGGATTCTCTCTCTCCCTCTCACTCTCTGCCCTTCCCCCCACAGTGTTCTGTCTCTCTCTGTCTCTCTGTCTCTCTCTTTTTTTATAAATTTTTTTTTCAACGTTTATTTATTTTTGGGACAGAGAGAGACAGAGCATGAACGGGGGAGGGGCAGAGAGAGAGGGAGACACAGAATCGGAAACAGGCTCCAGGCTCCGAGCCATCAGCCCAGAGCCTGACGCGGGGCTTGAACTCACGGACCACGAGATCGTGACCTGGCTGAAGTCGGACGCTTAACCGACTGCGCCACCCAGGCTCCCCTCTCTGTCTCTCTCTTAAAGTAAATAAACATAAAAAATTTTAGAAAGAAAGAGTTCTTGATATCACCACAGTTCAAAAAAAATATATGTCACTGAGTTTTGCAAAATCATTCTGTTTAAAATGGGTATCACCTTAAGTGAAAATGCATACAGGTAATCCTTATCTAAAGGAGCTTATCTTCTGATCTCCTGATTTTCCCAAAGAATTTTATTTTCATCATTTTATGTTACCTCTTGACATCTAAAAGTTTGAATCAGTAGCATATTCCACCATTTGTTTAATATCAATCTAGACGATACTTGAATTCCCCCTCTCTAGGCTTTGATTAGGAAGCTATCCCTGGAACTTGTTTGCTGTTTCTTTTTCTTGATGTTCTACGAAAATTATATCCACTAAAATGATGTCTATGAAGTCAGATATTTTCAATTCTGTTTATTGCTCTACAACTAGTACCAAGAACAGAGTCTCACACACGATAAGCATTCAATAAATAGTTGGTAAATACATTTTCTGAACAAACTCTTTTCTGATGCAAAAAGATTCAGCACTCTCCATTTCAGTAACACTAGTCCAAATTAGTTTAAGCTAATAAGACATAAGAATGTAAACACATATATCATTGGGAAGCCCAAAGTTGAAACTACTTTCCAGCACAGCTAGATCCAATTGAAACGTGATTATCATGGCTTTCTTTCACACTCTGTAGTTCTTTTCCCTTGGATACATTAGCAGGTCAATCCTTACAGCCCCACAGGATATGCACTACCAAATTCTAGAAAATACAGTTCACATAGACTATGAAGTGAATGCTAACCTGTGAAATAGTGAAGTGTAAAACCTACAAATCATATAAGGTAATCTAAGATTCTGGACTCATTCTTTTCCTTTGTTTAGGCAGATTAAATGGCTGTTAATATTGGTAGTAAACAACATTAGTCAATAGTAGTAGAAAACATTCTGTGTGTGTGTGTGTATGTGTATGTGTGTGTGCATGCTTGCACACCTACATGTGTGGTTTATCTTAAGATAAGATTCTTATTATCCTTGACCACATGCCATATTGTCCTCAGAGAAATGGAATAATGAATAATGGAATAATGAAATGAGTTATTTTTCCACTGCTGTGGATGTGGTCAATAAAGCATACTTCTGAAATAAGGGGAATGGGAGAAAAGTGATAGGCAACCACGGATAATTGCTGAGTCCAGGGGAAAAGTACTATCTCCTCCCACAAAAGATATCTGCTTCTGATTCTTAGGGATTGCAATAACCAGTTAAATCCCTCCAATGCAAATCCTTATGAATGGAACTACTTACTAAATAGACTGAGTAGATTCAACAATATCCCAGGATGCTAGAAACATCATGCTAAATACAAAGTCAATACAATTGGTTGTCTATAAAGAATTGATTAAAAACATATTTGCAGTGTATGTGTGTGTGAATTCATTGAACACAATTCCAGTTATCAAAAAAAGGTATAGTAATTGTAAGTATTATTATTGACAACTTAATTACAAAAAAAAATGGTGTAGCAATTAAATTATGGATCTAAGGAGAACTAACATGATACTTCTCTCTCTCTTGTCTTTTTACTATTTCCCCCAATTTATCTTTCTCCGTTTTATGCTGCTTTTGATTCCTTTTCTTCTCTAAACAATAAATATTCTCAATTCTATTTCAATTCTTTTCTAGTTCTAGTTCTGTTCCCAATTCTCATAGCCTGTCATACATTCTTTCCTAGCATTACAAGCTCCTCCTTATCCTATTAATTTATGTTTATTTAACCACCCTATATACATTAAGGATCCCCAAACACATACCAGATTAACTCCAAATCCTATTTAATTCTCCTCCAGTATGTTACTAAGATCCTTTTCTTACCACTGGTTGTATTCCACTTCCTCATCATTTCTTGCCTAAAATATTGAAATGGTTTTTAAATAATCATTGCTTGGGGTGCCTGGGTGGCTCAGTCGGTTAAGCCTTTGGTTCAGGCTTTGATTCAGGTCGGGCTCTGTGCTGACAGCTCAGAGCCTGGAGCCTGCTTCAGATTCAGTGTCTCCCTCTCTCTCTGACCCTCCCCCATTCATGCTTTGTCTCTCTCTGCCTCAAAAATAAATAAACATTAAAAAAAATTTAAATGTTCAGACTGAGAAAATTGATTTTATTAATACATCTTGAAGTAACTGGGTTTTGTGACAACAGACAGGCTAAATGACATCCTGAAACACTGGTTTTTATTCTTAAAATGTATTAGTTTATGCTGCTAAGTATAACTGACAACTGGATAAAAACTTCACATAACATTGCCTGATCACTTGTAAGGAACTCTACAAGGGAAACAAACAAAATCAGAGACTGTTTGCTAAGCATGTGTATAGTGAAAAATCATAACCAAGGTTGTAACAACCTTAGTCATCATAGAGAAACCTGATAAACTCTCTGGTTAAATTTGTGAAGAGGATAATGATAATGACCTTCTAAGTTGGACAAGAAATTTTCTATTCTGAATCAATGTGGAAATATTATCACCTTTTAACTAACTAGATTTTTCTTATGCAGGTTAGTGATCCTTTGCTTTGTCAAAGTAACAATTACATAATTTATGTAGCCAACAGTTCTGTTGGTTGAGGTGTTTCCAGGAATTCCCAGATTCAATAAAGATGACAAAATATTCTCATTAAGAATGGATATTGTCTCTTGGAACGTGATGATGCTGGAAATCATAAATATCTTTATGTGTTGATTTTTATGGTTTTAGAGGAAAATTTTTGCCTTGATATTTTTTGATCCTAATTGGAAGGATACATAAGAATTTTAAGGCAGGGAAACTTAAAATTCTGTTCCGCAAAGAAGAAAGAAAATGATTTACACTGTTAAGACAGGGTGGCAATATAATTAAGTATTATGGGGCAAAATGACTAAGTATATATTTAGACTAGGTAATAGAATATATTTCATCAATAAGAAATTTATTGGATCATAGAATAATTTCTCTTGGGAATTTCTGTGGAAAAAAATGAGTTTATTTGCAGTATTGATTTTCTTGCTGCCTAAGCAAGTGACTCATTGAATTCTATATTAAGAAAGAAATAATCCAAGAAAAAGCTGTGATAAATCTAATATTTGGTTGCATCTATTATAAGAGTAAAATGATTCACTAGAGAATAAGGTAGACTATGATAAAAATTTTTGGCCTAGTTTAGTTATACACTCCAATTTTTATCCAATAATCAACCAGACCGCCATTTCTAAACCAAGGTAGCTATTTTTATATTTGTTTTTCTAAGAATGTATTCTTTTTAATTTAAAAACAAATGTGTCAAAAGTAAAAGGATAAAGAAATGTTACCAACAGAGTTCCTTAGATGGTCGACTTTTTTTTTTTTGATATTTTAGCACGAGTCAAGTCATCAAATTAATTGTGATATTCTTACCCAAGAGAGCTGCCATGTAATGCATGACCTCTTCTCTTCCATATAAAAATGTAGCAAGTTTTCATTCAATTAGTTTTATAATATATATGTGCTACTATACATTTTAGATTCACGTTACTTGTGAAAACTATTCTGAAAATAAAATGAGATCACTGCTGAGGTTTTAGAGAAGAAAGCTGTTTAATGTATGTTCTAAGTTAAAACTAACCATATGCCTCCAGCTAGAAAACATCTGTGGTCACAGCTAGACCTAATCCATTGGGTTATATTCCCCATATGGATAGTGAAATATCTTTTGATTTCCTCTCCATGAATTCTTTCTACTACTCTTACATTACAGATTTTTTCTTAAGTGACACTAATTAAACATAACTTTTAAAAAAAAAGAAGTTTCCACTGTTTTGCTTTCAATGAAATTTCAGGAGAAAAGATATTATTGAAAAACAGCAGACTGTATATGAATAAACTGTCTTGACCTTAACATCTCTTTCTCTTCTTTCCTCAATGTTTTCATTGTAAAATATCACTGTTCTTACTCCCCAGTGAAAAATAATTTCTTCCACAAATGTTGTTGTTTTCCAAAAATGTATTATTATTTCAAAGATAAAAGGGATAAAAGATGAAAGAGTCCATAATCTTGTTGGGTAAAGATATATATACGTATCTCGTAGACGTATCACCAGTGAACTTGGTTCCTTTTATTGTTATGTAAATATTTTAAGCCAATTTTCTCTTTCTCTTTCTCCTAGAGTCACTATATATAAATGAAATGGCCAATAGTCACAATATTTTACTATGACTACATGGACTTTGTATTTCGTAAAAATCACATCTTCTTGAAGGTCAACAACTAATCTGTTTCAATACAATACACCACTGACATTTGTGGCCAGTTAAAAAGAAAGACATCTATTCTCAAAATGTTACACCTTATTAAAATATATATCTTCTTATCTATCTCATATATGTTTCTTGTCTATGACAAAACTATTTAGTTGTCAGATTCATAGTATAGAAAAATAATTGTAAGGTACATTTTAGATTTTAAGAGATCACAGTTCATTTAGTTTGTGTTTGTATTTTTGTTCTCTTACTCTAAAAATGTTTTTTTCCATATGATTAGAGGTGGAAAACTCGGTTATAGACTTTTAAAATATGCAAGAAAAAGGTTCATTGAAGAGCATAAGGATTCTTTAGATTTCTGTTATGTTAGACAGATACTGCTGAAATTAGAACAAAACACAGACCTCAAAATCTAAAACTGATACTAAAAGTTGTTCAGTCAAGGCACATGAAAAGATGGTCAACGCCACTCCTCATCAGGGAAATACAAATCAAAACCACACTCAGATATCACCTCACACCAGTCAGAGTGGCCAAAATGAACAAATCAGGAGACTATAGATGCTGGAGAGGATGTGGAGAAACGGGAACCCTCTTGCACTGTTGGTGGGAATGCAAAGTGGTGCAGCTGCTCTGGAAAACAGGGTGGAGATTCCTCAAAAAATTAAAAATAGACCTACCCTATGACCCAGCAATAGCACTGCTAGGAATTTACCCAAGGGATACAGGAGTGCTGATTCACAGGGGTACATATACCCCAATGTTTATGGCAGCCCTTTCAACAATAGCCAAATTATGGAAAGAGCCTAAATGTCCATCAACTGATGAATGGATAAAGAATTTGTGGTTTATATACACAATGGAATATCATGTGGCAATGAGAAAGAATGAAATATGGCCTTTTGTAGCAACGTGGATGGAACTGGAGACTGTTATGCTATGTGAAATAAGTCATACAGAGAAAGACAGATACCATATGGTTTCACTCTTATGTGGATCCTGAGAAACTTAACAGAAACCCATGGGAGAGGGGAAGAAAAAAAAAAAAAGAGGTTAGAGTGGGAGAGAGCCAAAGCGGAAGAGACTCTTAAAAACTGAGAACAAACTGAGGGTTGATGGGGGGTGGGAGGCAGGGAGGGTGGGTGATGGATATCGAGGAGGGCACTTGTTGGGATGAGTACTGGGTGTTGTATGGAAACCAGTTTGACAATAAATTTCATATTTAAAAAAATAAAATAAACAGTGCAAAAAAAGTTCAGTCAATATGTAAAGATTTTAAAAGAAGTTAAAGGGAGGAAAAGTTAAGGAGGACATTTGGTAATCATGAATAAGAAATAAGGCTTTTTTTAAATGTTATTTTTTTTTTAATTTTTTTTTTCAACGTTTACTATTCATTTTTGGGACAGAGAGAGACAGAGCATGAACGGAGGAGGGGCAGAGAGAGAGGGAGACACAGAATCAGAAACAGGCTCCAGGCTCCGAGCCATCAGCCCAGAGCCCGACGCGGGGCTCGAACCCCCGGACCGCGAGATCGTGACCTGGCTGAAGTCGGACGCTTAACCGACTGCGCCACCCAGGCGCCCCTTAAATGTTATTTTTGAGACAGAGACAGAGTGTGAACAGTGAGGGGCACAGAGAGAGGGAAACACAGAATCTGAAGTAGAATCCAGACTCTGAACTGTCAGCACACAGCCTGACGTGGGGCTCGAACCCACGAACCATGAGAACATGACCTGAACTGAAGTCAGACATTTAACCAACTGAGCCACCCAGGCACCCCAAGAAATAAGGTTATTTGATGCAATTTTTAATAAGCATATATTTAGATCTTACGTTTATTGACATATAAGCTACATAAAGTTATCTCTGAAATTTGTTAATCATAAACTAAAATAGGTTTAGATTTAGCAACACAAAGATTGCCATTACTACTTTGATCCTAAAGCAGGTACCCTGTTTCCTACTATTTGTTTCAGTACTTGGAGAAATTGCAATACAAGAAAAATGTCACTATGATCTCATGTCTTATCTTCCAGAGAAATAATGCTATTGATAGACCATGACATTTTATTCAAACACTTAAATTTTCTTTTTTACAGTGTTTGATTGTTTCAGATAGCAATATAGAATAATGGTCATATAAAACAAAGAAGTTTTATGTCTACTTGAAAATGACATTTAACTTTGTAAAATAGCTAAACTATAGATTTTGAAAGTGCTTAACTTTTAAAGGCATTTCCTAAACACAAAAAGTGGCTACCTTATTTATAGAAGTCACTCAAAAGGTTTAAATGAATGAATGAATGAATACAATTTCTACCTATGCTTTTATAACATTAGCATACATTATTGTCTTTGGGGGCCCCAAGACCACCCCCAAGTTCAATGATTTACTTGGAGGACTTAAAGGACACAGCATAGATACAGTCTTATTCATGACTGTAGTTTATTACAGTGAAAGAATTCAAAACCAAATCAGCAAAGGGAAAAGATGCATGGGGTGAAGTCCAGAGGAAATCAGGCACAAGCATACAACAGTCCCCTCCCAGTGGAGTCACACCAAGTGAGCTTAATTCCGTCATCAATTAGCTGTGACAACATGTATATAGTGTTGTCTAAATGGGAGGCTCTCGGGGCGCCTGGGTGGCGCAGTCGGTTAAGCGTCTGATTTCAGCCAGGTCACGATCTCGCGGTCCGTGAGTTCGAGCCCCGCGTCAGGCTCTGGGCTGATGGCTCAGAGCCTGGAGCCTGTTTCCGATTCTGTGTCTCCCTCTCTCTCTGCCCCTCCCCTGTTCATGCTCTGTCTCTCTCTGTCCCAAAAATAAATAAAAAACGTTGAAAAACAATTTAAAAAAAATAAATAATAAAAATAAATAAAAGGGAGGCTCTCTTGAACCTAGTATTCCAGGAATTTTACTGGGAGTTGGTCACGTAATTGACCATAATCAATGAAATTAATCATAATTTCATAACCATATTCACAGAAAGAAAGCAGATACATAGCATCAATTGCATTGCACAGGTTAGGCACAATGAGCCACTCCTGTCATTTAGCAAAATTATAAGTCACTGTGAGAAACTTTTTCTCAGCCAAATTTCTAGACCATGGCCGAGGGCCAATCTGACAAGCAGGCCTTTCTAAGGATAGCAGTGACAGGCCTGCCATGTTGCTCTCTGTACTTGGGTGATGAAGGAAAAGCAGATGTCAGCATCTGAATTAGACATTTCATAATGAACATGGTGATTTTCCTATCAAGGAAGAAAACTGAAATCAAATATTATGTTTACAGCTCAGATGGTAGGTGTATTGGATATCTTCCACTTTTCCAGATTCATCTTCCCCTTTGTAACTCAGAGGCATCAATGGACAGTATCAACTAGCTCTCTACCCCTTGGCTTCCACTTAGGTTTGGCAATAGGGAGGCACAGCAAAAGACTGAAAGACAGGAGGGGGGTGAGTTTGTGAAATTGATGAATATTGTATCAAGTCCACAGGACTTCTGCCAGGGCCCTGACTGATGGCAGTGGTAGGAGGCAATAATCGCCCTAGGACAAGCTCTCAGATGGAGATTCTGGGAGCCTTCTCTGGGAAGCATATCAGCAGCTTCCTTTCTGAGAGATAATTGCATGTCTGGAAACCATGCCACCTAGTGAGACCATTATTGCTCAAATTATCGCTAGTGGTGCATAAGCTAGCATATACATGGAGGACAAAGTACTGGGAGATAAAGTAGCTATGGCAGTCAGTCACTATGGCGACAAAAATGACTATAAATATTACAGCTTCCTCTGAAAGCCCTAGAGAAGAAGCCCTAGGGAGAAGGAGACAGTTAAGGCTGTAAATATCCAACACAGAACACAAATGGAAAATCAGAAAACTTTGAAAGTAGCTTTCAAGAAGTACCCCATCTCCTACTGCAATAGGGCATCTAGAAGTGAATATTACACTCATGTCTTGATTCTAAGAGTTGCAGCACTAATTAAATGCTCAGCCATTCCAGGACTTTAAGTGAAAGGAGTGGGGGATTATGACACATGTCCGATCATGACATGATAGGAGACAATGAGGCTGAAAACTGCACTTTCAAATCCCCCAAACTTCTGCTGGTAGAAATAGCTGCTATCCACACCCACTCTATTGAAATCACCAGCCTTCTCCTGTATAAGACTTTTAATACCTGCATGTATGTAATTTGCCACATATGGAGGTTCACACTCACCATTGTGCAATATCTTCTGTCCCTTTCTTTCAGTGGACAGACATGACTAGTGCATAGACATAACTAATTATCTTATGATACCTTATTCCATCCTTTTAGCAGTCCTTTTGTCAAACTCAAATTTTAAACTAATATTTTTCCGTAACAAAAAAGGAGCCAATAGAGATTTTGTGGGGGATGGGAGGGGCAGAAGGATGGACATAAATACAAGGTCTTTGTTGACTACATTTCTTGAGCTTGAGTTATCTATCTTTTTAGTTTCATAGAACTCTTGGTATCTCTTTCCTCCTGGGCACTCTGAAAATGCCTTCTCCCAGTGACTTACTTCCTGGAAATGTTATCTACTAAGTTAGCACTGTGGTATTCTGTTCTCTGTCTCTTTTAGACATATTTGTGCCCCTGGCCAGATTCTTGGGTGTTCTGATGGAGTTGTATTATATCTCAATTCCTTTGACAGAAAGATTAAGTTCCATATTGGTTTTAACCTCTTACACATCCTATGATACAGAGACATGAATGCCATGTGACTTTCTGTGTAACACCATTAAAAACTCTCTTGCACTGTAGCAAACTGAGATTTGACCCTGTAATCACCGTCTTATTGACTTATTTTCCCCTATATTGGGTGCATGTTTCCTTTTTAGACTTCATAATTCCTTGAAAGTATCAAGGACACAAATGAATATTCACTGGACTCTTTTTCCTTACTCTGACATGGGTTGGATTTCATTGATTCTAGGTACCAGGAGACCATCTTCCCTTAAGGACAGTGCTCATAAAAGTTTAACATATACCAGAATTACTAGGGGACTTGTAAAAACATAGATTTCTGGGCCACACTCTCAGAGATTTTGTCTCAATAAGTGTGTGTTTAGGTTTAAGAATTTCGGCCTCTAGCAAGTTCTCTGATGATGCCAATGGTTTTGGTTGGGGATCTCTCTTGGAGAATTGCTGCTCTAGAATGATGCCTCACTTCAGCCTGAATAACCTTATTAGAATCCATCCTGCCAGGTAAAAGTGAGTTTCAAAATTAAAATAGGGTCCTACTATCTTTTTAAAAAATGTTTATTTATTTTTGAGAGAGAGACAGAGGACAAACAGGGGAGGTACAGAGAGAGAGGGAGACACAGAATCCAAAGTAGGCTCCAGGCTCTGAGTTGTCAGCACAGAGCCCGAGGTGGGGCTCAGACCCATGAACCATGAGATCATAACCTGCCAAAGTTGGATGCTCAACAGACTGAGCCACCCAGGTGCCCCAAGAACATATTGTTTTTTACAAGGCCAGATTTGGAGAGACTCTTTTCAAATAGACATAATACTAAATGCTACATGAATTAGGAAAGCATTTTAACAGAATGAGGTGTAAATACCTTAATTCCTACCTGGGTAATGAAGAGTTCATAAATCTCAACTCCTTTATCAAATCCTTGTAGTAACACCTCCTGACCTCATCTCCAGCTGTACCAGACAGGTGGATTGGAACTGGCAACACACGAGAGGAATACCGTTCTCTCATAGTAAAATTGTTCTTTAGTTAAAGAGATCATGGTCCAAGCTTAAGTTGGACACTCAACCGACTGAGCCACCCAGATGCCCCAAAACAAGGTCCTGCCATTGACACAAGGGTATAGTTTACCTTGTGTTAAATATTGTTCAAATCTGAAAATTGGTCCTGGGGGTGCTATCATGCCATCAGTGGTCTCCTGAGGCACACCAAAGGATGAAATGTCCTGGATATGTTGGAGAATTTGTATTCTCTGTAATCATTCAGGGACTCCTATTTCTCAGTGAGACAAGCCCACAGTGCTTAAAGTGCTTTTTCAAATAAAAGGGGCCAAGGTCAATGTCCCCCACCCAAATGTGCCATGTTGGCTTGTTGACTATTTTAAATAAAAGTTACTTAAGACATAGCCTGTGCAAGAAGGACACTGAGACCCTCCTCTGTCCCCTCCCCTGTGAAGGGAACCTTTCAGGTACCAGGAGATAAAGAGATTTTCTTATTTCCAGAGATAAGGTGTGTAAAGTATCAGAAGGCTATATAAACAAACTTTGTTACTTTTCATGAATCAAATTGTGATAATCACGATTTGTAGCTAATCAAAGCTACCAAACACAGGTTTTCTTTGTCTTGTCAAATTCCTCACAGGTTTATTATCTTTTTGCTTCAAAAGTGTAAAAACTGCCTGTCGTGGTCATTTCTTTGGGTTGCAATTTCAGTATTAGGCTTCCATGCGCATATAAACTTTGGTTAAACAAAGTCAAACTTTGTTATTTTTCTCCTATTAATCTGACTCATGTCAATTTAATTCTTAGAACAGCTAGAAGAAATTTGAAGGGTAGAATAAAAATTTGCCTCTTCAACAAATTCAATAGAAGCTCGTAAAAAGCATATTTGAGGTGAGATATGGTGACGATTGTGACACAAGCTGTGGAAAGTTTAGCAATGTAATGTTTAGAGCAAGCGAGAAGTAACATTTGCTTTTTGTTGATGTGGGTGTTTTGCATAGGAAAAGAATGATAACATATCAGAACAAAGGCTATAGACATATTACAGATACAGAACCACGGGTATTTGAAAATGGCAGGATGAAAACATCTCGGTCTCTCAAGAGGTGGAAAGAAATGGGATAGTCAAGAAAATATAAACAGAATCAGACACTGCTAACTTTAGGTTTAAAACAATCTTTTCCTGGACCATTCTTGCTGTTAAACTATGTATCTTCTATTGCATGCAATTTACAGCAAAGAAAGCATCTTTTGTTTTCACCTGCAAGTGAGAAAAGATAAGATATACCGGGATATTTATGGAATTTTGAGAATCATGGACGAGAACAGTGTTTTTTTTTTTTTAAATTGACTGCATACTCAAATAAACTGAAACAGTTATCAAGAGAAAATTCCCATGCCCAGGATGCACCTCAGATCAATCCAATCTGAATCTGCATGAATGGGAACCAGACATTCATTTTTTTTTTTCTTAATGTCCCAGATGATTCTACTATAAAGCCAAGGCTAAGAACAAAACTGACTAAATTTGTAGAAATTAGTCCTTGCCAAAGTGAGCAACAGTACTTGCATTGTCCTCTGTCTTTTCATGAAATTTCATTTCAACCCTTTGGCATATTTGTAGTAAAATAAAGAATTTAAAAGGCAAAGATACTTACATTACAACCAATTTGTAAGTAGGAACGTTAAGGATAAAGCTAAAGTGATTAGATCTGGGACTTCTATTCAAGTGTCTCTTCCCTTGTTTTTCTTGAAGTATTTGCTTGAATAAAGTGATTGATCTCTATCAGCCTAGAGTTGATACGTTTATTTTGGTTGAAATTGGCTTTTCAAGACATTGAAATCTGACCCATTTGAAAACACTTAACTAGCCAATTAATCTCAAGAATCAGATTCCTGTATAATTCTTAAAATCATTTTCTAGAATCACATTTGTTTCCCATAATGTGTTTTTTGCAATAAAAATTAACTGCTCAAGAACTGGAAAAATGTATGTATTTTCAGCAAATGATATCTGTACAATCTTTTTTTTCAACCATTTGTAAATGTGACTTTGTTCTACTTTGTTCTAATGATGAGAAAGTTACAACCATGATAAGTGCTTTTGGAAATAATCAAAGCTTATTATCTAAACCCCAAATATTTTTCTGGTATTGCAAACCATTAGTGGGTCATTTATTTTATATATTTTGTAACAAATATCTACTGGATATTTACTCTGTGCAAGGCACCATGCCAAGCATTACAGAATATTAAAAAATGATCCAGACACATTCTTATCTGTTCATTTAGAGAAAAAATATACAGGAAAATGGTTTAAATTTTTTTAATGTTTATTTATTTTTGAGACAGAGAGAGAGACAGAGCACGAACAGGGGAGAGGCAGAGAGAGACAGAGACACAGATTCTGAAGCAGTCTCCAGGCTCTGAGCTGTCAGCACAGAGCCGAACGCTGGGCTTGAACCCATGGACTGTGAGATCATGACCTGAGCCATAGTCAGATGCTTAACCAACTGAAACACAACTGAAACCAACTGACACCACGGGAAAATTGTTTTTAACTGCAAAATTCTATAGAATTGAAAGAAATTATTTTCTTTCTGTCTCTGAGCAGTCATTTGCCAGTAATATTACAGATTGTTTTTATCACCCATTTATTGGAAATAAGACTGGGATTCTGAATGCATATTTAAAAATAATTATAATTCGAATATTGTCTTGTATAAAATATTGATGTTAAACTACCTAAGGCAAAATAATCTGACTAAATAATCCACTTTTACAAAGGTTTAATTTAAGGGTCACAACCTAAAATGCCTTTAAGATTGTACTGGTGGGGCGCCTGGGTGGCACAGTCAGTTAAGCGTCCGACTTCAGCCAGGTGACGATCTCGCGGTCTGTGAGTTCGAGCCCCGCGTCGGGCTCTGGGCTGATGGCTCAGAGCCTGGAGCCTGTTTCCGATTCTGTGTCTCCCTCCCTCTCTGCCTCTCGCCCGTTCATGCTCTGTCTCTCTCTGTCCCAAAAATAAATAAACGTTGAAAAAAAAATTTAATAAAAAAAAGATTGTACTGGTAAACTGAATGGAAATAGGGCAACAGGGATTACTGGGGACTACGGCAAACTAAAGCTACAGGTTGTTATATGAGAATATATATACCATGTGTCTTCTAATTTTTATGAATAAGTAATAAGATAGACATCTATAGAAAATATACTAATTTTAAAAACACTGTATAGATCAAACAACGGCCATTGAATGGCAACATTCTGTGAGTCCAGTTTATAATTTTTGGCTAAAACCAATAAGAAACCTAGTAAGTTGATGCAGGCATCTTAGATGACTATAGTTTTAAAACCAATCCATGAATAGCTAACGTTTGCTCAATCCTTGAAGCATCATAGGCACTAAGTACTAAGAGTTATATTCATTACTTGGTTGATTCAACAAATATGTGTTTTCCTTTAATGAAGGAAAAAATAAATTCCACTTTGGAAGCTCTGTGAATCAGAGGTCAACATGCTGGCGGTACTCTGGTTGCTTCCCTCACCGACAGCATCCCTGACCTACTATCCTTCCACTTTTTCCTTCCTCTACTTTGGAAGGATAGGAAGACATTTTCATAGAAAGGACTATATCAACTTTCATAGTAACCTCAAATACCTATAATAAGCAGTAAGTACATTGGTTCAAACTGTCAGTATTTAGAAAAAACTATGTGTAAACTAAGAAGACAAAAAAAACGGTTTTAGCGTAATAAAGTTATGTCAAGCAAGGAGCCAACTTTAAACTTTATGTTGAAACTTTAGAGTCATATCCGTAAAAATTAAAACAACAGAAATAATGTCCACCAATTATATTTAATATTGTTCTGGAAATATTGGCCTATAAATAATGCAGAAAGAAATCAGATTATTCAAAATCAGAAAAACTATATAAATGTAAAAAATCTACTTAATCTATGTATCTGGAAACCTCATGAAAATAAAATACAAAACTGTTCAAATTAGTAAGAATTCATTATACCAGCAATAACCAGTTGAGAAATGTAACAGGAAAGTATTTAATTCATAAAATAATGAGTACTACATGATAAACTACAGAGGAAACATGTAGGATCTATATAAAGAAAAATGCTAAATTTTATAAGAAACTTAAAAGAAATCTAAAAAATTGCATTCTATCATTAGGAATAGAAAGTCATAAATTCAATATTGAAACCACATTGAAAGTTACATATTGTATTCTCTAATGAGTTCATGTATTATATCCAACAAAATTGCAGTGGGTTTGTGGGAGAGTTGCTTAACAAAATAATTCTGAAGTTTGAGGGAAAAAAAGCAAAATACCTTAAAATATTTTGAAAGGGAGACTTCAAGTTTCTTTCCTTGTCAGATATTAACATTTGGTGAGTACATTTTTATAAGTAATCTACTTTAGGCACTGGCAGAGTGCACACTACAAAGTCCCTGCCCCCTTGGAACCTAAAGTCTAAAGTAGATATAAGAGAACAGAAGAATACCAAGTTACAAAGTTACAACACATGGGGTTAGGTAATAAGATAGGACAAAAAGTGCTATATGAGAGCACACAGGAGAAACTACATTAGAGAAAACAATATTGGATCTGATAGAGAAACAAACCAAGGAGACAGAAAGCTCAGAATCAATAAATACGAACAATTGAACCCAAGTATGGAGTTTCCTTAAAAATAGAACTACCATATGATCCAGCAGTCCTACCACTGGGTATATATCCAAAGGAAATGAAATCAGTATCTTTAAGAGATACCTGCACCCTCTTGTTCTTTTTTCTTTTTTTTTTTCACCCTCATGTTCATTCTAACATTATTCACATTGCCAAAAGTATGGAAACAATATAAGTGTCTGACGGGTGAATAAATAAAGAAAATATCCTATCTATCTATCTATCTATCTATCTATCTATCTATCTATCTATCTAATATTTTAGAATTTTTTTCTAAGAACATTTTCATGAAAGAACAAATCATAAAATAAGTATGCTAAATCATGAGAATAGAATCATCAATTAAGAGGTAGTATGATTTAAAAGATGAAAACGAAGAAATGAAACTTTGCCATTTGCAATGACATGGATGGAGTTAGAATGAATTACGTTAAGCTAAATAAATCAGAGACAAACAAATACCACATGATTTCACTTGTATGTGGATGGAATTTAAGAAACAAAACAGATGAACATATGGGAAGGGGGTAGGGAAAAGAACAGAGGGAAGCAAACCACAAGAGACTCTTAATGATAGAGAACAAGCTGAGGTGTGATGAAGGGAGGCAGGTGGGAGACGGACTAGATGGGTGACGGGTACTAAGGAGGGCACTTGCTGTGATAAGCACTGAGTGTTGTATGTAAGTGATGAATCACCAAATTCTACTCCTAAAACTAGTATTGCACTGTATGTTAACTAAAATTTAAATATAAAAAATGTTCATAGATTAAAAAAAAGAAAATGAAGAAGTGGTAATACTGATGCTGTTTATAACCATAAATAATCTGTAATTTATATTTTTAAGTGCTTAATACTTGTCTTCAAGGATCACTGGCATACAGTTGGCATGTACTATTCAGTGGTTTTCTTTTAATGAGATTATAACTTTTTCAATGTGCCTTTTCGTTCACTTCACAAGAAACCAATGTTTTATTGCCACAGAAGTCATTGAAAAATTATTAACTGTATACCAAATCATCTTATGTCTAATTTAAATAAAATTATTTTTATAAATGTTTTCCCCTTTTCTGTTTCTCTTGTTAGTATGAACTAACTAAACAGATCATATAATTTTGAGATCTTAAATTTAGGAACTGATTAGTTCTCAATTGTTTTTCTCTTGTATCACTCAAGAATATACACAAATTGTATGTTTATATAACATCTCAGATATTAATGATACATTAACTGTATTTAAGTCTTTCAACAGTTGTATCGTGTGTGTGTGTGTGTGTGTGTGTGTGTGTGTGTAAACTACAAATAATATTAGCAGTTATTCTAGGAAGTAGAACTTTGTCTGTGTCTCATCGTAGACATCCATGTTGAGGAATCCTTCATATTCCATGACTGGTCACATAGTAATAGAGTAAAAATTTTGGCTGTTGGTGTTTGAGGCAGTAAGTTATTTTGCTTAGATTCCTTTGCTTAGTTTGGATGAATTATTCTCCATATCATTTACAAAAGTATAAATCATAAGTAAAAGGCCAAATATGATATTTCCAATTTTAATCTCCTCTTCAGCCAGTGCTATTGCTAAATGATACTTTGATTATACTCAGTCTATAGCCCACTCAGCCTGTTTTCACAAGATCTTTTTGTCCATTGTGACTTTGATCTCTAAAAAATGTTTTTGTTTTTTTTTTCCCAATGCAGAAATTGAGTTTTACATTTGTGGCTGTGCTTATACAAGATACATACAATAGTTATCTAACATTAGTTAAAAAAAAACCCACATGTTTCAGTGTGTTTAATATTCCTTCAGTTACAATAAACTATTCATTTAACAAATAGCTATATTTTATTATATACACATTTGGAATATAAAATCATGTTCAGGAAACTCATTAATAAAATATTACAAACTGATCTCAGGGACACTAAAATTCCCCATGTGTTATTTAGAAAACTACTATAGCTTCTTGGTTATAAAAAATTATTTTAAAGAGTAATTGGAGGGTGCCTGGGTGGCTCAGTTGTTAACTGCCCCATTCTTGATTTCAGCTCAGGTCATGATCCCCCTGTTTGAGCCCCGAACCAGGCTCTGGGCTTCCAGTGCAGGGCCTGTTTAGGATTTCTCTTTTTCCCTCTCTGCCCCTCCTGTGCACAAGTGTGCTCTCTCTCTCTTTCAAAATAAATAATTAAACTTAAAAAAAAAGAATAATTGAATATCATTTTATTCAATTCATTGTATTTTTAGCTAGATGATCTCATGATTTATAGCTAATTCAGTAAAAATATATTTCATATTGTAAATAATATATATTTTTAAAAATATATAAGTGCTCTTAAATGTGAGTTTTTAAAATATCAGTTTGCATGTCCACACAGAAATATGTATAATATTATGCTTTGTCATTAAATAATAGAAGTCATAATTGCTATGGGAAATATAAGATTAGGTAATATTCCATAATTTTAATTTATAAAGTACTATAAATCTCATTAATTCTTTGCAAACTACTCTGTTGCCTCAACAGCATTTTAGCATAAAATAAACTACCAGAATAATGAATATGTGGGGATTCCCGAAGAACTTCAAATAGGAATATAATACATTCATATAAATACTTAATCTGTTTTCATTTTATTTCTTTTTACGGGCTTTTGACAAGCTTTACTAACTTTTCTCCACTGTTCACACTTTTAATGCCATGTAAT
The DNA here is from genome assembly GCF_018350175.1 of Felis catus. Lineage (NCBI taxonomy): Eukaryota > Metazoa > Chordata > Mammalia > Carnivora > Felidae > Felis > Felis catus. The sequence goes on along the minus strand of NC_058373.1, from coordinate 94,682,965 downwards.
TTAGTATCAAAGGAGGGGAAAACTTTCTATACTTAAGGTAAAAATATTAAGCAATTAGTGAAATGTTGCTGAGGAATACAAGCTATATGCAGAAGACAAGAAAAATGGGTTGCCCTGGGTGCAGTCAGGAAATATAATTATGTATATGATTCAAAGGTATTTCAGATCCAGATTTTGCCATCTTTAAAGATCTTTCAAGGAGGACCAATGAAGACCTCCTGCTTAGTTAGCCTATAAGGGTTGAGTTGAAAACAGTATGTTTGTATGTGTGCATGTGTACATGTACATGTGTGTGAATATTAAGACGATAGCGGTATGATCAAAAACCATACTATGGATACAATGTAGAAACTTGATTAGACCGGTGTATAGGGAGGTGTAGTTAACAGTGGCATAAGAAATAGAGACATTATTGGTGTGCCTGGGTGGTCAGGCAGTTAAGCATCTGACTTTGGCTCAAGTCATGATCTCACAGTCTGTGGGCTCTGTGCTGACAGCTCAGAGCCTAGAGCCTGCTTCTGATTCTGTGTCTCCCTCTCTCTCTCTTCCCCTCCCCTGTCTCTGTCTCTGTCTCTCTCTCAGATATAAATAAACATTAAAAAAAAAAAAAGAAGCAAGGACATTATTGAAGGAGTTTGTGCAGTGAAGTTTCTGAGCTGAAATGGATATCAGATGTTTTAAGGAGGAATGACAGAGAGGGGCGCCTGGGTGACTGTTTGTTGGGCCTTTAACTTCTGCTCATGTCAGGATCTCACAGCTCGTGAGTTGGAGCCCTATGTTGGGCTCTATGCTGACAGCTCAGAGCCTGAAGCCTGCTTCAGATCTGTGTCTCCCTCTCTCACTGCCTCTCCTCAACTCACGCTTTGTCTCTCAAAAATAAGCGTTAAAAATTTTTAAAAAAAGATGCAACGACAGAGAGACATAACAAAATGAAGACGAGAGAATTCAGTGAAAAATTCATATGAGGATTAAAAAGGAAGACTTGAAATGTTTGACATGTACAAAGTAAAATTTTCAAAATTAATTAAATGACTGAATAAAATAATAGATGTCACAAGTGAGGGGAGGAGATATTTTTTAAAAATATATTTTTATTTTGAACAAAAAAACTCTTTTAATTTTTTTTGTTCTGTCAAAACTACATTTAACTTTTGACTTTGAACACTTTTAGAGATACAGAAAAGTTACAAAGATAGTACAAAGTCATATGTAACCTTCTTCCAGCTATGTTAACATCTTATGTAACTATCGTGTATCAAATTTCAGGAATAAATATTGTTATGATATTACTTTTCAAGTTTATTTATGTACTTTGAGAGAGAGAGAGAGAGAGAGAGAGAGAGAGAGAGAGAGAGCAAGCACAAGTAGGGAGGGAATGAGACAGAAGGAGACAAAGAACCATGAACTGTGAGATCATGACCGGAGCCAAAATCAAGAGTTGAGCGTTTAACCAACTGAGCCACCCAGGCACCTCTTGTTATGATATAATTAACTAAACTCTCTTTATTTAGATTTCACCTATTTTCCTCACTAATGTCCTTTATTTATTTCAAGATCCAGTCTAGGATACCACATTGCATTTAGCAGTTAGGTCTCCTTAGGTAACTCCACAAACTATTACTGTTTCTATTACCATCTTTTCTTGTTATTTTTTATGAACTTGTCATTTTGAATTGTGTTGGTCAGATAATTTGTAGAATATCTCTCAGTTTGGGTTTGTCAAATATGTTTTAATGATCAGAACTAAATTATGGATGTTAGGGAGTACCACAGAGAAGAAGATACCTTCACAGAGCATCATACCAGGGGTAAAATACAAATATAACTAATTACTGATGATGTCAATCTTGCTCACTTTGGTAAGGTCGTGTCTGCCAGGTTTCTCCACTGTACAGTTACCATTTTTACCTTTCTTTAAATCTTGGTTAGAACTGAGTCTAACCCAAAATTAAAGGGAGACGGATTAAGCTCTTCTTTGTTATAGGGATAGTATCTACACATATTATTTGGAATTTGCTTATAAAAGCGATTTATCCTTTCTCTCTCATTTATTGGATTTGTCCAATCATTTATTTATGCCTGCATGGACTCATGCATATTTATTTTATATTTGGGGTTATAATTCAACACTGCGATTATTTATTTTGTTCCACATTTGACCACTAGGAGCTCTTATTTTTGATACTTTTTAAAATCGTATTTTAAAATAAAACAAAATTAGAAAAACACACACAGCAAACACGTGGCGTCACTAATTAGTATATGGTAACCATCCTTGCAAACACCACTGAGAATAAAAAATAGAATTTTGCTAGCTACTCCCTTCTTGAACCCTGTCCCATCACAGCCCCTATGATCTCTCTGAAATAACCACTATCCTAATAGTAATCCCTTTCCTGCATTTCCTAATAATTCTGTAATCAAATGATATATTTCTAGACCCTATACCTTAGTCTTTCCCATGTTTTTTTTTTTAACTTGGTATTTGTTTTTAATCTTTTTGTAGGCTCCAATGAATTTTTCTTTTCATTTAATTTTATACCTATTAAGGAACTCAGGAGATTAACTATACCTAGATAACTCAGCAGATATTACCTATAGAAATTCTCAAAATCTGTACTTTGCTGATGACATACTCATAATATAACTCTGCATGTTTATGGGTCCTCTATTTCCAATAAAGTGGCAGCTGGATTCAGACTTCATTAGGCTTGTATTAATTTCCTTTGGCAAAACTATAAACTGTTAACATTTTTTCATTCTCAGGCACATAGTCTGATTTTTCTCCTTTTGTAATGTTGGCACTCTTAAATGTTCATTGCCCAGATGCATTAATTCATTGGAACTGGCAAAATTTTTATATTCTAATTCTGTCATGTTGTTTTTAAATTTTTTTTTAACATTTATTTATTTTTGAGACAGAGAGAGACAGAGCATGAATGGGGGAGGGGCAGAGAGAGAGGGAGACACAGAATCGGAAGCAGGCTCCAGGCTCTGAGCCATCAGGCCAGAGCCTGACGCGGGGCTCGAACTCACGGACTGCGAGATTGTGACCTGGCTGAAGTCAGACGCTTAACCGACTGAGCCACCCAGGCGCCCCTAATTCTGTCATGTTATTATCTGGAATAATTTTATGTGAAAAGATAGAAAAAGTGACTGATATTTTTTTCATTTTATTTGCAGTTTCCAAGATAGTAACATTCATTTTTTGTCATACAGTAGTTAACCTATTTTGTTTTTTTGAATATCAATCTGAACTGAAGATTATAACCATATTTGATGGGCATCTATACATTTTATTTCATATACCAATTAAATTGCAAATTGTCCTATCTTTGGCCAGTAGGATACTCTTTAGTTTGGCACTTGAGTTCTATTAATATGACCATAGTGATCTTCTATAACTTCCTTGAGATCTTATTGTCAGATCTTGTATAATTCCTACCTCCTTTTATACATTTTCTGCTCCAGACCAGATATAAAAATATTCCAAGAAGGCTTTGTTTCTTTTAAAGGAACCGATATTTTAAGACTACAGTTTGGGTGTTTAGAATATTGGGTTGGTATATTGGTAAATCTTTAAGTTATATATATAAACATATGCATGAAATATATATATATATATATATATATATATACACACACACACATATATGTATATATACATATATACATATATATTACATATATATGTATATGTGTAAAGATAAAATATGTGTGACTTATACTAATAATTCCAACTCAAATTCAAGACTACAGATTTTAACCTAACTTCTTCACCTTATTAGTATCTCCTCTATTCCACACCAAGAATTCTCATTCTTAAGGACACAGGTAATGACAGAGTTAGAATAGCTTATAATTAAGCATTGTCTTATTATATACATATATATATATTAAGATAATTTTTACTTTTACCATGTAGATGCTGTTTTTTGTTTATTTTTAACATGGAGACCTGAGAAGTTTCAAGATCTATATTGTAATTGCTGCTATCTTTCTAGAATCTTCCCACTTATTTGTTTAAAAAGTGCAAACTTATTTTGAGACAATATTAGTGAGTGATTAAGATCTTACAAACAGGCATGATCTTAGTGTTGAAGAGATGCTTTTCACTTATCACCCATACGACCTTGTGGAATTTCCTTGGCCTCCATTATGTCTCATTTCCCCATCTATATTGTGGGAATGTTCGTATCTACATTAGATCAAAATCGGCAAAGATGAAGTCAAACTTTCATTTTTTACAGACGACATGATATTATACATGGAAAATCCGATAGACTCCACCAAAAGTCTGCTAGAACTGATACATGAATTCAGCAAAGTCGCAGGATATAAAATTAATGTACAGAAATCAGTTGTATTTTTATACACCAATAATGAAGCAACAGAAAGAGAAATAAAGAAAGTGATCCCATTCACAGTTGCACCAAGACTCATAAAATACCTAGGAATAAACCTAACCAAAGATGTAAAAGATCTGTATGCTGGAAACTATGGAAAGCTTATGAAGGAAATTGAAGAAGATACAAAGAAATGAAAAACATTCCATGCTCATGGATTCAAAGAATAAATGTTGTTAAAATGTCAATACTACACAAAGCAATCTACACATTCAATGCAATCCCAACCAAAATTGCACCAGTATTCTACTCAAAGCTAGAACAAATAATCCTAAAATTTGTATGGAACCACAAAAGACCCTGAATAGCCAAAGTAATATGGAAGAAGAAGACCAAAGCGGGAGGCATCACAATTCCAGACTTTAGCCTCTACTACAAAGCTGTAACCACCAACACAGCATGGTATTGGCACGAAAACAGACACATAGACCAATGGAATAGTATAGAGACTCCAGAATTGGACCCACAAAAGTATGGCCAACTAATCTTTGACAAGGCAGTTAAGAATATCCAATAGAAAAAAAGACAGTCTCTTTAACAAATGGTGCTGGGAGAACTGGACAGCAACAGGCAGAAGGAGAATGAAACTAGACCACTTTCTTACACCATTCACAAAAATAAACTCAAAATGGGTAAAGGACCTGAATGTGAGACAGGAAAACATCAAAACCCTGGAGGAGAAAGCAGGAAAAAAACCTCTCAGACCTCAGCCACAGAAATCTCTTACTTGACACATCTCCAAAAGCAAGGGAATTAAAAGCAAAAATGAACTATTGGGACCGCATGAAGATAAAAAGCTTTTGCACTGCAAAGGAAACAATCAACAAAACTAAAAGGCAACTGACGGAATGGGAAAAGATATTTGCAAATGACATATCAGACAAAGGGCTGATATCCAAAATCTTTGAAGAACCCACCAAACCCCACACCTGAAAAACAAATAATCCAGTGAAGAAATGGGCAGAAGACATGAATAGACACTTCTTTAAAGAAGACATCCAGATGGCCAACAGGCACATGAAAAGATGCTCAACGTTGCTCCTCATCAGGGAAATACAAATCAAAACCACACTCAGATACCACCTCACGCCAGTCAGAGTGGCTAAAATGAACAAATCAGGAGACTATAGATGCTGAAGAGGATGTGGAGAAACGGGAACCCTCTTGCACTGTTGGTGGGAATGCAAACTGGTGCAGCCACTCTGGAAAACAGTGTGGAGTTTCCTCAAAAAATTAAAAATAGGTCTACCCTATGACCCAGCAATAGCACTGCTAGGAATTTACCCAAGGGATACAGGAGTTCTGATGCATAGGGGCCCTTGTACCCCAATGTTTATAGCAGCACTTTCAACAATAGCCAATTATGGAAAGAGCCTAAATGTCCATCAACTCATGAATGGATAAATTGTGGTTTATATACACAATGGAGTACTACGTGGCAATGAGAAAGAATGAAATATGGCCTTTTGTAGCAATGTGGATGGAACTGGAGAGTGTTATGCTAAGTGAAATAAGTCATACAGAGAAAGACAGATACCATATGTTTTCACTCTTATGTGGATCCTGAGAAACTTAACAGAAACCCATGGGGGAGGGGAAGGAAAAAAAAAGTTAGAGAAGGAGGAAGGCAAACCATAAGAGACTCTTAAAAACTGAGAATAAACTGAGGGTTGATGGGAGGTGGGAGGGAGGGGAAAGTGGGTGATGAGCATTGAGGAGGGCACTTGTTGGGATGAGCACTGGGTGTTGTATGGAAACCAATTTGACAATAAATTTCATATTAAAAAAAATAATAAAAGATGGGAGAATACCTAGAAAAAAGGAATAAAGCTCATAGAATTCTAAGTAAAAGTGGGTGATGATGATGATGTATACTGCACTAAGCCCTGGGAAATTACAAAGAAAAAGAGAAAAGGACAGACATAGTTTCTGTTTCTTTCACATACTTCACTGTTAGGAAAACAAAACAAAACAAAACAAAACAAAACAAAACAAAACATAGGAAATTACAAATCAGTTGTATGCTAAGTCTTGTATATTATAGAGAAACTGCATAATATTAAAGACAAAATGCACCAGATAAATAAGGAGATGATGTTGAGGCTATTACAGTGAGGAAAGTGTTCATGAATGAGGAACAACTCAAAGGAAAGGAAGAGGAGCTGAGATTTTAGAGAAGTAGGTAAACAAGGGAATCATTGAAGAAGGGCCACAGGAGGTGTTATCTGGGAATACGCCAGAGCATCATGGGTCTTTTCAGATAGCTATTTCTCAGGATGTCAAGAGTGGGGGTACCTTTCAAGCATCTCTCCTCTCTGAAATTGTAGAGTTCAGATAAATATCAACATTGTCCATAATGTAACAAATACCAAATTCAGTGAATGGTTTAATCCAGATTTAGAAGGTCAGCAAAAACTCCTCAGAGGACATTAAATCTTATGTAAAATTTTAAGAGTTAGTGGAGATTAACTAGATGAGGGAGATGGAGGGAGAAAATATTTGAAATTCTGAGGGCTAGAGACCATGGAAAGTTGGACAAATTAAGGTTTAGTATAGCTAGAAAGTGTATGAGATTGTGGAAGTGGGAAGGATGGGGTAGATGATTCTGGAAATGTAAGTAGGAATGAGAATGTCCGGACTTCATTGAGCAGTTTAAGGTGAACAAAAATTTATTCATAGGGCAATAAGTTGCTTCTGAAAATTTTAGAAAAATTAGGAGTGCCTGGGTGGCTCATTCGGCTAAGTGTCTGACTCTTGATTTCAGCTCAGGTCATGATCTCATAGTTCTTGAGATTAAGCCCCACATCTGGCTCTGCACTGACAGGGTGGAACCTGCTTGAGATTCTCTCTCTCTCTCTCTCTCTCTCTCTCTCTCTCTCTCTCTCTCTCTCTATCTCTCTCTCTCTCTCACCTCTTCTCAAAAATAAATGAACTTAAGGGACGCCTGGGTGGCTCAGTCAGTTAAGTGTCCGACTGTGGCTCAGGTCATGATCTCACAGTTCGTGAGTTCAAGCCCCATGTCAGGCTCTGGGCTGACAGCTCAGAGCCTGGAGCCTCCTTCAGATTCTGTGTCTCCCTCTCTCTCTGCCCTTTCCCTGCTCACACTTTGTCTCTCTCTGTCTCAAAAATAAATAAACATTAATTTTTTTAATAAACTTAAAAAAGAAAAAAGAGGCATTGGGAAAAATCCCCCTATAGCTTCTTTCTAATATGGAGTCCAAATTCTAAAGACATAAAAACTAGTATAATTTGTCTCTTTGCCATAAGGATTTATTGATATTGATGATAATATAAATTAGTATAGCCAGATGCATATGCCACATTAACAAGTCATTGAAACTATGTGTAAGAAGAAGAAAACATATTGTAGAATTTATTATCTCTACTTTTCCCAGTTATCCACTAGCTACTGAGATTTTTGTGTTCCTCTCATGCAATAGAGAATGAGTCTTATGTGCTTATAAATTCATTTTCTTAGGGTACCTGGGTGGCTCAGTTGGTTAAGTGTCCGACTTGGGCTCAGGGCATGATCTCACTGTTTGTGGGTTCCAGCTCCACACTGAGCTCTGTGCTGACAGCTCAGAGCCTGGAGCCTGCTTCGGATTCTGTGTCTCTCTCTGTCCCTGCCCTGCTCACGCTCTCTGTGTCTCAAAAATAAATAAGCCTTAATTTTTTTTTTAAATTCATTTTCTCTTTTTCTCACAGAGTCAAAAGAAATGCATGCAGAATAAAGCAAGAAAGGATAGAAAAGGAGAGGGAAAAGTGGGTAAAGAAATAAAACTAAAAGCATTAAGACATTCATGTTCCTACTCCTCACTGTATACTGCTATTACAAAGGAAGAGAGAGGGTTTACTGGAAGACTAGGTAGAGGATTGTGGAGGTGAACTTATCTTCCTTATAAAGGAAAAGTGAAAGTTATAATTCCCAATAGTTATAGCTGAATAATAGGCTGGTAGAATTTAAGGAGGATCAAAGTTAAGTGAAGGAGAGAACAAATAGATGGATCTCAATTGCAAGGCAAGAGCACCAAAAGAAGACATGCTTTCATGTAACTTCCACTTGGCCAAGAAATAAAACATTGACAAAACCCCAGATTCCTCCCATGTGCCCCTTCTCAGCAGAAATATCTTCATTTGCCTCTAGAATTATCATTCTAAATTTTGTGGTAATAATTTCCTTGGTTTTTCTTTATCATTTTAATATCTACATATACACTTGTAGGATGCATAGCTTGGTTTTGCTTATTTTTGATAGATACTTTTTTGTAAATTGAAACATACTGTATTTACTCTCAGTGTCTTACTTCCTTATCTTAACATTATATTTTTGATATTCATCCAGGTTATTTGAATGTAACTAAGGTTTATTCACTTCTACTGCTATTTAACATTCCACACTTGTATACATTTGAGTTGTTTACTGGATTAACTTTTCATAAAATATTCTGCATACATTTTTATGGGTAGGCTTTAAAAGTACTTTAAAAAATCAATAATTCCAAAACAACATCAAGGGAGGCACCAAATACTATTTTTTGTTTGTTTTCAGATAAGAACAAAAGGAGAAAGATAATCTGAGCAATGTTACTAGTACCTTCCAAGTTGGCCAAAACATTAAATTAACAGTCACATATCAATATTTCTCTGACTTGAATCACTATTGATGTTTGAAGGGACTTGATAAATAGTTCCTCTTTCCTTGCTCTTAAATTCTGAAGCAATTGACAAGATGGAAGTAAGACAGAATGGTAGCTCAAAATATATTTTTAGTACAGATGAAGCTGAAACTGAAGAAACTGGCTCTTAGACATACAGAAACAAGAACCTTGGTAGTGTACTGGACCTCAGAATTGGGAAGGACTACTCAGCCTGACACCAGCCATGCCAGCAGACCACAGGCCTCCTCATATGGGAACATGTCTTTGTAAAACATTCAGTGTAGGGAACAGAACTGAAAGTCTGACTCCTGAGGGAAAAGGATGACAAGGACAAGATGATAGAAGAGACTAGGCTCCCTTTCTTTGTTACATTCCTCATACAATTCACCAATGGAATTTACTCTTCTCTCCTCTCCACCCCTCACCCCTAAGCAGAATGATGCGAGAGATGGAAAAAAAGGCAAAAAATGTTACATCAGTTGATGTCCCTCGCTCAGAAATATAGAACAAGAGGAAAGGAAATTTCTCCTCCTCAAGCCTTTATAAAACTTTATAAAAACACTAGAGCCCTTTAGATTGTTGTGACACAAATCCAAGAAGGGGAGCTGAAGGAATAATTCATATATATTTCTTAACTAACTTGGTTACCTCTGATTATCCATGTTTTTATTCCCTCCCCAGGAGACTTCTTGGTCTCTCAGATGAATGAGCAATAGTCACTCAACCGACTTAGCCCGAGGAATTCTTCAGACATTCTCAGACATGTCTTGAATACTACAGTGTGCATACCTTCTCCTCAGATGGGGTGCTCTGACAGGAGAATTTATAGATTAAACTCAGCCTCCTGGCTCTGTTCTGGCTCATGCTTTTCATTCAACTTGATGTATCCTTTCTTAAGTTAAAAAATGTCTACATCCTTCTTGTTTTTCCATATGAATCCCCATGAAACTTCCTCTAAGATTTCCCTGAATCACATAACTGGAGGTCTTAGAAAAGAAAAACTCAAAGTCATATGGTTCAAACACGTTTGATGTTCCAATCTTCTCTATGTTAAATGCCACCAAATAGTTGTCCTGTTTCATTTCAAAATAATTTCCTTTGTCCAGAAGTCTATTCTTCTTTTGGATGGCTTTCAAAGATATGTTTCCTTTTTAAATGTTTTTATCCTATTTTAGAGAGAGAGAGAGAGAGAGAGAGAGAGAGAGAGAGAGAGAGAGAGAGAGAGAATGCAAGTAGGGGGGGGGAGGGGGAGAGAGAGAGAGAGAGAGAGAGAGAGAGAGAAAGACAGACGGACAGAGAGAGAACCTTAAGCAGACGCCACGCTTGTAGTGCAGAGCCCAATGCTGGGCTCCATCTCATGAACCACGAGATCATGTCCTGAGCTGAAATCAAGAGTCAGACGCTCAACCAACTGAGCCACCCAGGTGCCCCTCAAAGATATGTTTCTTTGTTTAAGTTAAATTATATGCTGTGACCAGAATGTTTGTGTCTCTTCGAAAGTCGTATGTTGCAATCCTAATTCTCAATGTGATATTTTTAGAAGGTGAGGCCTTCTGGAGGTGTTTAGATCATGAAGGAGGAGCCCTCATGAATGGGATTAATGTTCTTATACACAAAACTCCCTAGAGCCCCCTTCCTCTCCACCATGTGAAATTACAATGAGAGGTCCTCAGCCTGGAAAAGGGTCCTCACCAGACCATGCTGGCACCCTGATCTTCGACTTCTACTCTCCAAAGCCAAAATAAATAAATTTCTGTTGTTTATAAGCTATCCAGTCTATGGTATTTTGTTATAGCAACCCAAATGAACTAAGTATGACTTCCTGCAATTTACATGTATTGTCTTAGCTATAACAGACAACAAATTTACTGTCACTTTCAAATGACACATCCTCAAATGTTTAACTATAGTTGCCATAGTCCCCTTTGTGAATTAAATATTCCCAGTTCTTTTAATTTTGTATTATTTTATTTTTTCAATTTCTCTAGCCATTCTAATTTCTTTTATATGAATATACTACTCTCTATACCTTAATGTGCTTCCTAGAACTAAGGTGTAAACTCTGTGATTATACAAGGTATAACCAATGCAAGGTAATTCTTTGGAACTTCTAAACATTTCTCTTGGGGGTGCCTCGGTGGCTCAGTTGGTTAAGAATCTGACTCTTGATTTCTGCCCAGGTCATGATCTCACAGTACATGAAATCAAGCCCTACTTCGGGTTCTGTACTGACAACATGGAGCCTGTTTGGGATTCTCCCTCTCCCTCTCTCTCTAACCCTCTCTCTCTCTTTCTCTCTTTCTCAAAATAAACAAGCATTAAAATATTTATATTGAAAAAAAATAAACTTTCTCATGTATCTGTATTAATAATTAATGATGTCTGAATTCTCTCCTTTCTATTCTTTAAGCTACTTAATACAAAATTCAGGTCCTTTTAAAGTATGTATTACCTAAAAACATCAGTGCATTTAAAAATTTAGTGCTTAGTAAAGATCAGAAAACAAATTTGAAGTAGGCTCTGTAATACTTCCCAAAGATATTCATCCATGTCCTGATCCCTGGAACCTCTGAATTATTACCTTACATTGCAAAAGGGGCTTTACAGATGAGATTAGGTTAAGCATTCTGAAATGAGAGTATTATTCTGAATTATCTAGGTGTTCCCAGTGTAATGCAAAAGAGATAATGTGCTATTAAAGTAGAAGAGGCCAGTTATTCAAGGCCACAAGCCAAGGAGTGCAGGCAGCCTCCAGAAAGTAGAATAGACAAGGAAATGTTTTCTCCACCCTGAAGAAAATGTGGCCCATTTTGGACTTCTGACCTCCAAAACTATAAAATGACAAATTTATGTTGTTTTAAGCCACTAAAGCAGGGGCAATTTGTTACAACAACAATAGGAAACTAATATAGAATGGAATGATAACTTTAAATCTTCCAAGTTGAATATTGTTCCAAAATAATCCTTTTAGGAAACAGATATTTTTTTGTGGGTTAACAAGTATACATTAATTAAGATGCCCTCTAGAGTAAATGCATTACATTTGTATGTGTAATTTGCTTATGTAATATTGAACAGTTTTAAAGTACCAAAGATTATTTAAATGCCCCTTTAGGTGACCTTCTCTTTTCTCATTGCAGAGGACCATTTTATTGAGAATATTTTCATTTTGTGGTAAGAAATATAATGAGTAATGATGAAACTCTAGGGTTCATCATTCTCAACTGTTAATTGAAAAATAATTGCAACCAAACGGAAACTAAAATCACCAAGGTTTTATTTTAAGAATAACTATACTAACAGATTATTATAATTCCAGCAACCTTTTCACTAATTACTTTCTCTGGAGATACAGACAGAAAGTGGTGTGCAATGTTCTCTAAGCTCATCAAATTGCTCCTGGAGCAGTAATTTCTCATTTGTAGTCTGAGTGCTTCATTCAGTACAACATTTGTCAAATCTGACACAAGGGTATGAATTCTAACAGCTTCCCACAAGGAGCTGAAAGGCAAGAGGAAACTTCATTCACCAACAGTATGATGTGGTGCCAAAGTCTATAAAATTCCTTTAAATTGTTCATATTCACACTGAATTACAATGGAAAATCGATTAAGATTTTATTTTCTAATTTATAGTTAGCATTTTTATCATATGTTATTCAACCAGTTCTATATTGTATGAGACAATGTTCACCAAAGATTTTATAGAAAATCCTGGAATCAATTTCAAAGTATGTAATCTTTCAACAGTGAAAGGCGAGAATCTACCGGTGATTATCAATGTATGTGTGTATTATGCCTGGTAATGCTTCAACTTAGCAGTCAGTTTCAAACTTTCATCATCTACTAAGCAGAAAGGGAAAATTAAGAAATTATCTGGATAATTCATACTTATCAAAGTTTCCCTCAAGTGCTGGGATAAATTATACAAAATTGTGTTGGTGATTCGTAAGTTAAAACATATTCTCAACCCTTAAAAGATTTCTGTGGCCTGCATTAGACTTTGTGACTTAAAAGGATCACATGCCAAATATTACAATGCAGTAAATACTGGACTTGTACGATGGTCCATATGATTACATGCAAATAATAAGTGAGGCAAGTTTTAGACAAGTAAAAACAACATTTAATTTGAAATGTTCAGATATCTGAAATTACTGAAAGCTTCAGAATCAAAGAGATGTGGATTTAACAATTTTCTAATTTTGTGAGTTTGAACAAATTATTCAACGTCATGACTATCATTAATTTGTAACACAGAGTAACAACACCTACTTCATCTTACACTGATGTAAAGATTAACATAAACAGTCTAAGAGCAGACTTTTTGTCCGTGTTACTCACTTTCTACCTGCAGTGGCTAGCATAGTGCTAGTAATCCATATTTTAACAACATTGAATAAATCAGTGACTAGAATATATGCCACTCAATAAATGTAGCTGTTAACATTAGGTTTATAACTTCAATTCTTCATTTTATTAAGTTTCATTCTGTCTTCAGAAATATCAGATACCAGATTAAAAGCACTTAAATCACCATGATATTTGCCTCTATTTTCTATATTGCTTTGCATGTGAATTTAAAGAATGTTCATGTGTTAATGTGTATTAAAGTAACAATAGGTGCTGCAATGTGTTATCCCCCAAATCTCAGAGACTTAACACAATAGAAATTCAACTCATTCTCTTCTAAAATCTAATTGTGTGTGTGTGTGTGTGTGTGTGTGTGTGTGTGTGTGTGTGTGTGCGGGTTGCTCTGGGGGGGTAGTTTGGGTGGTGGTTAAAGAATGTCCTGCTTCACAGTCATCAAAGACCCAGGCTCCCTCTCTTGTGAGTCAGTGTTCCATACACCCTTATAGTACTCTCCACTTAACAAGTGGTATATATTAATCTCATCCTCTTTCCATGTTCATGATTTCGTTCATAGAGACACCAAACTCCAAGAGAAGATAGGAAAAAGAGAATGCCTCTGAGCCAGAAGGATGGGGATCCAGGTTTGGTAAACAAGTAGGTGGTTCTCTCTCATAATCTGCCCTGTGGTCACCAAAAATCAGTTCATTTCTCCTGTACATATGACAGAAAACTTTCTTCTTCTCCAAGTAAAACAACTCAAAGCCCCATCCAGTCACTCTATTAATCAAAACTCCAGGATCTCTGGATGATACTCCATTCTTTCTATCAGGCCATGAGGTCTGGATGTACTTCTTTAAGGTTGTAGGGGCTAATGACAGGCTGCCCTAAGATGGGCCACATTGGCATAAAGATCATTTTAAGTTAAGAAGCAACCAAAACCCAGCAGATTCAGGAAAAGCACTTTACCTACCCTACAACTGCCTAATTTAGAATTAGAATTTAGATAGACGAGTTGCTCCAGGAAAAATTACCACCATATATAACTATATTCTATTATAAACTAAGTATGGTAGACAGGAAGGAACCTAGCAAAGCCTCTTTGATCAAAGCCCTCTATGTCCCATTGTTTCTGAGAAACATTTGCTTTCCAAACATTTACTCTTTTTCATCTTCCTGTGAATTGCATTCTTTCCCTTTGAAATCCTTATCCCCTTCTGCTTAGTTCAGAATGACATGAATACCTCAGTTTGTGTGACTATCTTTGGGATTTCCATATCTATGTGGAATCTCCATATTTACAAAATTAAATTTGATTTTCTCCTGTTAATCTGTCTCATATGAACTTGATTTTTGGTCTGGGAAAGTCTAATGACTTATTAACTAAAAGATAATTTATCTCTCTCCTCAACATCTGATATGGGATGGTAAAATAGGAATAGGAATATTGTAATAAAATGTTATACTTGGAAAGGATAAGATGAAGAGGAAAACCAAAGCAATTACTGGTGCCTATCAGTTCTGATATTTTGCTGGGCAGGCATTGGTAGGTCCTCTTCACAGGGACTAGAGGATGTCCCTTGATTATACTCCAGATTTGATCTCTGAGATTCCTTTTTTTGCCCATTATCTTCCATAGACATATAAGAAGTCTGTGTTGGAGAATATGCCTTCCTAATGTATCCCAGGATTCACAGCTGATTTTCTATTTAAACGAGTTTGGGGGATTGAACGTAATTTTGAATTTCAAACAATCTAAGATGTTTTATCTCAGTTTGTATGCGTGTATGTATCCGTGTGTGCTATGGTCTGAATGTTTGTGCCCCCCAAATTCATATGTGGAAATCCCCAATGTGGGCATGTGTAATGCCCAATGTGATGATATTAGGAAGTGGATCATTTGGGAGGTGTTTAGATTATGAAGATAAAAGTCCACATGAATAAGGATAGTGCTCTTATAAAAAGAAACCCCACAGAATCCCTCAGCCCCTTCTACCATGTTACAGTACAACAAGAGTCTGTGACTCAGAAGATGGCCATCATCCAAATAAATGTTGGCACCCTGATCTCAGACTTCCAGCTGCCAGAACTATGACAAATAAACTTCTTTGTTTATAAGCCACTCAGTTGTGGTATTTTGTTATACAGGTAGAATGGCCTCTGTGCAGTGTGTGTGTGTGTGTGTGTGTGTGTGTGTGTGTGTGTGTACTTGTACACACTTTGCATTAAGTTTCCATGTGCCAGTAACTGCCCCCAGTTTTTTTCCTTGACATAATTGTCCTTGTTTTATTTCTTTAATTCCTTACTTGGATCTTTTCTCTCTCAACTTAAAAGGAGTTAATTTGAGGTCATCTGCAATAGTACTTGAGGGGAATGTAATACCTCTAAGCTGATCTTTGCTTTATTGAAGTCTCTTTGTTCAGTTGGGAAGTCTTACTGTGACATTATGGCTCAAACCTTTTTTCATCTTATATTCTTACTACTTAAGTTCCAGTAGCAGCTAGATTTTTAAACCTGCAAGGCCCATCTACTCTCAATTCTTACTAATGTCTTTGTTCTCTGAAAACAAGGCAATTTTTACCTACGCTTATTCCTTTCATGAAATATATTGCTAAAAGTAGAAAGTAAAAGCCACACACCACACCCTTTGACTATTTCCAACCATTCTCCCTAGTGCTGAAGGGTCAGTAAGCTAGGTGTGGCTAACTAAATGATTTGCACTGGCTAATGTAGGTCTCCTTCTTTACAATTTACATCAGTGTCTTTATGGCTTGAATTTATAAATCTGTATTAGTCAAGGTAGGACTATATAAGACAACTCCAAAATCTCAGTGACTCTTAGTTCTTAATCATATAAAGTTTAATCAGTGGAAAGGAGTATGAGCAGTGCTCCATTCAGAGAATGGCAGCTTTCCTATAGTGAGGCTGCTCCCCTCCATATTTTTGGAGTTCTCACAATCAACAAAATAGGGTGGGAGGAGGGAGAAGGGAGAATCATGAAGAGAATTATCATGGGCCAACCTGAATACTTACATTACCTACTCTCACATTCCAATGGTCAAAGACCACCAGATACATCTCACTACAAGGTAAGCTATGGAATTTGGTCTAGATGTGTGCTCAGAAGAAAATGGAAGCTAGACTGACGAACAACTAGCTATTCTCTGCCTCCATGGCGTAGCATACATTTTTTTTTTTTACCATTTAAGCTCTTTAAAGTCTGACAAGACAGAGCACTGTGATAAGTTGTGACCATCTGGCTCTCAGTCTAATAACAATTTTTTTTCTAAGGCTGTGGAATCAAAACACTTCCATTATCAGAGTGAAGAAAAAATGTTGTGATAAAATTTCAGTTCTAAATTCTAATTAGCAAAGGGAGTAGAAAAAATCATACTATCCTTACTGTGTTTTAAATTTTACTGTGAAGTAGTTTATTACTTTTATGAAAGTAATTGAGTGTTTACCTATCTATTATAGCAAAGAAGAAGAAAAGTACCAACTGTACTGTTGGCTTGATCTGTGCTAATTTGATCCAGGCACTTCTTTAAGAAACATCTGGTAGCTTTGGCTAATTTTGGCAAGAAAGAATACCTTAGCTTCATTGACACTAACGTTTCCCAATGTCAAATAGAAAGTATACCGTTTAATAAATCAATTCATTCTGCAGTATCACAATGTGCTTATTCATTTCCAATTCACCCTGGAAGCTTTTTAATATCATTTCTATTGAAAGTCAAACAACCTACAGAGTCTTAGAGATTTTTTTTTTGACAGATACATACTTTGGTAAAATCTAACCTTAAAATTTCTTAAGCACCAATGCATAAGTTTTACAATGTGGGGCCCAAACAACTGTTTTCTTATACTTGTTCATGTATTTGAAATAATGATTTATGTTTTTTGAATTTTTGTTCATGTATTTTGTTTAACTTTTTAAAATTTATTTTTGAGACACAGAGAGATACAGAGTATGAGCAGGGGAAGGCAGAGAGAGAAGAAGACACAGAATCTGATGCAGGCTCCTGGCTGTGAGCTGTCAGCACAGAGCTCAACACGGGGCTCGAACTCACGGACCCTGAGATCATGACATGACATGAGTTGGACGCTTAACTGACTGAGACACCCAGGTGCCCCCAAAATTTAAATTTTTTTATAATTAATAATAAAAATTGTTCTGCTTTCAATTCTTAAGGAGTAAGTGTGACCAGAATTTTTTTTTTCTTTCCTCACTGTAAACAACAATAAAAAGTAGAAAAATCTATGAAAAAAACAATCTTCAGATGTTGGACAACAGTCATTGCACAACTATGATCCATGAGAGAAGGGAGAACACATAAGAGGAATCTTATAAATGCCAACTTTCTACTGAGATAAAAATTCTATTCTGCTAGGAAGGGAGAATATTCTTAAGAACCTGGAAGTCTTGAAGAGGTGAAGAGACATATCAGAGCTTGAGGCGGGCTAAGGAAGCTGGAATTTGCACATAAAAGTATCGGAAATAAGGAAACTATGTTGAAAAAAGTTTCAGAAATTCACATCATATCTCTTTTGAGTCTTACACTAAATATTAATCTGTATACAAATTGGATAAAACTCCATTGAGGCCAAGAAAACATCAATTTCCAGGGAATTATAAACTAAACAATTGTCTTAGTTACACAGGTGTAAGAGCTGTTCAGATTTCCACCAGTCCGAGGAGAGATATGCTAAATACTTGGAACAAGCAGTAAACACCCAAGATCATGCTGTAGGAGGAGGCATAAATTAGCCCTAAAGTAAAAGCTATTCTCACAGATCCAAAAAAACTCACCTATAAGTAACTACCTGTAAAACAAACTTCAAAACTCTTTAAAAGAAACAGATAATGTGACACATAGCCAGCCAATAAAAAAAGACATAGACATGACAGAGATGATAGCTGGGAAACTTGGTCAGGGAGTCACAGCTAAGTTTAGGGATTATTTCTACTGACTCGTTCACTGAAAATGTTTTATTTATCTTTCTCATTTCGTTTTTATTTGGTGACTGCCTCCTATAAAATTTATTATTGTATGTGTTATAATAAGCCAAATCAAATCAGTTTTTTCTCAGAGAAGAATTAAGTGGTAAAGAATGGTTTTATAAGATCTTTTATCTTATCAATAGGGCTAGGCTCTGGGGCAGGGATAGGTTTCATCTTGTATCATCACCAACTTAAGACTGATGAGAAAACATATATTAACATTAATTTTCTCTGAGAAAAAGGTCTAAAGTTTTCAAAGTCATGTGAAAAAATTCTCATATTAAAACAACAGAGAATTCTCCCTACAATCATTTTTTTTAGAAATATTGACTTTTAAGTTCTGAACGTTTTAAAATCAATTTCAGTTGATTAATAAGCATATGTGTTAATGAAGATAATTTTCCACCATTGAAAATGAGTTCTGTGGGTAGCTAAACATGTTTAATTTTGGTAACTACTGAGTCTTGCTACTTAATTTATCATTTGAGTAAATGGGTATAAATTAGGTAATAATCCATACAAATCCTACCATCTACAATAAAGTACTAGATATCAGGGAATTTATTGAATGCATTAGTTTCTTAATATTAGCATTTCTAGCAGTGTTCAGAAGGATCTTTTAGAAAGTGAGCTATAATTTGCATATGCAGTCTCATATCAGTGTAATTACTTATTAATGCCATTTTGGCATTTGGCTCATGTCCATGCATTAATATTACTAAGTTGTTTCATTTTTATAAATATAAATTTAGGAATGATTGCTCCCAAATAATTATTGCTCCTGATAAATTCATAAACAACCTACTGATATATTTGTTAGGATTAATAATGACTACATTCAGGTTTATTTATCAACTCATGATAAATTACAAATATGATACTGAAAGCAACAGGATCATTTGAAAAATTATGATAATAATTCTATGTAAAGTTTTCACTTATCAAAATACTACAGAATATGGGAACATTGATAAACTTGCACACAGTGGATACAATTCATACATGCATACACTCCTTTAGATACTAGAAAGGATACAAGAAAAAATTCTAACTCTAAAATTGGATTTCACTTTCATTCAAGTATCACTTATCACTGTCCAGATGAAGTCAGGCACTTTTAAGCAGCATGTGATAATAATGGTCTGAATTGGTATATAATTTTATTCAAGGGTCCATTTTCAAGACCTTTATTAGCACGTTTTCTTAACAACATTTTCAAGTATTATAGGTCAAAATCAATTTGAAAATGTAATACTCTACCAAAAATTTCTAGGTGGAAAAAATTTTAAAACTTAATAATGGTCTACTTTCCAAGGAACATAATAACAATCAGGAGAGAGGAAAAAAAATAAATTTGTTGCAGTAGGATTTAATTTTTATTATTTGTTGCTGATAAACACAGTTTCCATTTTAATTTTCATTTCTAGTCCTAGAGGAGTGTAAAAATAAACATCACTAAAAAAAGTCTTGGGAAAGACTAGGCTTTTTTTTTGAGAGGTGAGTTGTTTCCCAATTTTTGGTGTTATTATTTACTGACTTAACCACGATAATAGATGGTAATTTTTTTAAGTTTATTAATTTTTTTTGAGAGAGACAGAGAGAGAACAAGAGGGGAAGGGGTAGAGAGAAAGGGAGAAAGAGAATCCCAAGCAGGCTCCGCACTGTCAGCATGGAGCCTGATGTGGGGCTTGAACTCACCAACCGTGAGAACATGTCTTGAACCGAAACCAAGAGTCAGACACTTAACTGACAGAACCACCCATGTACCCCAATAGTAATTTTTTAATAACCTTATTTAGGAAAGTATAAACTTTAATCCTGTAACAACTCCCTCACCCCTATTAAGACATCTTATTGATTCACAGTATCACAGAGATCCAATATCCAATGAAGGTAGAATATATGAATTGAAATAGGGAGAATAAAGTCAAGAAGATAATTTAGGCAACGACTTAAAAAGGCCAAATTTGGGGCGCCTGGGTGGCGCAGTCGGTTGAGCGTCCGACTTCAGTCAGGTCACGATCTCGTGGTCCATGAGTTCGAGCCCCGTGTCAGGCTCTGGGCTGATGGCTCAGAGCCTGGAGCCTGTTTCCGATTCTGTGTCTCCCTCTCTCTCTGCCCCTCCCCCGTTCATGCTCTGTCTCTCTCTGTCCCAAAAATAAAAATAAACGTTGAAAAAAAAAAAGGCCAAATCTAAGGTAGGGGTGGTAAAATTGTAGAGGAAGAGAGATATTTGTGAGGCATAGAAATTTCAACTTGGAGGAAAATCCAAAATATGAAGAGCATGACTGATTAATCATAGAACTGATTCATTTTGGAACCAGATGATATCATAGAGTTCACTTATCCAAACTCTCACAGAGTCACAGGTGAGAAAGGTGAGGAATGACTTAGAGAATCCTGCACAATCTAATTTAGCTACTTAGAATCAGAACTGAAGTACCAATGAAGTCAAGTGTCTGGTAAGAGTTCTAGACCTAGCCTACTTAGAACTCTCTATGTCAAACTTAATTTTTTATATACTTGAAAATGTACTCACTTAAACACATATTTTTTAGTTTAACTCATCACTTTTTTAGACAGTATACGGCATTACAGAAAAAATGCAGCTCTAATAGGAATTTTTGGTTCATACTCAGCCATTAGCCAGTAGAGTGACCCTTATATGACCTAGTAACAGTCCATATTTTTTTCATGTGAAAAATGAATTTAATGAACTTATAAGGCCATGAATTGCATGGAAGTCTAAGATTCAATGCATCGATTTTATAAAATTATGTAAGTAAAAGCCTCTGTTATATAAATGCCCATTGCACACCTTCTTCACAAGAATATAATGTTCTAGACACAGAGTGTATTTCTAGTAACCAATGCTTTCTTAGGTGTCACCACCAATAAATGATACCTCTGCGATAACGGACATTAATTATACTATCATAAAAATAATCCATGATAGGAAAATCATTATTTGTATCATAAGCCTAACATATGAGCAAATATTGTAGAAGTACTTCTTTTTTTTAAAGGAAATAGATTGTTTTGCAAAAATAAGCAAATTGGCTTCTAAAGACTAAACAAAAACAGAAGAATCTTTCATCGGATAAATGGCAAAATGGCATGGGCAATGGGGAAATAAACCACATTTTTATAGTTTTTGTTTCCTCAAGGTAATGGAAAGAGATAATCTCAACGTCATTATTTTGAAAGCATCGGCCTGGCAGGCACTTTCCCAATATTTAGATTTCATGACTTGACTACTCCTTGAAGGATTAATAGGCAACTGTTACATGATTTTTTTTCAAAACAAAGACTACAGCCGCTTAGACTAAAAAAGGAGGGAAACATAAAAAGGAACCTTTTCCTTTCTCCTGTAGTGTATGGTTCAGTCACAAGGGATACACCCCCATAGATGAGGCATTTTCTGAGCAAGAATATTTCTATAAAATAGGTGAAAACCGCCTATGGATATAGTGGAATTACTTATTTAAAAGTGCTAATGATAAAATCTAAACTATGGTGTCCTTTATAACCGGAAGAAAAATGCCATTTTCCACATGCAATTTTATCCCTAACATTGTAACAACATTGAGGAAAACAAAACAAATCAAAAAGGTGAAAAAAATAAAGCGACACATCATCATGTTGACAACTACTGCAGGTTCTTTAAATTTTTTTTAGTAGAGAAGCTAAATGTTTCTACATTCTCTCTAATAAGAGGAATAAAAAGTACCTTCCATTTTAAGAGCTGGAGGCCATAAGGTCTAGTGAAAGGCAGTGACATAGGATCAGAGCTCACTGTTTAGAGCTCAGGCTCTGGTATCAGATGGTTCTAGATTCGAAAACAGTTCTTCCCATTTATTATTGTGCAACTTCGGAGAAGTAATTTATCTATAAATGTCCTCATCTACAAAATGAGAACACTGCTACAGAGAAGATTAAATGAGATAAGGTAGAGAGACTTGGACAGCACATGCACTTAATAAGTGTTTGATATGATAATGATGATGATGATGATGATGATGACAAAGAACAGTAATATTGATATAGGTTACCCATCCAGTAAGGAAAATCATCTTGAGGTTAAGAAGGCAGCTGCAAAAAGGCTAAAATTTATGCTCTATAATAAGGAGTACCATTTTTCCTCTGTCTACTCAGATACACATTTCACAGGAGAAACCTAACGTCAGGGTGAAAGAATAAAATGACACATGCTGTCATTTTTACATGCATGACCTATCTAGCATTATTAGAATTTGTGTGCGATGGAGGGGATGTGATGGGGAAACAGAATCCCCTTCAATCAGTGCACCATCATTTGAATGTAACCTTCACACCTCCAAATACTTTTTACACATAATTTCAGAGGCACTGGATTTGTGGAGAAACTATAGGCTGTAGCTACAACTGGGTTACACACAGACTGGCTGCAATGTTTAAAACTATAGTCACAAAAGGAACTGGTGCTAAAGAGGAGAGGGCAGGCCAATTGTATGCCAAAGTTAAAGTTTCTGTGACACAGAGGGGAACCGATAATCTGGGAATGTGGGTGGCTGGTAATTTGAAGTGGGAAGAAATATGAACAAGAAGAAGGATACCTAAGGGACATAAAATTTCTAAGATTTGTCTCCTCAATAAGTGAAACTTAGTTTCCTTAACTTGACCTGTATTCAAGGTTCCCTGTAATCCTGGTCTTTTATATCCTTCCAATGTTTGTTTAGTCTACTTTACT
Source organism: Felis catus (assembly GCF_018350175.1). Classification (NCBI taxonomy): domain Eukaryota; kingdom Metazoa; phylum Chordata; class Mammalia; order Carnivora; family Felidae; genus Felis; species Felis catus. The sequence goes on along the minus strand of NC_058373.1, from coordinate 94,659,821 downwards.
TATATTCCAGACAAATGAACTAATTTTATTCCCTAAAAATGCATCTTTTCTCATGCCCTCTCTGCCACCAGAAACTGTCTTCTCTCAATGCTGTGTGCTCAAATCCTATCCAAGACTGAAGACTTAGATCAACTATTACCTTTTCTATGATCTTTTCTTTTTAAAGTTTATTTATTTATTTTTGAGAGAGAGAGTGCTTGCGTGCAAGTGGGGGAGGGGCAGATAGAGAGAGAGAGGGAAAGAAAGAATCCCTCTGCACTAACAACGCAGAGCCCCACTTGGGACTTGATTTCATGAACCATGAGATCATGACCTGAGCCAAAATCCAGAGTCTGATGCTTAACTGACTGAGATACTGATGAGCCCTGATCTTTTCTTTTCTATGATCACTTCCCACTCTCTTCTTTTTCCTTGTCCCCACGGTGACCAAAAAGTTAGCCAGCAGGACCAATTTATGCCTTTGTTAAATCCACGGCATTCCACTTAACTTTTCTTAATATACTTAACATCTTTTACCTGTTCTGTCCTTGAAGACCATTTTTTACGTAAATTGATAAGTTAGTAAGTTGATAGATAAGAAAAATAAGAAATGATTTGGGAGGATAAAAAAGCTCCATAAAAGAGCTGTATCTTGACCTAGGCCTTGAAAAATGAAAATGATCTGGACTAAAAGAAATGAGAGAGAAGGTTGGTCCAGGTGAAGAGAACAGAATGAACAAAGCAAATAGGAAAGGCCAAGTGGTTGCCAGAGAATAGTTAAAATAACCTAGAGTATTGGCTGGAGAGCCATGAGATACATTAAAATAAGAATTTAGGGTTAGATCTTGCTCTTTAATAACAGAACTTTATATTTTGTTCAACCTTGCTTGCCCAGTGCTTTGCAGACTGTTGTCTCACGTCTCTTATTTGCTGTCTCAGCATCCATTTTCCTTTAGATCTTCCTTTTTTTTTTTTTTTTTTTTTTTTGGTCCAGCCATGATCCACTGAGAATGAGTGATTATCTAAAACACAAATCTGATCATACCATTCTCCTGTATAAAACTGTTTATTCTTTGTTGAAAATTTCATTGTATCAATTTAAACCCAAATTCCTAAATGGTACACACATTAAAATATTAGGTCATGCATTATTGTCCAGCTTACTGATTAGCATTTCCCAAACTACTGGTTTTAGATACTTTGCTTTTGAGCAGTCTCCTTCTGTGTCACAGAAATCACATTGATTATTCAAAAGTCAATTCTTGCCTTTTTTTCTTTGTGAAGAAATTCCTGATACTTTTACCCAATTAATCCAAGAGCCATTAGGTGCTCCCACTTCTGTCCTTAAAACCCTGCATATGCATCTGCTGTTCAACACATTTTAGTACTTATTTACTAACATTTTCTTCTTTTACGTTCTTCTTCACAAACATAACAGTTGTTTGTATTTATTTTTGATGTTCCAGCACTTAGCACAGAGCAAAGCCTCAATACAGTAATAAATGTTTGTAAGAATTTCTTTTAATTTCATAAAATTACCCTTAAAAATTTGTCATATAATTGACACATTAAATACTGAGGTTGAGGGAGATTTTCCTGGCAGGTGAAAACAGAAGCCGCTAGCCCAGTTATAGTAGTGGAGAGTCTGGGAGAATCACACTGACTAGCTATTCTGTTGCTACTTCGGTGGGAATGTAAATTGGTGCAGCCACTATGGAAAACAGTACAGAGGTTCCTCACAAAATCAAAAATAGAACCACATATGATCCAGCAATCCTACTTCTTTGTATATATACATAGGAAATGAAATCAGGATTTTGAAGACTTATCTGCACTCTCATATTCACTGTAACATTACCCTAAATAACCAACATATGGAAACAATCCAAGTATCAATCAACAGATGAATAATATACAATGGAATATTAGCCTTAAAAAAAGAAGGAAATCCTTTCACTTACAACCACATGGATTGACCTCAAGAGCACCATTCTAAGTGAAATAAATCAGAGAAAGACAAATACTGTATGATATTACTTATATGTGAAATCTAAAAAAAAAACGTTTAATTCATAAACAGAGAGTGATGGTTATTCAAAGTGGTTGTTGAGGGCTACAGGAGGCAGGTGAGGAAAATGTTGGCCAGAGGGCACAAACTCTCATTTATAAGATGAGAAGTGTTTGGAGATCTAATGTGGTTGCATGGTTATTATAGTTAACAATATTGTGTTATATACTTGAAAATTTCTAGGAGAATAAACCTGAAATGTTCTTACCAAAGAATGGAAATGATAATTATATGAGGTGATGGAAGTATTAGTTAACAGTATGGTATAATCATTTTGCGATTTATAAGTGTATCAAATCAATGCATTGTATACCTGTAATTTATACAATACTATACCTAAATAAAAAAGAATTTAAAACATTTGAAAGAGAACATTTGTTTTCACTTAGATATAGATGAGTGTAAAAAATTAACATCTATAATGGCATTATAAAATGGAAACCTTTTTGAAGTTCATCAGTCCAACAGAGTACATGTTTAGGTCCAACTACATTTATTAAACTTAATAATTTAAATGACATTTACTGTTAGTGCATTTGGGCATATACCCACAGGGATGATATGCAAAACTCCTTTTAATTACCTGAAAGAAACTTATTCAAAAAATGAATATTGAATTATTTCACTTTTTCTGATAGCTTGCTTTTACATAGTGTCCCCCCACTTCAAATCAAGAAATAGTCTAGACAGAACACAATTTTTGTCACACAGATCACAGTTTTTGACACTTTTGGTCACTAAATATGTGGAGATTTTCCCCATGCAAAACAGTTTGCCAGTTGAGTATCCTACAATTCAACTTAATTCTGACACTCTCTACCCAGATATAGCATCAGATCCCACAGGTAAACACTCTGTCTAGAAGACTGCCCACTGCCAACCTTCAAACATTAGTCACTTGCTTAGGTTCTTACCTGTGCTTCTGACCAACCTGCTATAAACCGAGGTTCCCATGAACCCTCTCCTTTGTTTTGATTAATTTACTAGAATGGCTCACAGAACTCAGAGAAATATTTATTTACTAGTGTCAGAGAGAAAGAATCCCTGTTCCCTCAAGGGTCGTTCAAGCTTATCTAAGAATCAAATTAACATGAAAAAAAAAAGAATTAGATTGACATGAAACAGATTAATAGGAGAAAATAAAATATATTAGGCATATGTACATGGAATCTACAAAAGACATGGAAATTTCAAAAACAGGCAAAATGAGGTATATATGTTATTCTGAACTAAGCAGAAGTGGGTAGGGGTCTGCAATTTCAGAGGAAGGAAATAAATCTTACAGGGCGATAAGAAGAGCAGATGTTTGGTAATTAGACATTTGCTCTACCATACAGAGGGGTCATTCAGATAAAATTTATCTGTTAATACCTTTTATTCTGAGAAAGAGCCCCAATTTAGATTCTTCTGTGCAGTTAAGGGAAGGACAAAAGTTTCTCTTGAGTGCACACGGTCTCAAGTTCCTTCAACTCAGAATACTCTATGTGTCAAAGTGGCGCATTCTGCGGGGGGGGGGGGGGGGGGGCGGGGGGAGGGAGGCGTCTGTCCTGAACCCCTTCACTAGATCACCAGTTTGTTATAAAAGGATCTAATTCAGAAACAGCCAGATGGAAGCGGTTATAAGGTTGGGAAAATATCTCTTTCTTCCCTTATAGGTTCTTTGGCTGGTCTAATAATTAAATTGATATAAGCTAGATTAACAGGAAAAAAGAAATGTCATACATACAGGAGCCCTATGAAAATATGAGACCCAAAGGGCAGTCAGATAATTGATTGAGGCTTATCTAATATCCTGAGCTAAGGAAAGCAGTAGTGGTCTGAGAATACCAAAGGAAGGAAGGCCCTTCATAGAAAGGCAGAGGAGATGTTTGTCAAAGGTTGCTTTGAACAAAGGTTCAGCAGATAAGTTATTTAGGTAAAAAGGTGTCTCTGGTAATAGCTCTCTTTTGGGTACAGGTCCAATTTCCAATATAAATGCAGTCAGTTGAAAGCAAGGTAAAGAGCTTTCCCGGATGTTTTTTATTTTTTATTTTTTCTGGTCCTGATTGCCTTTAGCTCAAATAATCTTTATGCCAAAGAGACATATTTTGGGGAAGCAAAATCTGTTACCTATTAAGATGCATAGGGGAAAGTATATGGGAATGGGCATGGAGCTTTTTTGCCCTCTCCAGGTACACCATTCTTCTAGCACCTTCCAGGTTGTGTTCACCAACCTGGAAGCTCTCTGAACACTATCCTTGTGGGTTTTTAGTGGAGGTGTTATTACACAGGCACGACTGATTAAATCATTAGCCATTGGCAACTGGACTTCATCTTTAGCCCCTTTCCCTTCCCCAAAGGTTGGGGGGTGGGCAGGGACTGAAAGTTCCAAGCCTTTAAGCATAGCTGATGCACTCTGGCAACCAGTCCCTTTACCACCCTCTCCCCTTCCTTAGGCTACCTAAGGGCTTTCCAAAATTTACCTCATTAATGTATCAAAAGACACCTTTATCGTTCTTATCACAGGTTTTTAGGAATTGTGAGCCAGGAACACTGAACAAAAACAAGATAGGTGTGAGAAATACATTTTGGTCATCTGAATAACCAGATATGTATTTCTTACAAATCTCAGTATTATAGTCCGGTGTCTGGTCTTCAAACATAGATCTTTCACAGTAAAATAATCATGGAAGTGAAGAGATACTGGTAAGTTACTAGAATCTCAGTCGTTAATAATTATCCAGTCCATCATCATATCTTACAAAAATATCTCCCAGGGCAAGGCCACTCAGATTTGCAAGTTTGATCTGCTCAGTTTCCAAAAACAGGAGTGGTCTCAGCAGTATAGAGCTTCCTGCCTTCAGGCATTTGGTATCACACTCGAGCTAAAAGACAATTTCATCCATTGCTCTGAGTCTCTTTGGAAGTATAAATGGAATATTCGATTTCTCTCTTGACATAACGTGGAACTGTAAAAAATTTCTAGACATAAGAGATTCCACTTTGAGAAAAGCTCCATTTTCCTTCCTAAAGCAAATGGCTATGAATTCTTGAAGTGGGCCAAAAGGCCCTTGGATGGATCAGAAGCAACAATTGTTTATAAGAAACCAGGCAACGGGCATTTTGATCATACAACTGTTGGCTGTGGACTTTCTGAAGACAAAATAGTTAACGAATGCATACCAGTAATAGTTTCTTTAGTTAACGCCAATAGAATAGTCTATCAACATGTAATCAGAGCAGGTCAGCCTCTTAGTACCAAATGACAATATTTTTTTTCTTTTCTATTCAAGTCACATAATTGCCCCTTTCCTTTTTCTCATAAAAATCCCTTGCTTTCACCCCACAAGTGGGACACTCTTCTAGTTAAGTTTCCGCTGACAGCTGTGCTCCCTGAACTGCAAACAAATGCCTAGGTAAACACCTTTGTTTTTTTTTTCAGTTTTGCTTTGTCCTTTCTTGGTTGACAATAACGTAGGGGCCAAGGGCAGGCCGCCCCAAGTTGGGCCTCTATGGCACAAAGATTATTTTGAATTTGAAGGGATTCAGGTCAGGGCCCCTCAAAATATGCCACTTTGGTATGTGGACTATTTTGAGTTGAAGGCAATTGCAACTCTGCAGGCTGAAAAGAAATTTTTGCTCCTCCTTTAACCACATAGAAGAAATTGGAGGTCTCTCACTGAATAGGGTTATTCCCAGAGATAAATTTTATCTGAGTGACCTCACCTGTATGGCAGGGCAAATATCTAATTACCAAACATCTGCTCTTCTTCTTAGTGCCCTGTGAATTGCATTCCTTCTCTTTAAAGTCCCAGACCTCTGCCCCCTTTCTCCTTAATTCAGACTGACATATATACCTCATTTTGGCTGTCTGTGGAATTTCCATGTCTGGGTGGATTCCCTGTATGTACAAAATTAAATTTTATTTTCTCTTATTAATCTGTCTCATGTCAATTTGATTCTTAGTCCAGCTAGCAGGACCTCGAAGGGGAAAGGAAACTCTTGCTACCCAAAAATAACATAACCCAGTTATTCATTCCTTTCCCTTGGCTACTATTTTCCTTCTCTCCATTTATACCCAAACTTTTCCACCTTTGGGAGGGACATTCAGTTCAGCTGCTATGCTGGTCTAGGTTACAGGCAGCAATTAAAAGCAAGTGCCTTGCCCTCTGTTCAGTCCTGTTCATACAGAATAAGATTACCTAGATACAATTAGTGGGCTATTTTTACCACCAGGCAATATAGCTGCATTCACTGTTAATTCCAATTTGACATGGGGTGAAGGCACATCCTGTCCCATAAAGCCCTTAGGAATTGTGACATTAATGTTAAAAGTATAGTTAGTGTTTCTTGCTTAGGAAACATCTCTGCTTCTAAACCCTTATAGCTGCAACTCTGGTCCGATAACCACTGCATCAATTAGGAAAAAAAAGAAGTTGAGATGATGTAGGAAAGAAAGTATGAAAGTATACCAGCACATTCCCCACCCCTTCTTCCTCAGGAAAAACAAACAAACAAAACAACAACAACAAAAAAAAAAACAGAAATCTATCCAATGGGGAAACTCTTTACTCCTCTCATGTTTGTGTTGGGTGTGAGCATACACTCATGAAGGTGTGTTAGGCCTTTAAGCTTTTATCTTCCCCTGTTTCAGACAACCAATGTTTTAATTGCCCATTTTAATTTTCTGTCAAGCTATCTAACTAGTCTGAGGAAGACATTTCTCTGCCAAGTGTTGGATATTTATCCACTGTAAAGTGAGTTCCTCAATCTGAAGAAATGACAGTAGGCCATCCCAATCATTATGGTATCTTCTATTCCACTTCTTTCATAATATTTTGAGTATTTGCATTATCACCAGGTAAGCAAAGCCAGTCTAGAGTCAGCATCTATTTTAGTCAAGATCTATTTGTAGTCCTCTTTCCCCACCCCAGGGTTACCAGCATCAGTCTGACTTGCCAGCCATGGTCAGACCCTTCCCACCAGCTATCTGCAGTTTGTCTCTTTTGCTCGAAGATGGAACTGTTCTTACTGGTATTTTGTGCCTTGAGAATGCAAGAGGACTGTATAGACTTAGCCCATCTCTGCATTGCTGCAGCACACCCATGCCAACTCATGTCATGAAGCAAGGTGGCCAACTCAAAGGAACACAGGGGAATAATTACTTGTTAATTCCAGTCACCTTCCAAACCTGGAAGGGAGTTCTTCTGATGGGCATTGACATGTTCTATTTTAATATTCTATTTTAATATCCACAGTGATTTCCATAGGACAATGCCCCATATGGGCATCCCTTTAACAGGTCAGGTTTCATTGCCCTCTTGCCTTCACTGACTGACCATATGGCCAGGTCGTCACTACACATGAACAAGTAAAAACCCAAACATATGGGCTTTTACCACTGTTCATCTTTCTACTGCCGCTAGGAACACAGCATGAGATTCAGCACACCAGACTGATTTGTTTTTACCTTCTTTGATCAGAGTGGTGGCCTTCCAAACAGTATGTCATCTGTTCAGTTTAGAACCGCCATCCGTAAACCAAGCAGCTCTTTGTTGCTCAGTTGCAGCTGTTCATAGGGCACTGTCTATGTGGCAGTCAGTTCTGGCAGCTCCTCGTGTAGCTCCAAAGTCAGTCTGAAGGGAAAGAGTCTCCCTGCTTCTGAGTATCTATCTGCTCCTTACATTCTCCAGGCAGCATGATCCTATATAAACCATTTCCATTATGGAACTCCTCCGGGTACTGTCAATCCCATTAGAGCCAGTTTCTGACATCCCTCAGTACATCATGGGTATTTCAGGTTTCGAGATCATTTTATGCCCTTCAGTCATTGGGGTAGCTTCAATTGAAATCCAATAGAAAAGTAGTAAATATCCTTCAAATGAAAATTGTCTAGTCCAAAGTACCAGTATTTGTTGTAGGAGGAATTCGCATGCTCTTACCACAAATCCCAATCTATGCTCTACACAGGGTTATGGTACAGAGAATTTGCCCCCACAAACACTCCAGCTTCTACTGTATACTCTGTGGGTTCAAGCAATCTTACTGGTTCCTATATTCAATTAATATTGTTGGAAGGCCAAATTTATATGCCTTCTATTTTACAATACTAGGTAGGGGAAACTTTCCCTAGTCAGGGAGAGTGTCCATCCTCAAAATACAATCAGGTAAAAGAGACACAATTTCTTTACATAATATCTGTTTAAACATTCCAACTATCATAATCTTACCAAACATTACATTTGTACATTCTCTCAATCTAATTATAGCACCAGTGAGGGCTTCACCAATGGGCTTACTTCAGTTCACGGAAGTCCCATATCAACAAGTTCTGGGAACTTTTCTCATCCAATTCTTGACCATTTTACCCAATCTTGTGCAAAAAGCTTTGTGTGGCCAGTAAGATGTGGAGCCAATGGACTTTGGCCCTGTTGTTAAGCTTTATCTTGATTGGCCTTCCTAACCAGTGCCCCAGACGATTGCTGGTCAGTTTACTCATTGTAGTTCTTGCCTTCCTGCTTTTTAAATTTCTCTAAACTGAGGTAAATAGAGCTGACTTGTTTGGGGCCTTTTAGTGGGAGAGGACCAGCAGGAGGTCAGTCTGGCCCACGCAGCCTTTGGTAATAGTGTTTTAAAACTTTTATTTTAACCCCATCAATATCTGTTTCATTTATCACCTTTCTTAATAACCATTTAAAGATTTCCATTCTACTAGGATGAGTCTTGTGACTTTTCCCCTTCTGTTTCCTCTTTATATTACCCCATCAATATTTGCTTTATTCATCTTATTTCTTAATAACTTTAAAAATGTTTCCACCTTTTTTTTTGGAACAGTACCTTGACTTTCTCCTGGACCTCTCATGATTCTCTTGTTAACTAACCTAGTATTTTTATTTTATTATTTTTAACCTAGTATTTTTATTAGCACCTGCAAAACTCTTGAGGGGAAGCTGAGACACTAAATATGACCCGTTTTCAGTTTTGCAGCAATAAGGTTACATGGGGATGCGCATGTGAAAGAAGCTCCTTTAAACCACAGTATTTACCTTGACCTGGGTAATGGATATTTTCAATGGATGAATATCCTGGTCATCATAAACAAATCCTGCTTGGCTTGCATAGGAAGCACATCAGCTGCTTCATCTGGGATATTCCATTTGACATGTATAGAAGGAGTTGGGCAGTCCCCCTTTCTCAGGAGAAACATAATCTACATGCATTTTATCTAGCCTACCAGGCTGGGTGTTCCCTTGGGAACTATCCCCCAAATTATTAGCCCCCCAATTAGTGCAGGTAAATTAAGTATCTGGTGATCAAGTGACAGAAAAGCCTGATGGCAGGTATAAAATCTGGCTTTTGAATTGAGTATAACCAGGGTAGCAATTGATAACCTTACTACGGTCTATTCACTGAGTCAATACAGAATATTTGAAAACACATCATTGCTATTTTCCCAGACATTTGAGAGGATTTTCTAAGTGTGAACTAGAAGGATATTCTACAATGTGCTATTTGCTCTCACTAAAATGGGGTTGAATTGGTCAAACATATTCCCATTGAGATTTAGGAATAGCTACTATCAGAAAATGGTGCATTACTGTTTTTTATAGCTCACTTTTATTCAATAAATTATTTACTATCTACTAAAATCAATTATAGGAATAAAACAATAAATAAAACTCACTCTGTTCCATGGGAGTTTACATTTGAGTGAACCTAATGTTGATACAATACAGTAAACAAAAAATGCAGCTGATTTTCTGGTTTAATCAACTAAAACATAAAATGGATTTCCATCAAAACTATTAAAATAAGGCTTTTTCTATTATGCTTCCATTTTACATAAAACAATGGACCATTGAAGGCGATAAACAAATGACATATCTTTAGAAATATCAGGAGAGGGGCAACTGGGTGGCTCAGTCAGGTAAGTGTCTGACTTCAGCTCAGGTCATGATCTCACGGTTTGTGAATTCGAGCCCCACATGGGGCTCTGTGCTGACAGCTCAGAGCCTGGAGCCTGCTTTGAGTTCTGTCTCTCCCTCTCTCTCTGCCCCTCCCCCACTCATGCTCTGTCTCTATCTCTCAAAAATAAATAAACATAAAAAAATAAAAAAAAATTATATTAGAAATATCAGGAGAAAATAAAAATTAAGTAGACATTTAATGTGTGCTTTTCCAAGACTTGTGGTATTATATTTGACTACATATAGGATTGTAATAATCATTATCATCAGGGTAATGGAAAAAGGAAAGAAAAAAAGAAAATGAAAACCTTTGGCTGAGTTTCACAATTGAACCCTACAATATGATAATCCCTGATTCTGAGTAGAGAGTCCACAATACTTTCTTTTTTCTCCTAGTAACACAGGACAATTATAAATCTCAGAGGAAATGCATGAGGAAAAAAAATGCATCATTATTATTTTTGTTCTTATGGTTATCCCCTGATTCCTGCACTTCTAGGATTCCTTTCAAATTAGAGCAGATACTCTACCTGTGCCCACTCCTTCACTGCTTCTTCCTCACCCTCCATGAGCTCAGAGAAGGAACTCTGCTTCAGCCGTAGAGAATGAGCTTTGATTAATCGCAATTAATCATGGTTGTCTCACTCCTGTAGTGAAATTGTTGGTTTGGACATGTTATGTCACATAATTCTGACCAATGAGCTATGAAGGTAGGTCTGTTAGAAGGCTTGTTGTAGGTTATCCTTGTACTTAAAAAGTATTCAATATGAGACAATCTCTAAGTCTGGACATTATGATAAGGTGATGGTTGCCAATTATTGAAACCATCTATAAAGGGGCTAATTGAAGAGGAAACGTCAATTCATTGTGGTCGGCAGGATGTAAAAACAGGAATCACCTGATTTCTTGACAAAATTTTTGTGCCATTGAATGTGTGACTGCCCTTCTTTCAGATCTCTTGTTTTGAAAAATAATAAATTCCTTGTGTCTAAGCAGCTTTTAATCAGAGTCTCTTATTTGCAGCTGAATGAATCCTATGTCATTTTTCAAGCATGGATAAACTTTTCCAAATATCTAAGTCTCTCCTCTTCCCTAGTTTTGAAATTAGTTCTGTATGAACATTTTTTCTACATTACCCTTTTTTTTTCCTGGTCATGCACATTATATTTGGGAAATCTTAACTCGATACAGAAAACTAAATTATTTTTAACAGTACAGAAATTCTACCATGGATATCATCATTACTATTCACTTATAACATCTGATTCATTGCAGAATTATTGATTTTAGATGAGATCTATATTTAAATAATCCACATCTTATCTATAAAGCTTTTTGCAGTAACTTAAATTTAGACACGGCAGGTTAAAATCTGATAATCTACTCTTATCCTCAATGATACTTGATGTAAAAAAACACACACACACTTTTTTTTAATTAGTATATGTGACAGACATCCTTTAGGTTTATCATGAACTTATTTTTCTCTTATAATTTCAGAGAAGGAGCACATCTGACCATGATATTACAGATAGATTTGCATACTAAAAACCATAATTTAATTATTTAATTATTTTTGTTTAAATTACTTTTGTTTAAATTAATGAAGCATGAACTGATACAAAACTATTGCTATGATTCCCTATGTATGATTGGTGCTTTCAAAAATTAATTATGCTCTATGGGCGTCTGGTTAAGCTTCCGACTTCGGCTTAGGTCATGATCTCACGGTTTGTGGTTTTGAGCCAGCATCAGGATCTGTGCTGAAGTCTCAGAGGGTGGATCCTGCTTTGGATTCTGTCTCTACCCTTCTCATGCTTGCATTCTGTTTCTCTCTCTCTCAAAAATAAACATTAAAAAAATATAAAAATAATTTTAAAATTAATTATGCTCTAAGTATGTACAGAATATGTCAAAATCCCTGTAGAATCAAAAGGCAGGAAATCACCCTCTTGCTCACCTATTTATCCTCAACACAATTTACAAAGATGATGTCACCTTTACTTTATTGAAGAATTTACACAAGAAGGGGGGAAATCCTCTTAATTTGGGATTTTTTGCTATGAAATTTCTGACAATGAATATTTACAAATTTACTACAATTTGCATTGCTTTGTATTTTATTCCTATATTAAAAATTCATCACACAAGATACTCTTCAACAAATGAAAAATATTTCTAAGAAAAAATTCTAACATCATTAGGCCATTGGTATCTTTTTTGTTGTTGTTGTTGTTGTTACATTTACTGTAAGGAAGCAATTATACTGGTCATTATAAAACAAACCAAAAAGAAAATCATTGTCTCACAATTAGTTGCATTAAAGATCCTATGGGAAAATGCAATTTTAATTCAGACTGTAATACTCACATACAGAATATTTTCCCTAGTCATCTCTTAGAAATACATTCAATTGAAAATTATGTCTGTGTGCATAAACCTTACTTGCTCAGTGACCTCCTGGCTCCATGTTAAACAACTCTTTGCAATGCTTATACTATTTTACTCTCACAATATCACAAGCAATGACAAGATATGTTTTGCCTTGAAAAAAAAAAGGAAGAGCAGTCAAGGCAGATAAAATAATACATGCAAATATACCAAATAATCAAAGAGCATGGAGTGTTTTGTTTTGTTTTGTTTGGTCATGCATGCACTATTTTAATGTGAATTATATTTTATATCAAATGTGTGCAATAAAACTCCATATTTCTATTCTTGAATACTTAATCATGTATCAAACTGTAACTTTTTGATTTGATATATTACATTCCCAACCAATAAGAATATCTAAAATTATAGCAGTCATAACAATTGTCCTCTTCTTAAAGCACAGAATGACACACTGAGTCTTAGGAAATAGCTACACTCAAAACTGCCATACCTACATATTGAAAATTCTTAGAAAGCACTTTCAAGAGCAAATTTGATGCCCTTAGAAATGTCAGGCATATGTGTTAACTCTAGAAGTCATAGCTGCACGCAGATGATAAAAGCAAACATGAGAAAAAGCATTCAAAGTATAACAACATACATAATTTTTCTAGCCATTTTGAAATGGTAATGAGCCACAATTCACTATCAACTTGGAAATTCCCTTTTCTTGTTTTATTTCCTTCTTTCTTTCTTCCTTCCTTCCCTCTGGCCCTTCCTCCCCCCATTCCTTTCTTTCTTCCCTCCTTCTTTCTTTCATTTTTTAAAATTCATTCTCTTTCCCTTTCATTCTTTCTCTTATTGTTTCTCCTATTTCATCTTATTTCAAGATGCACTGAAGGTAGATCTCAAACATTCAATGAACATATGAAAATACTTCAAACAAAGTAATTCAACATTGATTTACACACACAATGAATATTTACTTGGAGACTGTCTTGTCCCAGATAGTTTGTCAGTCACTGGTGCTAACATAGCGATCAAATACAGGTGGCGTCCCTTATGAAAATTTCAAGCTAGAGGGGACAGATGTTTGTTAACCTTCTAATTAATGTCTAGTATCACATTGATATAATGGTTCTTAAGGCAAGGGACTTTGTGAAAGTATATAAGAAAGAAATCTGACCAGACTCATGGGTTATTGGCTTTATTGAGGAAGAAATACTTCAACTACAAACAGTAGGCTTTAAGTAAAGAGACATGATGGAAAGTATCCAATCAGTGGTATGGTAGTCCCAAGCCCTGTGCTTCTGTAGGAGATGAGTGGGCATTTGAGAAAGTAGTTGCAAGAGAGAAACAAGGTAACACTTGAGGAATCTTGCAGGCAGACTGGAGAAGGTATACTATTCTATGAGATAATTCTAAAGTGGCTAGCACCAAATATACCTTTTGGGGTTCTTGCTGATTTTCTCATCATACTCCTTCATTCAAAAATGCTAAAGCAATTGAGAAACATGCACATAAGTATGATAGGGATAAAATATTAACTCCAATAACCAATTGGAGAACACAACTGGAAACTCCTTTTTTTTTTTTAATTTTTTTTCAATGTTATTTATTTTTGGGACAGAGAGAGATACAGCATGAACGGGGGAGAGGCAGAGAGAGAGGGAGACACAGAATCGGAAACAGGCTCCAGGCTCCGAGCCATCAGCCCAGAGCCTGACGCAGGGCTCGAACTCACGGACCGCGAGATCGTGACCTGGCTGAAGTTGGACGCTTAACCGACTGCGCCACCCAGGCGCCCCTGGAAACTCCTTCTAACTCCTTGCTATAATGTGGAATTGTGCCATTCAAAAAGAAATGCAGAAGTCTTAACCCAACACCTCAAATATGAATTTATTTGAAAATAGGATCATTGCAGATGTCGTTAAAATGATGTCTTATTGGAGTAGAATCGGTCCTTAATCCAATGTAATTGATGTCTTTATTAAAAAGAGACAGAGAGAAGAAAATGCCATATGAAGACACAGAGACACACAGAGAGACCATCATGGGATGACAGAGGTAGAGATTTAGACTGATACAGCTGTAAACCCAAAACTCCAAGGATCAATGGCCACCCCCAGAAGTTAGGAAGAAGGAAGGAAGAATTCTCCCCTGCAGATTTCAGAAGGAACATGGACCTGCCAGCACCTTGATTTCAGACTTCCAGCCTCCAGAATGGCGAGGCAGTAAATTTCTGCTGTTTGAAGACACCTGCTTTGTGGTAATTTGTTACAATGGCCCTAGGAATCTAATTTACTACTCTTGTCTGTCAGGTCTCCACCTCTCACTTCCCCTTGAGGGCAACTTGCATTTATTTGTTTGTGGGAGAACTAAAGAAAGTGTACAGATGGTGTGCAATATGTGTACTCAGTTTTATTTCCAGTCTTCTCAAACAGATAAATACATCATCCTTGGTCAAGAGCAAGGGAAAGAGAATGAAGGGAGGGTAGAAACCACCCTCTTGTCTTCCAAGAGGATGGAAGTTTCCCTTTGATGGCCTTGGCTAGTAATGAAGAAAGGATGGGAATGGTTTCCCTTTGGCGTTACAGTCTTCAAGGATTTTGTGGTTTTACCTAAGGTAATTAGAAGAGTTTGAAGATTTTTTATGTATGTTTTGTTTTGTTTTGGGAGAATTACAGTGTAGAAGCACACAATTAAATTTTCATTTTGAAAATGGTTATTTGCCTGCAGTGAGCATAATGGATTAGAGCACCCAGAGGGAATGTGGATAACTCAGTTTTAAAAGAGAGATACTGGGAAACTGTCCTAAGATCATTTTATTGGAAATGAAACCGTTTAAGAGAGATTTAAATGCAAAAATCTTCACAATTTGATGACAGATTGAATATGACAGTGAGTCGGAGGTATTAGGTATGATAAATTAGGGAGGAAATTTCAGCCCCTCCCCCCAAAAGTGGTAAAAACAACAAGAAGAGCAAAACAACAAAAATAGGAAACAGAGGGTGAGATTAATTACACACAGATTGCAAGGTCCATGACTCACTCTTTCTTTCTTTCTTTCTTTCTTTCTTTCTTTCTTTCTTTCTTTCTTTCTTTCTTTCTTTCTTTCTTTCTTCCTTCCTTCCTTCCTTCCTTCCTTCCTTCCTTCCTTCCTTCCTTCCTTCCTTCCTTTTCTTTCCTTTCTTTCTCTCTTTCAATTGTTTAATATTTATTTATTTTTGAGACAGAGAGAGAGAGAGAGAGTGCGAGTGCATGAGCAGGGGAGGGGCAGAGAGAGGGAGACACAGAATCAGAAGCAGGCTCCAGGCTCTGAGCTGTCATCACAGAACCTGACGCCGGGCTCAAACTCACAAGTCATGAGATCATGACCTGAGCCGAAGTCAGATGCCTAACCGACTGAGCCACCCAGGTGCCCCCATGGCTTTTTCTAGATGTGGGCCATATTACCTCTGAGGTTTCTAGGAAATTACACAGAGAAGGAACCACGTAATTTCTTATAGGTTGAAAGTGAATCATTTGTTTGAGAAGCCTAAGAATTCCCAATATTGAGACCCAAATGACAGTTTCTCCATAGTTCTCCATAAAAAGAACATTTTGTAACTCAGCAAATAACATCCAAAATCTCAGCAATAACTATATCAGCGAGAAGCCTATGCTCAGTTCAATCCAATGGTATAATTTTAAACAATCTTAATGTATGAATTTTTTTGCAATGTTTTGTCAATCCTGCATTAGCATTTATTCTCTCAGTGAAGTGTTAAGTTGCAGTGAGGTTGGAGGTGATGGCCTTGACAAGAGAATTGAATCTAACTCTCCTGTGTGATTAAGTGACTCACCAGACAGTTGAGCTGGAGGTAATGCTGGCCATTTGCTTGTGAAAGTTGAGAAGTTTAATAAGAACATGCATTGAGATGCATAACAAGAACAGTTTCTAGGTAGAAGAATGTCATACCACTGTTCAGAAGATTTTTAAGATAACATCTTTGTCTGGGGAAGAGATTCTTAAAAAATAATAATGAAAAAAGAAAGAATGAAAGAAAAGGTCATTCTTCAGAACACAGATTAAACAAAATGGAGGCCCTAATGTTCTCTGAATGGTAAAAAATTGTACCTCCAAAATAAATAAGTAAATAAATAAATAAGGCAACTTTTGTATAAAAGAAAAAAACAAACAATTACCAGGGAAGGCAGGTGACAATGAGGCTTAGATAAATGGGACAAATATTTTTGCTAGTTTGAATGCTTAACTAGATATGTAAATATTTCCAAAGAATAAAATAATCTGATTTTCTAATATAGGGGCCCAGGGTAGTCTACCACAAAATGTTACACTTTGGAAAATTGATTATTATTTATTTATTTATTTATTTATTTATTTATTTATTTAATGTTTATTTATTTATTTTGAGAGAAAGAAAGAGCATGAGTGGGGGAGGGGCAGAGAGAGAGGAAGAGATAGAATTCCAAGCAGGCTCTGCACTGACAGTGTGGAGTCTGACTTGGGACCCGATTTCACGAAATGTAAAATCATGATCTGAGCTGAAATTAAGAGTCAGATGCTTAACCAACTGAGCCACTCAGGCACACTCCCTTATTACTTTTCATGAATTTATTACCCCAGAATTGTGTTTAAAATTCCTTATTAACTGACACTCCCAAAGTTAAGCTTCCTTTGTCCTACTAATTCCTTACAGATTTATTGTCTAAAAATTATTTAAAAATCCCTGCCTCAGTCATTTCTTTAGGTCTTAATTTCAATATTAGGCCTCCATAGACATGTAATAAAATTTGTTTATATTTCCTGTTAGTCTGTCTTATGTAATTTTAATTCTTAGTCCAGCTGGAAAACCTTAAAGGGTAAAGGAAGAATTTTTCCTTCCCTTAAAAAGGTAAGGAAAATGGGACACTGTTTTACATATCAGATAACTTGATTTCATACAGTAACATCCCCAGTGCTTGGATGAATTTGGTTTGTTTATTTTTAATGTTTATTATAAATTAATAATATTCTAATGGTCATTATGAGTAGACAAATACATTTTCAAAACCATCTATTTAAGACAGTTGGATACGTTGGATAGATTTCTTTTAGTTATAACTAAATACCCAAGTAAAAGTAGGTTAAATAATAGGTCTTTGCTTTCTTATATAATGAAGTCTGGAGGAAAGGTCATTGCAGGGTGAGTTAATTCAGGGCTCAATGGCGTCCCAGTGTTTTCCAACTTTCTTCTCTGCCATACTCAGGATGCCAGTGGTGTCTCACTGTTAATGCACTATGACTTCCCTGGCAATTCCAGGCATCACATGCAGATGTAACACCACCCAGTGGAGTGTTGGGCATTTTTCCCCTCATCTGTTTATCGAGCAAGAAAACCCTTCCCAAGAAGATTTCAATCTCATCTCTTTGGTAAGGATCGTGACATCCATCCATGCATAAACCAATCAATGGCTAGACTAATAAGAACTTTATGACTGACTTAGATAATTCATTATTCACTCCAAGGCCCCAGGGTAGGTGAGGGCTGTATATGTCTCCTGAGACACTGATTGCATATCAGAAGACTACTCACATAAAATTAATGTGTTTCCAATGAGGAAGAATAGAAGTAAAGGATATACCTACTGGGTGGGCAACCAGAAGTGGCTGCCACAGTGTGTGAAGGCATTCATTATAAGAAGTAAGGTAGAATGCAAATTGAAGATTTCATAAATGTTTTATTTTTTTCTGTTGCAGGGGAAAAAATTCAACCATACTTGCTGGTTTGAAGAAATAGAGAAAGAGAATGAATCCAAAGGAGAAAATGGATTAACTATTATTCTAGGAGAGTAGCCAGGACTTTGAAAAAAAAACTAAAAAGCTCTTTGGTGATTGCTATTGTGTTGCTGTTGTTTTGCAGTACACAGGGGCCTCTTGCTGATGGGAGGTCAAACTCAACCAAGAAGGGGCAGAATGTATTCTTTGTGTTTCTAGGAGTTGTTAGAAAATTGCCAAAACTCTAAAATGAATCCAGAAAGATTAGGAAAAAGGACGATGATAGGAAATCTCATTAAAAGTTGATTACTGAGCCTTTTAAATTAAGCTTCTCTAGGATGTAAAAACCTTAAAGACAAGTTATCCTAGTCTAACCTATTTTATATTAAATTATTTATTTTCAAAGAAATCCATTCAAAATTAGAGTTATTGCATGACACAGTTTCTCTGGATATGTCTTGACTTATATGGGCTGGCCTGGTATAATTACTAATAGCTCATATTTTCTTTCTCTTAATTTTGTCCTAATTGGATGATAAATTTTATGTTTACCTTATCAAACCAAGGAAAATGTTCAGATGCCTATTAACTAAAAACATGACAAATGTCCACTGTGCTGTCAGTGAAAATGTTACTATAAGTCAAATCAAGTTTCATATCCTGACAAGGGATTAAACAAGAGTCAAGAGTCATGCGGGCTGCCCCACTGGGCAGGAAGGAAATTCAGTGCAAACCATCATGTCTTTTTTTCTATAATGGATATCACTTGCTAATGGGTTACTTTGGTATACTGACCATTACTGCCTCTTATCAATACCATAACATCCTTCTTTTTGTTTCTGATATGTGGAATGTTCTCAGAAATCATTCATATTCCAATCTCATGAGATTTTCATCAAATTTTTAATCTATAGTAATCTGATTTATGTATTAAACTAAATTTCTCTGTTGAGCTGCAACCTAAAAAAACCAAAGGCTATGTAATCTAAATATATCCAACTTACTCTTGCATATCTCAACATGGATGTCTTTTACTATTCATTCACTGTTTAGAAAAATTCCATTCCTTACAATTGTAAAAGTGGTTCAAGATTTTCTTGCCGCCACCACTAGAATACAGAAATGGTTGTATTGTTCTCCTTCTTCAGAAAGATTATTCTGGTGGCAATGTGGAATTTAGACTACTAGGTATTTCCAATCTGAGAGAACCTGTCTTCTCTGAAGAAGAAAAGTTGTCTGCCAATGGGTAAATAAAGTAGAAGTTGGTTAGAAGGCACAAGGAAAACATGCATCTAGCAAAACTAGTAACAACAGTGGAGGAGGGAATTAACCAAGAATAAATTTAAAAACTTTCAGAGGATAACTGGTAATATCATAAATTTGTGGTGGCAATAAACTACTTCTTTGGGGGCATATGATTGTGTATGTGTGTGTGTGTAGACACACACACACACACACACACACACACACACACACACCCCAACCTGGAATAAAAGTGATCCAGACAGATCCTGAGATAGATTTAGAGTGAGTTGTTTTCAGAGTGGATGTGATGAAATCAGGAAGAAAGGAATTTGAGAGAGATCATTTAAGTGGTTGATAATAGTATTGGGCTCTAGAGAAGGTAGTTTGCTCAAAGGTGGCTAATCATGAAAATGTGTAGAGATCAAAGGACTTGGGTCCTGCAGAACAAGGTGAAAGGGATGAGAAAATTGGACTTGGAGGAGATTATTGTTGGTTGTTGGACATGGAAAAAATTTAGAAAAGCAATACTTCTAAGAAAATCTCAGTTCATCTCAAGAATGGTGTGGGCATGTACTGCTGAAGTTAAAGGAATAAGTTTACTGTTATTTGATGTGTTAACAGAACTAAGATTATTCTTAACCTTGGGTTCTGCTTTGGATAGACTTTGGGATGTGTACTTTCTGGGGAGAGTCCATAGCTATCATCAGCTTTTCAAAGGTTTTTGTAAGCACCAAAATGTTGAGACTGAATCAGATTTTTAAATGAGGCTACATTTAATGAAAAATGTTATTTCCAAAATATTTGTGGTTTTTCTACACATGGGCTATAAGTATCTTATTTCTTGCCTGTGACATATTACCTGCTCTAGCTTTATTAGTTACTCCTAACAGGTTTCTGGAAGTAATTTTGAGCACAGTCTAAGGCATAATTTGCTTTGCTCTTTTTTTCTTCAACACTCAATTTTATTTTTCCAGAAACATGGCATTAGACTTGTTAGAGAAAAACAATTACCTTTTTTGAAACATTAAATTTTAGTGAGATATGCAATAAATTTATTTATGTGAATATACTTAATCAGAAACTATCCAAAAGTATCTTATCGAACATGGATCTGAATCAACGAATTTATGTTCTCCTCTACTTAAATTAATTGCCTAAAGAGTTAATTCTGAAATAAATTAGATGTTTATAAGATGATATAGGAAGAAATATATTAATTAGAAATTTCCTAGAGATATATCCTCTTCATCTGATTCTAGAACTTTTAAAGACTTTCCTTCAAGTTTCAAAAATTGGTTTTATGTTATTGTAATTCACTAAAATAATAGATGAAAATGGAAACCTAGATGAATATGGAATATTACTTGAAAATACCTAAGACATTTCTTATTGTCTACCTTTGTGGAAGAAGAAATTTAGGATGAATTTGGATTTTATAAGCTGTTTTATAATGGGAAGAAAATGATTCTCATAAAAGGGAATGAAGTGATCATTTGTAAGCTTGAAATGAAACATTTAGAAAGCTTACCTTTTGCAACGAAAATGTAATCCTAAAATTGACAGTTGATTGATTTTACAAATACCTCAGTGTATGGAAATCCATCAGGAAAATGACAAAATGATAAAAGAGAATGTTGCACAGGAATATTAGTGAAGATTGAAACTCCTGCTAAAAAAGCCATCCTACCGCTGAGAACATCATTAGAGCTATTAACCAACCAGTATGCAATGCCAAACCCACATACTTGCAGTGATTGATTAGAAAGTAACTGAATTTACACTTTGTGCACTGGGCCAAAAGAACAGAAGTAATATAAACTTGCTACAAAGTACAAAGTTCCTTATATAAAATATATATCAAGGAAGCTTGTATATTTAATGCAATGGAAAAATGAAATCCTTCCAAAACAAAAAAGTCACCAAGATTTTTAAAGAAGAGGAAATAAAGTAAGACATAAACAGGAATAGGGACCAGTGATGGGGGAAGGACAAGAGCACCTTATATATTTTATTACTTATTATTACTTTGATTATAATACCTAAAATTAATTGAGCACTTTCTACTTGTCACCGTTCTAAATATTGTGTATATGTTCATCACCACAATTCCACAAAGTGTTAATGTTGGCTCATTCTACAAATAAGGAATCAAAGGCAAAGAGCAGATAATTAACTTTCCCAGTGGCATATGGTCAGTAAATGGCAGAACAAGGATGTGATGCCAATCTAATTGCAGGACAGATGTTTTTCACCACTCTACAATGATGGACCTGATCACTGTCTACCCATAATATAACCTTATGTTTCAAATATATACTGTCTCCTAATCTAAGAAATTTAGGAAAGAAGAATGACTATAAATTGTACATTACTGGTATGTTTCTAGATGGTGTTCTTGTTCTTTCCAAGGATACAGAAAAAAAAGTGTATAGTAGAAATAATAATTCATTATAAAATATCAAATTCTTGTAAAGAGTTATGCATCTATGAGTAAGGCAAACTGTGCGATATTTACTAAGAAGCAATACAAGAATTTCCTACTTACATTAAATAGTCCAAACCCAAGTCCTGATTTAAACCCACTAATCTCAACTTTGCCACTTAAAAGTTGTGGGAACTTAGATGAACCACTTAACCTCAATGAGCTCATGTGTTAAATGAGAACAGTAAATTAATTTATGTAACAGGGTTGCATTGAAATTCCATGAGTTAATCTATGTTGAAAGCTTAGCAAAATGCCTTACAAATAGTAAGCAATTAACACAACTACCATAATTATAAACAATAAAATTAGTTGTTATTTTATTTTTCTGTTGTAGTTAAATATGCATATGCAAATAATTAGGTTCCTTCATGAGGTAAAGGATGTCTTTTAAAATAATATATCAGGGGCGCCTGGGTGGCGCAGTCGGTTAAGCGTCCGACTTCAGCCAGGTCACGATCTCGCAGTCCGTGAGTTCGAGCCCCGCGTCAGGCTCTGGGCTGATGGCTCGGAGCCTGGAGCCTGTTTCCGATTCTGTGTCTCCCTCTCTCTCTGCCCCTCCCCCGTTCATGCTCTGTCTCTCTCTGTCCCAAAAATAAATAAAAACGCTGAAAAAAAATTAAAAAAAAATATATCAAATTCACTAATTTTTATCATTTGTATCTTTTAACATTAAAATTAAGAGTAGTATAATAAAATGGTCAAAAGAAAAGAGCTCTAGACTATTAACATATTGCTAACATGCACAAAATGTACACAATTAGATTATTATCATAGACTTGAGGAATTTTTGTACCAAAAAAGAAAAATCTTTTGTGCCAAATAAGAAAATTTGATATTTAACTTTTAATTAAATGCGTATCTCAGTTTACAACATAGATAAATAGATCATGCCAAGTCATTCTACAAATTGTTCTACAATACAGACTTAATTAAATAAACAGACTTGACTGGAAGTTAATGTTTCCCCAAGCTGAGCTTCATCTTTATGCTTTTTAGGCTTATTTTAAGAGTATTTCAATAAAAAAAGAATATTTTAATCTGTACATAACGACAAAAACTGACATCAAGTAGATCAATTTAGTTGCATTTCTTTTACATTGCTCTAAACATTTCAGCCTGACAAGGGGGTAACCATTATTCTGACTTCTAAACAGATAGGTTAGTTTTACCAATTTTTGTATTTAACTTAAATGGAAAATATGCTAAATAATTAAAAATGTTTAAAAACTTTTTTAAATATTTATTTTTGAGAGAGTCAGAGACAGAGCGCAAGCAGAGGAGGGGCAGAAAGAAGGAAGCACAGAATCTGAAGCAGGCTCCAGGCTCTGAGCTATCAGCACAGAGCCCAAAGGAGGGCTCAAACTCACAAATGGTGAGATCATGACCTGAGCCGAAGCCAGACACTTAACTCACTGAACCACCCAGGTGCCCCTAAAAATGTTTTTAATAGTGTATTAAGAAATGAAATACTGTATTTTGAACCTGCACCCTATCACAGTCCTTCAACAAGCTTCTCAGCCCAGATTATTTTCCTTGCTCTTACATAGTGTTCTCTTCCTGCAGACTCAACACAGCATCCTAACTCTGGTGTTTCTTTCCTTTGTCACTTGCCTATCGCAGTTCCTGTTTCCTAAAGGGCCAACTGGATCTCCCCAGTTGGTGAAAGTATCCCACTAACATTAAAATTGATCTTTGTCCTGATTTGACTTTAAGTCTACTGATAATATTTCTTAGTTGGCTTAGTTGTAAGTCCAGACAACCCTTTCCCCCTCACTCATTTTTATCGAACCTGAGGGACATGAGCCTGAATGAAATGTAAGGAGTCTTGTTCATCTGAGACTGAAGGTGAATCACTCCTTCCACACCTGATTAGGGTATATGGGATATATTTCATAGTTATTAATAATGATAATTAAAATCACCATGAGTTGTTAATGGCACATTGATGTGATAAAATAGCAAATGATGATAATTTAGGGTGATATTTATCCAATCCATCCTCCTCAGAAAGACTTGCCTATAACGCCAAAGTTCTTAAAAGCATAAGGTATGTTAGGCAAGACCAAGGGCAAGTAGTAGTAGTTTACAATCCTTCATTAAGAGGTGATGTGCTGAAATGAAAAAAAAAATTACCATGAGCTACAGACTTTCATGCCTGTCAAACAAAGAAAGTACTATTTATCTAGACGAGGTAGTTCCAGAAATGATAGAAAAGATTTATAAAAGACCTATATTTGCTCTCTGGGAGCAAATAAATTATAAGAAAAGCTGACTTTCACTTTTCTTCCTATTAGAGTTATGCCTTGCTAAGTGTCTCCAATCTAACCTTCCAGGAATAAATGGATCAAAATGTGTATATGTGTGTGCCTGAACAATCGTTTATTATTAAAATGTTGAAAATCTAATTTTTGTGTTTCACTGGTGACTAATAGCAAGACTTGTCTAGGCACTTCTATTGTAAAAGAGGCTCTCATTCATTCCAGAAGATAGTAGGAAACTGGGACATGTAGGGAAGAAAAAGAAAAAAAGATTCAAAATACAGAAAATTAAAAAAAACTTTCCTGTCAGGTATCACTCAGACATGGTATCTTTGAGAAAACAAAAGGAGACTATGCTTGGATTCATGATGGGAAACTTCTCCATAATTTTCACCATCTAAACTTATGGAACTGCTACTTTCATTTGATTTTTGTAGCATTAGTTGTGCATACCAACTATTTGGCAATTATCCTACTGTGTCTTAAGTTTTTAGCTATCATTTCATGTGCACACATCTTGCCTCTCAAATTTTATTTCCCCACATCTATTTTCATTATATCTTCCCATACATCTGGCACAGAGAGCAGAGTTGAGTATTTGGTGAATTGACTGGATCATTTTAATTCTATAGAAAAATGTTTACTGATTTTTAATCTGATCCAGATAAAGTCAACTGAAACCTAGAAAACATATTTTCAAACAGAAGGTTGTGAAAACACTTCTGTTGTAAGGACTTCTCTACAGATTAATTTAGTAATGTCAGTCCTCTGCTCTTTCAAAAATTTCAAAACTATTTTGCCTGCTGCCTGTTGGCTAACTAAATTAGGTAAAAAACATGGAAGCCACAGCCTAGGTTTTACTTGAGTTTAAATCTAAATTAAAACTGAAGATGGTGCTTAAGAACTAGAGAAAAAAATCACCATTCAGAACAGTGAGATTTAACAAGTTTGGGGCTGACAGATCCATGCAGTTGTACTCAGGAGATAGTGCCTGATTCTCTCTGGGCCGCTGATTGGATGAAAAATGGCCACTGTTATACTTAGGAAAGAATGTGTGAATCCTGATGTACCAGATAGTAAAATCCTTTCCATGAGCCATTTTCCAGGAGTTCTTCAAAATACAATTTTTTGTTAAATATTTATATATTATTTGTATTAAATATGTCAAAGCAGAAAGGAGAGGCAAAGTATCCAGGCCAGCTCCTACTATAAAATACTAGTCATGAAGACTCTTTGTATATCTTCTACATTGTTTTAAAACCTGCATATAAGCAATTTTTAGAATTCCAATGTACATTTAGACACATTTCCAATATGCTAACATTTGGTTTAGTTCATTTAAAGATTTTTTTCAGGGCACATTAAATTGTTAAACCTATCATAAAATTAGCCAGAACATGCTGATTAGTGTGGATGGATATATATGCAAGAAATATTTTCTCCTATTCTATAGATTATCTTTTCACTGTCATGAAGATGTCTTTTGAAACACACTGTTTTTTGTTTGTTTGTTTTTTTAACTGATGGAGTCTAACTTATCTAGTTTTCCTTTTATCACTTGTGTTTTGGTACTGTATAAAAGAAACCATAAAGCTTTACTCCAATATTTTCTTTTCTAAGAGTCTTATTTGTAGTTCTTATACGTAGATATATAATCTATTTGGAGTTCATTTTTTATATGGTTTGAGGTAGGGCTCCAACTTTATTCTTTCACATGTATATAGCTATTGTCCCAGAACCACTTTACCAAAATATCTGTCCTTTATTTCTAATGAATACTCTCGACACTTTTATCAAAACCCAGTTACCCAAAAATAAAAGAGCTTATTTTGGAGTTCTGTTATATGCCATTGATCTATATGTTATGCCAGTTCCACATTGTTTTGGTTACTGTAGCTTTATCAGAAGTTATGAATCAGAAAGTGTGAGCCTTCCAACTTTATTTTCTTTCAAGGTTATAAATGGCTATTCTGAATCACTTGCATTTCTATATGCATTTTAGGATAAAAGCTTAAGAATACATGAACAAAAAAATAGCCATGATTTTGATAAGCAGTAGCATCAGATTTTTAGATTAACTTGGGGAGTATGTTATCTTCACAACTTTAAGTCTTCCATTTCATGAACATTTGTGTCTTTCTCTTTATTTAGACCTTTAATTTCTTTCAACATATTTTGCAATTTTCAGTGGATAAACCTTAAATTTTTTGGTTAATTCTATTCCTTACTATTTATTATTTTTTAATACTATGGGATATTTAATATTATATAAAATATTTTATATTATAAATATATATATACATTATATAATATATATGATATATATTATATATTAAAATTTATATAAATATATTATATAAAATATATTAATATTTTTGATACTATGGGGTATTTAATGCTTGGGTAATATTCCTCTTAATTTTTTAAAATTATTAATTGCTAGTGTAAAGAACCACACTGATTTTTACAAATCGATCTTGTATGTTGCAACTTTACTCATATCCTGTATTGTTCTACTATTTTTTTTTTATTCCTTGGACACTTAGGATTTTCTATATAGAAGGTAACATCTGCAAATTAACATAGTTTTACTTCTCTCTTTCCGCTGTGGATGCCTTCTATTCTATTCTATTCTATTCTATTCTATTCTATTCTATTCTATTCTATTCCATTTTTGCCTATTGTTCTGGCCAGGATTTCCACTACAATGTTGAGGACAAGTGTGAGAAAAAGCATTCTTATTTTGTTCTGATCTTAGGGGAAAATAATTTATTCTTTCACTGTTAGTATGATGTTAGCTATAGGTTTTCATCGATACCCTTAGTCAGATTCAGGAAGTCCCCCTTTGATTTCTAGTTGGTTTAATCTTTTGATATAAAAGTATATTGGATTTTATCAATTTTTCCTGTGTCTATTGGAATAATCAAGTAGTTTTTGTCCTTCATTCTATTAATATCATATGCTGTATTGAATTAAACCAATCTTGCATTTTAGGGTCAAATCCCATTTGGTTATAGTATACAATAATTATTATATGTCCCTGGATTTGGGTTGTTAAGATTTTGTTGAGAATGTTTACATTCATATTGATAAGGGATATTGATCTGTAGTTTTTATTTCTTGTGATTTCTATGTCTGATTTTGGTATCAAGGTTAATACTGGCCTCAGAATGAAATGGTGAATGTTTCCACTCTTCCACTTTTTGGAACAGTTTGAAAGGGACTGGCATTAAGTCTTCTTTGAATGTTTGATAAAATTCACTATTTGAGCCTATATGTTCTTTGTGAGAAGTTCAGAGATTACTAATTCAACTTATTTACTAATTATATCTCTTAACTGATTACAGGTACTTTTAGATTCTCTCTTACTTCATGGGGTCATTTTTGTAGCTTGCGTCTTTCTAATAATTTATCGCTTTCTCTCCTTCCACTTCTAAGATCAGCACCCATAAGTCGGTGTGCTTAATGATGTCCTATAGGTCTCTCAGAGTCTGTTCAGGTTACTCTACCTTTTTTTTTCTTTCTGCTACTCAGGCTTAACACTCCCAACTGACCTAATTTCAAGTTGCTGATTCTTTTTTCTGTCAAGTCAAATATATTGTTGAGACTTCTAGCGATTTTTTTTCATTTCAGTTATTGCATTTTGAACTCTAGGAATTCCATTTGGAATTCCATCCATTCCATTTTATAATTTCTGTATTTTTATCAATATTCTCTATTCAATGAGAAATGTTTCTCATACCTTAGTTTGTTAGATATGGTTTCCTTTGATCATATGTGTAGTAGATGATTTGAAGCCTTTTTCTAGTAAAATCAGTATCTGGACTTCCTCAAGGACAGTTTCTATTAATTTTTTCCCACCTATAAACAGTATTTAACCTGATTCTTTGATCATCCATAGTTTTTTGCTAAAGTTTGAACATTTTCAATACTATCATGAGGAAATTCTGGAAATCAAATTGCTGCCTTCCTATTTGTCGTTACTGTTTATTGTTTTTGTTGCTGCTGTTTCTATTTAATAGCTTTTCTGAAATAATTCTTTCACGTCTTCTCTGTTGTGTGTGCCCTTTGAAAACTCTGCTCAGTTGGCTTAGAGGTCTGCTAATTATTGGACAGAAATTTTAATTGTTTTGAATCAATATGCTGTCCACTCTTGACTAAGGGGTTCCATGTGTATCCTATGGCATTTCTTTAGTGTCCCAGCAGTTTGTAACTCTGTATGTGGCTTTTCTTTCACTTGCACAGGGTCTCAGGGCCAGTTGATGGCAAGAAATTAGGGCCTTCTTAGGAATTCCCTGGGCAGGTGCATAGTCCTATAGATGGATGTTCTCTTCTATATCCCCAGGATTGTGTTAGAGCTTTTCAAAGCTCCCTAAGGATAACTAATTCCCAAGATCTTCCTTTTAAGTTTTTGGCCAGCCTTGGGTTTTTCACAATGGGTATTTCTGCCTAGGACGGCTGCAATGTTAAACAATTGCTGTTGGTTACTTCCAACAACTTAATGGTAGGGCTTTTCCTGTTGAGCTAACTCTGAATTAGGTCAAATAACAACAGCCCTGTAAATAAGGTTTTTTTCCAGGGAGCTATCAGACAAGTCAAATAGCAGCAAATCTCTGGAGATGGAGCTTCTGGAAGAACCCCTAATCCAGTCCTCTCTTTCCAGCAGCTGCTTGGCTACTGCTTTTCACAGATATTATGGTTGCAAGGATGCTGACTTTCAAAACATGCATGGATCTGAAGAAAGGGGAGTGGAAACACAGCAAGTTAAATTGCAACAAATTTCATATATCTTAATGAGGTACAGACATCTTTCTAGAATAAATCCTCTTTGGAGTACTGAAAATCTTAGGTCACTTTCCAGAGTTCTGAAAAAGATTATTTTGACATTTTTTGGGTCATTGTGTCACTTTTAGGGAGGAGTAGGGTTTCATAGATTCCATCTTTCCAGAAGTCTCCTCAGTGACTAACTTTTAACTAACCAAACAGGGCAGCAGTTGTGCTGCATGCTTTCTCAAGCAGGTCACAGAAGGATCTGCCTGATGTTCTCTTGGATGCCATCCTTTGGAACCAAGAAACAATGTTGTGAGAAAGCCCAGAACCCATAGAGAGATCAAGTATAGAAAATCTGGCCAATGGCTTTAAGTGAGACTCCAGCTGGCAGCTAGCAGCAGCTACAATTATGTGTGTGAAAAGCCTTCAAGTTGTTTTCAGCCACCATATCACTACATTTGCGTGAAAAACCCCAAGCAAAGACCTCTTATGAGCCTAGTCAACTCTCAGAAACTTTAGTCATAATGATAATAGTAAAGAATTATTGTTTTATGCCACTGAATTTGAATTTACATAGTTACAGATTATCAGAACAGAGTTGGATACTAGGAGTAATGCTATGAAACCAAACTTTAAGTATGTATCACTGGCTTTGAGACCTGGTGGCAGAAAATGCTGGTAGGTATTGAAACTGTTGGTAGAATAATCCTAAAGGGACTTGACAAGGCTTTTGATGGGTACCTAACAAAAAGTGAGAAAAATTGCTATTGGAATTGCAATGGAAGAGTCCGTTGTTATGTCCTGGCAGAAAGTTCAGCAACACTGTTGCCTGTGGTAACACAGAAAATGTACTTAATGAACTGGACATCTAGCTAAAATAGATTTCCAGGCAAAGTGTTGAATGTGCCACTTGGCTTCTTCTATTTGAGAATAATAAATTAATTAAGAAGGAAAGAGATTATTTGATGAACAAATGGTTAGATATAAAGGAGCTGAAATTCACCGGTTTTGAAATAAAACTGTTTCTCATTCCAAGAATCTCCAGATGGCAAACAATTTTCAAATTCAGAAATAGCTTCCTGGCAAAGATCAAATCCAGGACACTGCCAGGAAAACATAATCTATAGGCAAAGCCAAGATAGTGTGACTGTGAAATCCTTTGTTAAGATCTAAGAAAGACTTAAATTGGTGCCTGAGACTCAACCAAAGGACAAAATGCCCTCTACGGATTTTGAGGGTTTCCTTGCAGATCCCCTCAAACACTAGGGCCTCTAAGAATCTTAAGACTACTATCCTTTACAACCTTTCAGGGAGTCCAAGGTAGAATAGGGTTTATCTCAAAGAGATTTGTGAATGGGGTTTTCACCAATGACATGAACACCAATACAATTCACAGAACCTACAAAGTATTTAAGGCAATTGTATCACTGGAAACACTACCGTATTGGACTAAAGGAGACAGAAATGGTACAAAATGAAAATAGGCCTTTAGATACCTTAACTTCAGTGGACATGAAGCATATTTACAATAATACTCAGCTGCAAGCACGAGAGTCTTTTGGTGGGAAATGAAACAATATTCTAAAAGCTGTTAATATTAAGACCCCATAGAGTGCAGCCAAGACATGTAGAAAATTTTTATCAAGAAGTAGGGCTGAGCCATAATCTAGGAACTGGAAACATGTGTTTGAATTCTTTTCAGCAGAATTCTATTTTCTGTGGACCACTGGTCTCCAATTTTCATCCTTTATGAATGCCAATGTCTTCAGTAGTTGTGTTATGCCTGCTCCAACATTGTATTTTGGATATTTGGGGGAAGATTAGTTCTCTCTTAGTTCATGAATCTTCATATGGAGAGGAATAAAGTTATCTACACTTGGACATGATTGAGATTTAAAAAGCCTGGACCTCAGGGGTGCCTGTGCCGCACAGTTTGTTAAGCATCTGACTCTTGATGTTGGCTCAGGTCATGACCTCATGGTGTGTAAGATCGAGCCCACATGGGGCTTTGTGCTAACAGTGAACAGCCTGCTTGGCTTCTCTCACTCCTTCTCTCTCTTTACCCCTTCCCCACTCATTCTCTCTGTCTCTCTCTCTCTCAAAATAAATAAAGAAACATTAAAAAAAACAACCCATGGACCTCAAATCTGAACCTAATGCCACCATAGATGCATATTTAGGGGGCTATAGTAAGGTAAATTTTGCTTACAGGAGAATATGAATTATTTGTGGCCAGAAGGAAGATTATGGTGGATCAAAAGTATGTCTATCAAATTTTAACACTCTTCTTTCACAAAAAGGAGTCTAATTCCTCCTCCCTTGAAAGTGAGGTGTCATTAGTGACTTAATTCTGATGAAAAGCATGCAACGAAATTGTTATATAATTTTTGAGACTCGGTGATAGATTTTTTTCCACCTAGATTTCTCCCTTAGGATGTGTGCTGTATAGGAACCCAGTCATCACACAGTGATGAAGTCCAGGCCACATGGGCAGGCATATGTCATTGTCTGGCTGGTAGTATCAGTTGAAATCCCACCTAGCAGCATTAATTATCAAACATGGAAGTGATGTAGACTTCAAGATGACTCTAGTCACAGTAACCACCTGACTGCAATGTCATGAACAGACCTCAAAAAAGAACTTGGGGTGCCTGGGTGGCTTAGTCAGTTAAGCTTCTGACTCTTGTTTTTGGCTTAGGTCATAATTTCACAGTTCATAGGTTCAAGCCCTGCATCAGTCTCTGTGCTGAAGTGCAGAGCCTGCTTGGGATCATCTGTCTCCCTCCATCCTCCCTGTGAGTTCTCTCTCTCTCTCTCTCTCTCTCTCTCTCTCTCTCTCTCTCTCTCTCAAAAATAAAAAAAAATAAACATTAAAAAATAAAGATGGAGTTCCTGGGTGGCTCAGTCATTTAGGCTTCTGACTTTGGCTTAGGTCACATTCTTACAGTTCATAGGTTCAAGCCCTGCATCGGGCTCTGTACTGACAGCTTAGAGCCTGGAAAAACTTGATAAAACTAGTCAACACTCAGAACTGTGACAGACAAATAAATGACTTTGTAAATTTAACATCACTAAATTTGGGGTGGTCTGGATGCATTAACAGATACCCAGAACTCTTTTAACATTACTTTTTCTATGGAACCTTTTCACAACACATATCCTCTCTCACTTTCTCCATACATTAATGTAGTGTATGTGCATGTGTGTGCATGTCTATACAGATACATACATATACACTTATGTACTTATTTATTTTAATCTTACAAAAGTTTAAATTTTTTATGAAGTAACAAGTTTTCCTTTACAGGTTCTATCTTTGTGTCTTGCTTTTAACAAGTCTGTATCATTTCAAGACTGTAAATAAAGTTATGTGTCCTCTCTTCTAGTATTTTATTTTACCCTAATGTTTAAATCATTGATCCATCTGGAATTTGTTTTGTTAAAAGACATTTGGTAAGGATCCAGATTTTTAAGAATGGCAAGGCAACATGTACTGAATAGTTTTATTCCTGCCAGTAATAAGAATGTAAGCCATGAATTTAGAGGCACCTGTATAATCCCATGCACTAAAATATTCTTCCCAATTCTTTATTGCTTCAAATTGTATTATTATTACTCAATTCTTTTCTTATAAGGTTTTGCTTTTGGAAACCTGTGAGAGAAAAATGTAAGTTGGAAGCTATAATCTACATGTTAGTGTGAATAAAGGATGTGAGCATAGTTATGGTATAAATATTGTTAAAAAATTTTGAAGCCTTGGGACTGTAAAAAGTAAATGGGAGAGGGAAACTACTTGGGGAGTAAAAGTGAAAACAAGTATTAAGAAACAGAAAGTGGGGGGTGCCTGGGTGGCTCGGTTAAGCATCAGGCTCTTGATTTAAGGTCACATCTCAAGGTTTGTGGGTTTAAGCCCCATGCTGGGCTCTGTGCTGGTGGCACGGAGTCTGCTTGGGATTCTCTCTGTCTCTCTGTGCCCCTCCCCTGCTCATGGGAGCATATGCTTCCTTTCTCTCTCTGTTCCTCTCTCATAATAAATAAATTAATTAAAAAACATTAAAAATTAGTAAAACTTAAAAATGTTTTTAAAGAAAGAAAGTAGTATCACCTGATCAGAAATGAAAAGCCTTCTAATAAAATTAATGAAGCTTCAGATTCACAGACATTCACTTATACAGGCGGCATGCAAGTCCCAATGACAGGGCCTAGCAATGAGTTCACACGTTGTTTTTATACAATTTGCAGTCTCTTTTGCATTTCTACTTCCCATCTTTCACACTTTCCCTGAGGTCACACTTTCCCTAAGGTTAACTTGTTGATTCTTTTGATGAATCAAGTGATGTATGGGAAAATATTTTTAAAGATTAAAGAGATAGATGTCATCCTTGAGCATAGCCTTTCTCTTAGTTTATATATATAGGATGTGTTGTGGTATCATGGTGAACTTCCACACGGTGATCTTGAAAACTTACTAAATTTTCTAGAAATAACTTGGTAATACCATTTAATTACATTAAAATGACCTATTCAAATGAATTTTTTACGACACTAGCTTTTTTTTATTAAAATGCACGCAAAATAATTTACTTCATTCCATAAAGGATATAGGTAGCTTTCAAGTAAGACGGTGAGGAAAGTAACGTATGCTCTGCTCCTGAACACCTTTAAATTGTCCTTAGAACTATTTTAAAATAAGAGTTTATGCCATTTCAAGGAGAAATAAAAAAAACAAGCATCTTTTAGAGTTAGTCAGAATTTTACAAACCCCCTTACTGTCCTGTAAATAATTAAAAATTCTTATTTCTTTGAAATTGATACTTACCAAAAATTGGCAGGTCATGGGTTTATTTAACTTATTTTAATTCATGTTGCTTCAGGCATCATACATTTTTTTTTAAATGCTGTTCACTGGCACTATTTGTGGCTAATTCACATTTTGCTGCTTGAGTGACTGATGGGAAGTCTTATTGCAAAAATATTACTTTGTCAAAAGTAGCAAGCCTTTATGACCAATTAGCTCCTGGATGTTGATCTCCAGCTAAATCAATAAGTAAGTTTGCAGCTGCTTTTGCTATAGCTCTATAGTAGTAGTTCATGAATATATAAATAGAATAATAAAATGGACAACCAGGAAGTAAATCTATCTGTCCATATCAGGATATAATGTGTTTTTCATTATTAAAATAATACGAGGTATATTTATTCTTATGGCAAATGCTGAAGTAATACAAAAATCAGAACATAAAAATGGTACATATAAAATCATTGTTAAGAAAACAAATCCAAAACTAAATAGACTATATCTCTATAATTTTGTCACACCTATATGCTAATTCAATAAATATGCATTACATATATATATATATGTATATATATGTATATATATTTTAATTTAGCACCCTAACAAATTTTTTAAGTTTATTTGTTTATTTTGAGAGAGACAGAGACAGTGCAAGTGGGGGAGGGGCAGAGAGAGAAGGAGAGAGAGAGAATCCCAAGGAGGCTCTGGGCTAACAGCACAGAGCCTGACATGGGGCTTGAACTCACAAGCTGTGAGATCATGACCAGAGCTAAAACCAAGAATCAGACACTTAAATGACTGAGCCACCCAGGTGCCCCACGCATTCTATTTTGTAAGCAAGAAAAAACAATGACTTTTTGAGACAATCTTTAGTTCTTGTTAACCTATTATATTTCAAATCTACTAGGCATTACAAACTAGATTTCCATTCTGTTTTATGTTGCAGTGCCCTACTATATATACATGGTTTATTAGGTCAGTGAGGATGAAGAATGGAAATTCCAGAGAGTTTGTGATACCTACAAAGTTAGAAGGCACAGTCCCCAAGATTTCCCTTATTTCTGACATCAACTCCAAGTTTGGGGGATTCCTGCAACCAACTTCACATTTGATATTTCACTATAAGTACTCACAGAACTCACTGAAGGCAATTATGTTCATGGTTACGGTTTATTACAGGGAAAATGGTTATTGTTTATTACAGATTAAAATCAGCCAAGGAAAGAAGTATATTGGAAAGAGTCAGGGAGAATTACCAAACCATGGAACTTCCACTGTCCTCTCATTACTGAGTTAGGATACATTACTCTTCTAGCATTAATTTGTGACAATAGGTATAGGAATCAACCAGGAGAACTTGTCCAAGCCCCAGTGTTCAGAAGTTTTCTGAGACTCCATTATGTAGCCATGATTGATTGACTGTGCATATGCTTAGCGAAGTCTCCAGGTCAACTAATACCACTTACTCAAAGACCTACATCACATTGTTATTCTTTCTGGCATTGTCAGCCCTCAACCTAAGTCACACTGCTAGACCATCTACTATCACCAAATTCCCCAGGCAAAGAGAAGACACAAGAGATTACTTCCAAGAAGCTTTGACCAAGACCAAATTCTTTACACAGGGACTAAGGTGATCAATCATATAGTGATTTACTATGTATTCCAAATAATAGGGCATTTTATTTCTGATCTAGTCTTCAATATTCACTGATATAGAGTAAGGCCAAAATATGAATGGGTTAAAATGTTTGACAGGTGAGGGAAAGCTTTTAAAAAAGCCTTCCAAAGCAGTGCTTTATCAATTAGAATACTTAATTCATAATTAAATAACCCCTACAGCTAATTCCTAAGGTTGACTGTTCATTTTATTTACGAGAAAAAATCTGTTCAAGGGATAAAGAAGTTGTCCATTAAACATACAAGATTCGAAATTCATTTAACGTGAAATACAATGGGGTGTTATGATATAAATTATTAATAATACCAACATTTAACTAAATATTTGCTTCATGCATGTCTGTAAACCTAGTAAACCACATAAGCTACGTGCTATTGGCAAGCAACTTGGTCAGTAGGGGAGATAATAACATTGCTTCCAATAATTATGTCTTTTAAATAAATGGACAGGGACTTGAAACTAAAGTACAGGAAGCCCATGTACTCAGTACGTGGGAAGGTAAAACTAACACATGCACCCCAACCTAAGATCAGCGTTCCTAAAATTTTCAGATTGGACTAAGCCCTTTTAAGACAGAAGGGCTTTTAAATACATATATAGATTGTTTGTATTGATTCATCTTTAGTATAGCATTTTTATTAGTATGTTTTATTATAGCATCTTTATTATTTATTATAAATTATATTTTTTATAAAATTACTTAAATATTTATTATTATAAAATTACACATCAATTACTATATCAAACTGATTAATGGCTTGTAAATTTTGCACAAGTATGAATCCTAACCATGTAAACAAGTAAAAAGTTACTAATTAAAGTCAATCAAATTATAATGCACATATTTATGTGTTATTTCTCCCTGATTTAATCCTCACCCATTTTTTCCAATTTTCTGGAACAATGTAAAAAAATCAGTCATTTTCAGGGAACTCATCCTATGCTACCCACGCATGAAGGTAAGTGTACATACTCAGTTCCTATATCCAAAAATAAACACATACATACATACATACATACACACAATCAGCCAAAAAAAGTAAATGCATTAGATACCTGGGACTAAACATTTAAAATCACCTGACTATATTTGTATTCAGAAAATGTGCATTTGTCAAATATATAAAGGCACCATTGTGAAACAGGTGCATGAGAGACAGGCAGCATGACCACTTATTAGCCATGACAATAGACACAATCAGCTGACTTTGAAGACAAGGCCAGCCATAACCATGACTCTTACATTCACTACTCAAGTCTAGGAAAATATCAAGTTGTTCATCTAGGCTATCAAAAATTTTGAGCTTACAGCTCCCAATGTGAAGTTACTAAGAAACACAGATGAAAATGACTGTTCATCATCAGTGGATGCTTCACACCTCATTGAAAGCCCAAGAGGGAACATGATTTCTGAATCACAATATACTGTCAAATACAAAGTGATGAGACACTACATAATGACTCAGTGATCAACAATGCAGACAGTTTCAGCAGCAGGAGAGAACATCGAGGGTGCATGTCATTATTAGTATATTAGACTCCAGTGCATAGTCCTCTTTGAGAACAAAGTCCAGGATTAGCTCTTTGTGTAATGTATGTATTATGATACTAAAGAAGACAAGAAAGTGCTGCACTGAACTGATACATAGGACTGTTCTTTTCCAGTCTTTACATGAAGGCAGAAGATACTGTAATTTGATTGTCTAATGTTAATTCTAATTGCTGCTTTGATAGATATCTAATTAACAAGTACAGGGGTATATTGTTTTATTGTGCTTCATTTTATTGTGCTTCACAGTGCATTCTTTTTTTACAAATTAGAGGTCTGTGGCAACTTCGTGTTAAGCAAGTTTATTGGTGTCATTTATCCAACAGCATTTTTTCACTTTCTGTCTCTGTGTCACATTTGGGTAATTTTCACATATTGAAACTTTTTAAATTATTATTATATTTGTTATGGTTATCTTTGATCAGTGATTATAATTCGCTGAAAGCTCAGATTATGGTTAGCAATTTTAGCAGTATTTTTAAATAAGGTTTGTACTTTTTAAGACCAAACAGCATTGCACACTTAATAGTATAGTGGACACATAGTATGCTATAGTATAGTATAGTATAGTATAGTATAGTATAGTATAGTATAGTGTAAACATAACTTTTATATGTACTGGGAAGCTAAAACATTCATTTGACTCACTTTATTACAATATTCACTTTGTGGTAGTGGTCTGGACCTGATCTCCCAATATCTCTGAAGTATGCCAGTATACTATATTGCAGACCTCTTACACAGAGGTTTGGGATAAGAAAAAGAAACCATGGAGGAAAGAATTCTTCACAAAGATGAATCATCAACTCTAAACATATTTACCTGCCTCCTTTCTAAGAGCTGTCTAAAATTCTCTCCCACCCATCCCCAAATTTATTCTTCCAGATTGTGCATTATTAGCTTTAGCCAAGTTTGTCACTTCTATTTTTCCTGGGTATGCACAGCTAAATGGTAGCAGACTGGAGTCAATTAATACTAGCTCATGAGAGCTGATTATGTGCATCTGTCTCCATCTTCATGTTCACTGATGCGACATTGGTGACTGGAATTAATGGTGGAGCAGGAAGGTAGGGGGATACTCAAACGTTTGGAATTTGATGGAGGGGAATGCTTTTAACATTTAAATAGAATATTGTGGCTCATGCATTTTTCACAGGGTCTCCTCTAATATTCAAAAGGCTAGGGAAATGGAGAATCTCAATCCGGCTCCCACCTTCTCTTCCCAACCTCTGATTCTGTCCTGCAACTGTGAGGGGTCCCACATATACATGTGGTAGGGTGACCAACATTTCCACTTTGGCTGAGACTAAGGGTTTTGGAGGATATAGAACTTCAATGCTATAATTGGTACAATTCCAGAAAACCATGATTGGTCGGTCACCTCTTGGATGAAGGAAAAAGGATTATGCAAGCAGGCCCTGAAAACAACACAACTTCTGTTGGTCAGAGAGTTCTAGGGTTTTGAAAGCCCAAAGCATGACCTAGACAAGTGTGAGTGACTGTGTGATGGCACATGAACTCTGTTTGGCTCTATTCCTTTTACTTCACAGACTCGTTTTTCCCAGAATTATGATAGATTCGAGGCATGTCACAGTAGAAACAGATACAAAGATGTTTATAAAGTAACAGATATTGAAAGTATGGTCAAGCCCTCCTTATTTCTTTTCTTCAGTCTTCCAAAGCCTTCCTTCCTGACCTCTCTGTGTCCATTTTTTGTCCTTTCCAGTCTGTGGACCATATTACATACAACACGATTGATAAAACCTGTGTAAAGCTCTTTAATGGTCTTGAGCAAAAGAGGAGAATCCTTAATTTGGTAAAATGAGCCCGGCACAACATACTAGGCACCCCTCACACACATACTACATTCACTTTATGCCACCCACCCCATCATTCATAGTCATACAGGCCTTACTTTTGTTCCTTAAATGGTTCAGATTCTTCCCTGCTTCAGAGCCTTTGCACATGCCAAGCCCCATGTGCCACAGTCACTATATTAAGTCTCTTTCCTGATAAAGTTGTCCCTATCCATTCTTCAGTCTAGTTCATGGCCTCATCCCAGGCTGTCAGGGCTCACACTACTTTTCCTTTTGGGCGCATTTTGTACTTAGATATGATGATATATCATTTGAGGAGCATCCAAATCCTCTCCTGCACCTATAAACTCAGTGAGGGCAATATAACCTTTTTTGCTGCTTCTTTTCCATATTCAGGCTTAGATAATAAATAGTAGCTATTTGAGGAAAATGGGAAGGTAGAAATAAAGGAAGAAAGTAGAGGTAAGCAAAATTTAACATAATGTGGGAAAGTTCTCTAAATTGGGAGTTTAAAATTTTTTTAAGTTTATTTATTTTGAGAGAGACAGAGCATGAGCTGGTGAGGGGCAGAAGGAAAGAGGGAGAATCCGGAAGAAGGCTCTGTGCAATGACTGCAGTGGTACGAGAACTCATGAAATCATGAGATCATGATCTGAGCTGAAATCAAGAGGTGGACCCTTAACTAATTGAGCCACCTAAATGCCCCTAAATTGGGAATTTTAATAGTTCTATCTGATACGGACATTTTGTAAAACCTCAGTCATTTTGAGGATAGGAGTTATTTTGTCACAACATATTTGATTCCCTTTTAAGGAGAAAGCATTAGCAATTAGGATATTTACACTGGAAAGACTTTGTTTCATGATGTCCTGGATTTATGAAATAGCACTGAGGAATCATAACAAAACTACGGAAATTTAAATAGAAATTATAGAGTATTTGAAAATTCTCTTCCTTTCATTTTCCTCCTTCCCACATTTTGATCCTGATCAAAATACTTTTATAAAATCCCATACCAGAAGGTAAAAAAGTATTACACTCATCCTCAGTAAGATGTAAAAGATTAATAAAGCATAGTTATTCTTCCATATAGTTTCTAGCAGCTGTAATATTTGAAAATGCAAATTGCCTTAAGTTGAAAATTTCAGTTGGTATTTCAATTTTGTGGATACCATTTTGATAATAAGATCATTCCATATGGCCAAATAAAACTGCCCAAGTTTTGTGTTCCTAAGGCAATTATCAAGCAATATATACAATAGTTACCTCTTCTAATGAGAGCATCTCTTTGAACCTTATCAGAGAGTTTATGCCAAGAAACCATTTTACCTAGAGAAGGAAACCACATACCCTTTGAGAAATAACAGTTCATCTTTAAATGCTGGTGGGAAATAAGAGCTGTAAAATCATTTAGACAAACTAGACAACAAATATATTGTATAGCTGGAGACACCTTTCTTATATAAACTCTAGAAAATATGTCTTTTATACCTACGACAAAGCCTAGGGCAAAAGATCTATGCCTAAGATGGGCAGCGGGGAAAGAAAAAGGCCTCTAGGCCCAAGTGGCAAACACAATTCATTTCCAGGTAGCCCACAGGAGAATATACCTAACCCTCTGCTCTGCGCATGTGCCAAGTTGTGCCCACAAAGGCGTACACTGTTGCTGTATCTATGGTGGGGACGTCCTGAAAGAGCGTCTTCCTGCTGTCAACGCGCCTCTATGGTTCCATGCGGGAAGATGGACAATATTACGAAGGCGCATGCGCAGGCGTGAGAACGTGCGCTTCCTTCTCTTCAAGGCTCTCCGAGTTCTTGCTGTTGCCATGGGCCGCAGACCAGCTCGATGTTACCGGTACTGCAAAAACAAGCCGTATCCAAAGTCTCGTTTCTGCCGTGGTGTTCCTGATGCCAAGATCCGCATATTTGACCTGGGTCGGAAGAAGGCAAAAGTGGATGAGTTCCCACTCTGTGGTCACATGGTGTCTGATGAATATGAGCAGCTCTCTTCTGAAGCCCTGGAGGCCGCTCGAATTTGTGCCAACAAGTATATGGTGAAAAGTTGTGGCAAAGACGGCTTTCATATTCGAGTGCGGCTTCATCCCTTCCATGTCATCCGCATCAACAAGATGTTGTCCTGTGCTGGGGCTGACAGGCTCCAGACAGGTATGCGAGGTGCCTTTGGAAAGCCCCAGGGCACAGTGGCCAGAGTCCATATTGGTCAAGTCATCATGTCCATCCGCACCAAACTTCAGAATAAGGAACACGTGATTGAAGCCTTACGCAGGGCCAAGTTCAAGTTCCCTGGCCGCCAGAAGATCCATATCTCCAAGAAGTGGGGCTTTACCAAGTTTAACGCTAATGAATTTGAAGACAAAGTGGCTAAGAAGTGTCTCATCCAGGATGGTTGTGGAGTCAAATATGTTCCCAATCGTGGCCCTCTGGACAGGTGGCGAGCTCTGCACTCCTGAGGTCTTTGACAGCACTGATTCCTTTGGCCATGCTGGCCTCACATGCTCACCAATAAATTTTATTTGCTGACAAAAAATAAGTATTTTTTAGTATTTTAAATATTTTTAAATGTTTGTCCAACTTTTAGAATATAGACCATGAGAGAAATAGTTTTATATTAAAGGAGAGTTTTAATAGCAAATGATGCTTTTCCTCAAGTATGAATGAAATAATTTGTATGCAATTTACAGAGAAAGTTACTGCAATTCTAATCCAAACACTTTTAATTTGGGAGAATGTAAGGAAATATGTCAAAAGTTTTGTTTGTAGTGACATCATAAGTTATGCTGCTATCCTTACCTGGAATAAAAAAATAGCTAGAAAACATCCAAGATTTGTAGAGAAAAAATTGTTATTGTTTATGGAAAATAAACAATAGGGATGACAATAATGATATTTATTAGTGATATTTCTACTGCAATCTCTTTGAAACTAAAAAAAAAGCCTATTCTTAAACTTGTTATGTTTTCCTTATAAATTTCTGCACATTGATTTTAGAATTTCGTATCACCTCCAATTATCAGCATTTGGACAGTTGGTTGTGACTGCAAAAGGTTTCCTCAGACAAGCCTTACATTATTTCACACTCAGGAGACAACAGTCCAATCTTTTCTTCATTACAGAAAGGTCATAGGTTGACAACAGAGTTCACATTGCTTGTATCGAAGTCCCAGTAGAACCACCAGAAAAGAGAAAATGACACCAAATCAACTATCTGTGCTTTAAAAGGACCCTAGAGAGAATTTACAATCTGTAGGTGCTTGCTCTACATTAGAGTTACATTGATCATATAGGTGGTTTTTGTTGTTTGTTTTGTTTTATTTTTGAAACTACATAAGCTAAAATTACTGGGTCTGTGTTATATTTTAAAATTCTGGTTCCTTATTTAGTCTTCTGAATCTCGATCTTGCCAACAGTGACCTCACCTTTTTGAAACTAACCACTCGTTTTCAGGGTCAACATAGTGAATGAAAGCAACAAAGGGAATATTGAACGGTATTGAGATATGCACTTATTAAAGTATTTCCATTTACTTAAAAACTTCCTTTGTCAATCCTAAAATTTTGCATATGGCAATATTTTTTTCAGGGTCCTGCCGTAAGATATGTCCTACTTGTATATTTTAAAGCAAGGTTGCTGTATTAAGCTATAATATATTCCATATTATAAGTGAGGAAGATAAATAGTAAATAATATGAATATACATACAGTGTTCTTTCACCTAAGAAGTACTTTCCTTGATGTGTTTTACTTGATGCTTTAAAATTCCTCAAGGTTTCTAGGAAATAAAGTACTGTGCAGATCTTCTGACTCCTATCCAGTCTCGTTTACTTTTTGCCACACAGTCTTTCAAAACGAAAACTTGTATTGAAATGTGAAACACAACACAACAAAACAGTCCCTTAGTTACCTGTTTTTTGTTTAATTTAAGTTTATTTATTTTGAGATAGAGGGAGAGAGAAAAAGCACATGTGTGAGAGTGAGTTGGGGGGAGGGGCAGAAAAAGGAGAATAATTCCAAGGAGGCTCTGCATGTTCTCAGTGCAAAGCCAGATGTGGGGCTTGAACTCAGGAAATGTGAGATCATGACCTGAGCCAAAATCAAGAGTCAGATGCTCAACCAACTGAGCCACCCAGATGCCCCAGTTATTATGTTAATATAACAATGATGCAGCTTTTAAAATATTTTCCAGCTTCATTATTCACCCTTCTCTTTGACCTCAAACTTCTCAAATGTCTTGACCTTCAAACTTGGAACTCTGTACTTACTAAATACAGGGAGGGAGCTAAGGAAAAGCCAATAAACATCTTCAGAGTCTGGTAGCTATGATTATTTATGCATATAGATAGGTAGATGAGAAGGAAGTGAAAGATTAAAAATTTTATACTAAAACCTGGTAGGTAGGTGTCATTAAGACTTATTATTTGATTTCTCCTACAGTTTTCTATGATAAGCTATTATATATATTTTATTTCCTTTAATGTTGATAGAAGAACACTTTCACTTTTTTAAGCAACAATGCTATTATGTCTCTAAGTCATGATTTTATTTTTTCAGTATTTTTCTGTTTTCTGGTCATTGTAGTTATTGACA
This sequence comes from Felis catus, assembly GCF_018350175.1. NCBI lineage: Eukaryota > Metazoa > Chordata > Mammalia > Carnivora > Felidae > Felis > Felis catus. The sequence continues at coordinate 94,616,486 of NC_058373.1, read as the reverse complement.
GATTGATAAGAAGACAGTTGAGGTGAAGGATGATTTGATTATATTTTTTTTGCAGAGCTCATCATTATTTCTAAATTTCTATTCAAAATGTAAATTTTAATTTGGGAACATATTATGTATTCATATATTCATGCACCACTTCAATGAAACAGAACTATCTGCTTTTTTCAAAAAAAAAAAAACAAGTACAGTTAACTAAATTCAAGTAAATGTTGCTCTCTAAAACTCTCATTTGGTTAATGGAGTTTCCAGGTTTTATGGAAAATAGTGACTGTATCAGAAGATTATGAAAACTTCAATTGGACCATGCATCATTACCAACTCAGTTTTGAAAATGACCATTATATAATCTACCATTTCTCCCCCTGCTTCAAAATATCCAGTTCTACGAAGCATACATAGCCTGAAGTCCTTAATTTTTATAAAAATAAACACTAACTGTGGCGTGAATTGGATGTCACTAACACTGGCATTTAATTTCCATTTTAGCAGCTTGCCTATCCTGACAAAATTCGAGTAAGGCTTTCTGATTCTTAGAGTGTCACCATGGACCTAAGGATTAAGTTGGGAGATCATTAAGCCCCAATCACCTCTTGCTTTATATGAATGACATAGGTTTGGGGTATTTCTTAGAGTAGTGACTTTGGTGTTTTCATAAAAATACCTACTTGTTTTTAATAAGGAATGCAGAAAATAATGAGTAAAGTCAAAGTGAATTAAATTACACCATCAATAATAATTCAAAGTGAAGCCATTGTCATGTTTAACAGTGGATAATAAGGGAAGCTCTGACTGGATTTGAATCTCAGTTTCTCCACATACTTGGGCAAATTACTTAGTATCACCATTAATTTTCTCAACTGTAAAATGAAGTTAAGACACTATAGATTATAAGGTTGTTTTAGGATTGAATTAGATAATTCACTGAGAAAATGAATAAGATTATGTCTTGCACATATTAAGTATACAAAATTAGTGTCAATTTATAAGTTAATGTTCATGTTATCATTACTTCATTTGCTCCTGCATCACTGCTTCTCAGCCTCTGATTTTTGCTGCTTGTAGTGTTATTATTTTTTCATAATTTACAATACCAATACTATTTGGCAACCATTATTCCCTCTAGTTGTCTAATCTGAGTTCTTGATTTAATTGGATTCAATATTCTGAAATTAGTTTTTGTTAATTTTTATCTTTAGTTTTGTAATTTCCACTTTCATATTCTATTTGGGTGTCTATTCTTGGGCTCCTTTTGAAGAATGTAATTGGGCTCTACCCATTATCCTTTACTATTTATTACTCACTTATGGAGATTTGCTTTATTTCCTTTTTCTTCCCCACAGATTGTATTTTTTATCTAGCTTACCCATATTTTCCATTCAATATTTCTTTCTTCCTTCTTCCTCCTTCTTCTTTTTCTCATTTTTTTCATAAGAATGCTTATATGGCTTATCGTGCCATTATTTTCATACTGCTTACGTGTGATAATAGACTGTTCTACCAGACCTCCTATTTAATCTGACAGATTGTTAAGTAAATTTCTCTAGTCACGCTTTCACAAAGCTTTTGTTACTTCTTTCTTCATTTAGTCTTCTTTTTGGGTGCCGTAGTTTGAAAACTGGATATTGCTACCTACTTTTCCATGGCTTCAGGGTGAGAAGCTAGGGGAACGAAGGAACTAGAAGGGTTAATTATAGCCAATGATGGATGCTGGACTCTGATTCAACCTCTGAGATCCGATTAAATATTCTGCACCCAAGCTGACTCCTTGAAGTCAGGTGTGTAGCTCACCTTTCCCGCTGTGGTGTATTTCTTATACTCGCCCCTGCTGCTGTTCAGTGCTGAACACTGGAAAATGGTGAGCCCAAGTGTGAGCATCTTTGGTGTTGGTTGGGGTTCCACGTGTCAATAGATTTTCATATAATTTTCTCTTGTGTATTACTTATAACCTTAGTACATTTCTCTCCATATTAGGGCATTAGTGAGACATTTTTATATTTCATGTTTCTTTAGAAAGGTTTCTAAGAGTTTTGAGACTTTTGAAGAGGTGAATTTCTTAATGGTCATTAAATAATTCACTATTTCTCTTCACTCCTCAAAATATGAAATTATACATAATTATTTAGCTAGAGTTCTTTAATTTAAAAAATACAGCTCTGGGATATTAGATGAGAATACCATCTCCATTTTATGTCATCTTTTCTCCTAAATTTATGGTATGCATATGACATAACCTTTTTATCGGCAGCTTTTGACTGTATTTCTTCTCTCCTGCTCTAAGAAGCTGAAACTACTAGTCTAGTCTACACTAAAGGAATATACAGGAGATTTGAGTAGGATAGGTGACAATTTTAATAATTATAAGTGAGAAGTTATGGATGAGCCTTATCTATCATTAAGGAAATGTGCTACTAAAAAAAAGCAACAGGGTTACAAGGGAGCACAGGAGGTAGTTTTTCTTGGAAAACAAAAATTTTTATGTTCACTTCAATGTTTCTCCCATCAAACCAGGAGAAACCATCTTGATGAAAAACTCCACAAACCATTTTAGTAAGTGCCTGAATTACTGAAACTTAAAAGACATTGAAATTGCACCAAAATAACAACATAAATAATCTTCTATACCACTTTCAAAAAACTTCTTTACCACTTAACTGTGATCCATCTACTTTTCTACCCCATATAAGCACCTTAAATATGAACATACTTTAAATTTCCATTACACACACACACACACACACACACACACACACAATACACATTCTCCAGTTGGTAGGAATTTGATTTATACATACAATGGACTGCTTCAATTTATAACAGTACTCTGCAATTGCATGCCAATTTTTGAGACAAAACTGGATTATTGATAAAATTGTAATTTTCTCAGTTTCATATGTTTTTCAATATATTATAAAATAATTGAAAGTTATCAAAATAAAATAGTCTAGAAAGTACAAGCCTACTTTATCTCAAAGCAAAGTTGAGATTTTGGAAATCTGATTCTTAACTACAGATAATGACATTTTATCTGGCAAATACCACCAGTACTTACTTACTGACTTAGTGAATTTGAGTTATATGGAGCTCTAACTTCAGAAAATCATTTGAAATTACATAACAGGTTTGAAGAGGCTTTTTCCCTAAGACCCAGTATTACTACTTTTATTATTTTTTATTTTTAATGTTTATTCATTTTTGAGAGTGGGAGTAGGGGAGAGAGAGAGAGAGAAGGAGACACAGGATCCAATGCAGGCTCTGAGCTGTCAGTGCAGAGCCCCACGCGGGGCTCGAACTCATGAACCATGAGATCATGACCTGAGCCAAAGTCAGATGCCTAATTGACTGAGCCACCCAGGCGCCCCAGTATTACAACTTTTAGAAATCTATGTTAGAAAACTATGATGATGCATATGCAAGAGCCTTCATATCACTGTTAAAAATAAGAAAAAAGAAGAAAAACCAAAACTAATTTCCATAAAGAGGACAATGAATGTATCTATTGGGGTATATTTACAATGGGAAACACTATAAAGAGTGAAAATAAATAACCTACCACACAGCCAACAACATAGATAAGTCTCAAATAAAATGTTGAGTGAAAACAAGAAAATAAGACTCTAAACAGTGTAATGTCTTTTTAAAAGCTCAAAACAAATATAACTAGAGGAAATATTGTGTGTATATGAAGAAATATGTGATAAATCTAGTTTTCTAAGGAAATACTAACTCACAGAAATAAAGGCTAGTGTTTGCATGGGTGGAACATCGCACGGCACAGAAGGATTTAGGATGGTCTGTAAAGGATACTCAGATTAGATGAGATTCAGTAATACTAGTGTTCTCATTTACATTTAGGAGTATGAGTTCAAGGATACTTCACTTGCTTCTAACTAATAAAATATGGCAAAAGTGATGGGCTGTCACTCTCAGGACGATGTTACAAAGCAAGTTCTTGCAGCTCATTATCTTCAGTATGTCAGGGCTAATCTAGGAACTTTCCTCTTCCATATATATTTGATAAACAATTTGTCAAATCACCACATTCAACTGCTCTTAAAAAATTCATAATGTGATTTTTATTGAATTTATATTAACTCTACAGAGCAATCTGATGAGAAAAAAACATCTTTATGAAAAGGAGTCTTCCTGTTTATGAAGTAAATCTGTAACTTTATTAAGTCTCCTTTAATGTTTTTCAATACATTTTTATAATTTTCTCCATTATTGTTCTGTACATCTTTTGTTAGATTTACTTTTAGATGCTTTATGTTTTTTTTGTTGACATTGAAAAGATCATCTTTCTTACATTTTAATTGTGCTCTTTTATTAACTCTAACTTTCTGCTAATTCGCTTGCATATTTCTTACAGACATATCATCTGCTAATATTAATGATTTTGTCTCTTAGTCTCCAATATTTATATTTTAATATGGTTCTTATTCTTTTTGTACTAAAATCCTCAATATAATGTGAATAGAAATGGTAGGAGCAAACAATGTTCTTACATTAATCCTGAATTTAAAGGAATTGCCTCTAACATCTCATCTTTAAAGATGATATTCCCAGGGTGCCTGAGTGGCTCAGTCAGTTAAGTGTCTGACTTTGGCTCAGGTCGTGAACTAGTGGCTCATGGGTTCAAGCCTAATGTTGGGCTCTTTGCTGACAGCTCAGAGCCTGGAGCCTGCTTCAGATTCTGTGTCTCTCACTCCCTCTGTCCCTTTCCTGCTCATGTTCTGTCTCTCTCTCTCTCCTTCAAAAATAAGTAAACATTGGGGCGCCTGGGTGGCGCAGTCGGTTAAGTGTCCGACTTCAGCCAGGTCACGATCTCGCGGTCCGGGAGTTCGAGCCCCGCGTCGGGCTCTGGGCTGATGGCTCAGAGCCTGAAGCCTGTTTCCGATTCTGTGTCTCCCTCTCTCTCTGCCCCTCCCCCGTTCATGCTCTGTCTCTCTCTGTCCCAAAAATAAATAAACGTTGAAAAAAAATAATATTTAAAAAAAATAAGTAAACATTAAAAAAATTAAAAGATGATATTCTCTCTGTTTTTAAGAGATACTCTTTATGGAGTAATGGAAGCTTCATCAACGTTCTTTTTGGCAAGAGTTAGTTTCTTCCACTTGTTTTCTTCTTTTTCTCTTTCAAATCTAGAAGTTGAATATATTGAATGGTTTTGCGTATCTGGTGACATTCAGTTTTCTACAGTAATAAATAAATATTTATTACACTACTTTTTTGTCATGATTAACCACCTTGCATTCCTGGATAAACCTAATTCTGTTGTGTAATTTTTTATATGCTGCTGAAGTAAGTTTGTCATTTTACTATTATTATATTGGTTTCAAGTATAGTCTTGCCTCATACATAGAGCTAATATGTATTGTTCTCTCTTTTCTATTTTAGAAGAGACTTATGATACTGAAATAATTTTCCTGGAAGGTTTATTAGAATCCCCTTTTAACCATTTGAGCCTGGTGTTTTTTTGTTTTGTGTGCATATGTTGGGAGATAATTTTAACTACTGATTTAGTTTATTTAGTGATTTCAGAAATATTCTGACTTTTCATATTTTTGTGGTGCTACATATTTTGTAGTATTTTTATTTTTAACCATTTGGCTACTCTTCAGAGAACTGAAAATACCGAGTAGCAACATGACATAGACAACAGAGGCACCAGCTCTCTTGTCACAATAGAGCAAAGTAATGCACTATTTGACAGAAAAGACCACAGAAGTAAATCACTGGAAGAAAAAATATCTAAGGAAATACAAGTTGAAAAATTTCCATTTACCAATAACCAAAGGAAATTGGTACTCAATATGATATAACAATCCCCAAAAATACCTTTCTATTGAGTCCCGTTTCTGAGCATGGAATCATAACACAGATGGGGCTGTCTGCCATAGACTGCCCAGGCTGATCCTGGGCCACTCTCACTGACTTTAGAATGAGAAATGTTCTCATCATTATGGACCAAAGATGAAATGCGGAGCCTGCTGTTTGGCCTCTGTGACATATGGATGCCACAAATCCACCATGAAAAGCACTCATGGTCCATCCTCTACTGAATCTCCATGGAATGCAGGATGCCAGAAAGAATCATCAGAGAAGAGGCAGCCTCCTTCTTCCCAACATTGGGACTCATTTCTCACCACCAGCTTACAGCCTCCTGGAGTTTTCAGATCTAAAGGGACATCAGATACAGATGTCAGTGGGTCCCTTGTCTTCTGTTATCACAGTCTCAGGGCTCTGTCTATATATCACTTTTAAACTTCCTCTATGTTATATAACCTTGGTTGCTGTAACCTTTTACTTCTACATTTTTGATTGTAGAGATTCTGCTCTTTTGTCAAAGCTGGAAAATTCTCATCTATTATTTCTGCAGACATTGCTCTTCTAATTTCACTATTCTCTTTTTCTGGAACTCAGATTAAACATATGTTAGATCTTGTATCCCCCATGTCTCTTAATCTTTCTTTCATGTTTCTGTATCTTTGTTTCTTTGCATGGTATTTGAATAATTTCTGCATATCTATTTTCCTGTTCATTATTGTTTCTTTTGCTGACTTCAGTCTGTTGTTGAACCCACCCATGGAGATTTTAATTTCTGCAATTGCATTTTTTATTTTCAGAAGCTATATTTAGTTTCTTCTTAGAAGAACATTGCTCTTTTTCTTTACATTGCTCTTTTTCTTTATTTTATATTTATTTCTTCATGATTATTATATATTATTACTTTATATTTTAAAATTAATAAATTCATAAAACAGAAATCATAGGTGGATCTAAATTTATTATTTGTGGCTTTGTTTTCATTCATTCCTATTTCATAGTGGCTTGTTTTCTTTTCATTTTTTCTTTTAACAATTCTTTTTATTGTTGGATTATATTTTGCTTAAATTATTTTGTGGTATACTAAAGCATATGTTGGATATTTTTTCTACCAGAGAAGATTTATGGTAGATTTTGCCTATTCATTGGGATGTTACCATCCTAAAACCAATTTCTTTCATCATGAGGAGTCAAGAACATGACTCTCAGGTTAAGCTTTCTGTCTTTTATGTGCAGTAGGTTCTTTAGGATTATATATTGTTTTATGTTATACTCCCTTTGCATGTGATAACCATTCACAGTTCCCTGCTCCAATTTCAACTTGATCTTGTTTGTTTGTTTCTGTTTTTGTTCTTTTGAGATTTCTTTATTTTCTAGTGAACTTAGGTATGTAACTAAAGGTAAGAATACAGACAGAATCTAGTTATATTTCAGTGGGAGGGTCACTTAAAGTACATAGTCTTCCTTACTTAAATGAAAGTCTTGTGATATTTTTTGATCTGGGGTATGTCCCTCGAAAAATACAATTGTTGGGGTGCTTGGGGTGGCTCAGTCAGTTGGGCGGCTGACTCTTGATTTCAACTCAGGTTGTGATCTCACAGTCATGAGATGGAGCCCTGAGTCAAGGTCCTCACTGAGCATGGAACCTGCTTGAGATTCTCCCTCTCTGTGCCTCCCCTGCTCACGTGTGTGCTCTCTCTCTCTCAAAATAAATAATCAATCTTAAAACAAAAAAGTAAAGAACAAAAAAGATAACTATCATGGTAACTTGACCTATAATCATATTAATACATACAGGCCTCATAAAATATTATAGTCTTTCTAATTTCATCACCTACTTACAAAATTATATCTAAAATACTGTGTACAACATGATGGGTTTTTACTGCATTGTCGTACATAAGCAGAAAATGTTGTCCAGAATTCCCGCCTTCATAGGGTCTTGATAATAGGGAAATTTGCATAGGATTTGAAAGGCAGAAGTGAAGCAACAACAATTAAACTCACAAAGTTGGTGCAGAGCCCCGGGCATCACTGAAGTTCATTAATGTGACTGATCTGCTGACTCACCTCACTGAAGGATGTCAACAATCTAACATCAGTTCTTCCAGCCTCTATAGATCTTGCCTTTTACTTTCTCTGGTACCAGACCAGGCATGTGTACAGCTGTGCTGAAAGGGCAGTGTCCTCTGTTCAGTTACATTGCTGGAGTTTGATGCACTGACAGACCTGGATTCTAGATTGTTCTTGTAGGATTCAGTTGTCCTCGTGGGTTCCATTTGTCCTGCGGGATCAAGTATATCCATACTTCTCTTTTGCCTCTAGGTTGTCCAATATGTTGGCATATACTTTTTTGTAGCATTCTCTTATAAACCTTTATATTTCTGTGGTATCAGTTGTTACCTCTTCCCTTTCATTTCTGATTTTTTTTTTTTTTTGGTCCTCTCTCTTTTCTCTTGATGAGTCTGGCTAAAGGTTTACCAATTTTGTTTGTCTTTTTGAAGAACCAGTTCTTGGTTTCACTGAACTTTTCCACGAAAAGTTTCTAGTCTCTTTTTTATTTATTTACAGACTGATATCTATTATTTCCTTTCTTCTACTAACTACCCATACTTCTCTTCACTATGCATTTAGATTTTTTTCTGCAACTGCCTGACTTTCTGACTCATTGTGACTTTAGGCCCACACAAGGACAGAGACAACAGCTTTCAGTAAATATCCTCATTGTCCCTGGTCAGTGACTTTGGTGAGTTTTATCTAATCACCCACTACCTCCCTCAGAACTATTTTTCCAGCCATTCCTATGAATATAATTTTTATAATACATTTCTTATTCTATATTACTCTTAGTGCTTCTGCTTCCCTGAGCAAACTTTAGCTAATACAGAAATGATCATTAAAATCAAGAAAATACTGAAAATTATTTTGGCGTAGTTGTTGAAAAAATAAAATGTTTTCGAATATATATTCTTGTTTGGATCCTGATTCTGCCCTACTCTTTCCCTTTCCCCTAGAGCAGTTGATTGAAACTTTCAGAGACTTAGTTGCCTAAACTTCAAAACAATTCCAACTGTAAAATGATTATTATAACAATTATGAGAACATGCACTGAGCACAGTTTCTGGGGCACAGTACATTCCGAATGAATGTTATTTATTATTATCATCATTTATTATTAACTTATTAGAACTTGAAAGCAGTTCACTGTATTATTAGCTATGCTCATTAATATAATCACTCTGGCTATGAAGTGAAATATAAATTGTACCTACTTTTAATTGCATAATCCCTGAATCTCTTGATGTGATCTTTAAAATTTATGTTTAAAGTATACATTGTACCTACTTTTTCTATGTATGTCCAACCATGATGAAGTATTTGATCTCCACGTATGAAAATGTTTAATGATCATCATAGTATGATAGGTTAATTATGATTTTCTATATGCTAAGACACATATAATTTCTGTGAAATAATTATTGCAGCTTGTGCCATTGGACCATATTTTAACTTTTTACTATCTGTTAATCTATTGCTTAAAATATTTAGATATAATTTTAATTATATAAGTGATTATTTGTATGTATTAGAAAAGGAGCATTAAAAAGTATTTATTTTTATAGCAGTATAAAAGATAAAATAATTTACTATCCCCAACTTATAAGTTGCAGAAGCATATTGCTATATATTATTTTAAATTCAATAAATCACAAACAGTTGCGATTAAGCTAGAGGAAGCATTTTTACTGGTGATCAGGTATTTTAAAGAGATACATTAAAATGTTAGAATGAGCTGCAAAAATTAAAGCCATAAAAAAAGCATAGAGTCCATTCACAAGATCATTGTCTTTCATTCTGGACTTTAAGCCTACCAATGCAACTAACTTACACAAAATTACAAATTTTCATGCTAGATTCTTATTTGTAAACACCTTCTCCCTATCTTTCACACAAACATTTGAGGTTGTCAGCAAGTCAACAGTTTTGCAAATTTAGTAGTTTCATATTTTATCCAATCTAATCACTTGCCAATCAACTAAGAGAAGAAGAAAAAGAGAATCACTTCTGGAACAAAACTTTTTACATATGAACCATTTTTCCAAAAATCTTTAATATTTGACAAATCAAGCATTATGTTTTGAACTTTGAGGACAAGAATTACTATACTGCTAAAATGTTACCATATAACAAGAAGGAATTAGAATTTGTTTATAGAAGACCTGGTTAAGCTTACTCCTAACTGATTACAATAATGCCTCTGAGGAGTCTTATAACAAAATGCAGTTTGAATTATATAAAGAGGCTCATTTTTACCCAAGAAGAACTAATGCATGTTAAAACTTCATGCAAATATGAAGTAGGTATGTGGAAGCTAAATTGTATTATGTCTTAAGATAGATGTGCTATTAGATCAAATATGTTTAATTTATAGGTAAAAGCTGCACAGTTTGAATACCTGCAGTGGGATGTGGCAGACTGACACAGAATGAAATCTGAAAATAGAATCACTTAAATGGGGTTCCAGTTCCATCAAAAAAGTAGAACACTATAGAGAATATGGAGACAGGTAATACTTGGGAAGCAGGCATTATAACTGATACAATTTTAAGAAAGTTTAAGCAACATTATAGGCTGATGGACAGAGGCTATGGAAATTTCAAGACCAGTAAGATTTAGTAATCTCAGTGCAAGAAACATTGATCAAAAGACATCAGGACACAAATCCCGAGTACTGGAGTTAACCACAGAATTTCAACTCCTGAAAGTATTATCAAGACTAAGAACAGACCCTCAGGTCTAAAAAAAGTAATAGACTGGGTATCAATATGGAGATTGATCAACTTGTCAGAAATGGTATAAATGATTAAAATGGTGTTCATGATCATGGAATGTATTCTTGCCCATAAACTTGGATAAATAGAGGTCCTTGCTCCAGTCCACATATTGCACAGATTTCCTGGTTATACAAATGCAAGAATCTCTTTAGTGAAATTATCTCAGAATAGAATGGTAGGGAATGGACTTCTGGGGAAGATGAGAGTAGAAAGATTCTAAATTCACCTTGTCCCATGGATACACCTAGATTACACCCACATTAGCATAAATAACCCAGAAAATTACCCAGAGACTGGCGGAACACTCTCCACAACTAAATGTAGAGAAGAGGCCACATTGAAAAGGGTATGAAGGGTGGACACAGAAGATAAACTAACCCATATGACTGTGGGAGGGAAGGACACCACAAGCATGGAGAAGGGAGGGGTATAGACCCTACACCAGGCACCGGGAAAATGAATCCCCGTAACATTTGCCTGCACTGGTAAGATGAATCCCCATAACATTTGCCTTTGAAAAGCAGAGGGGCTTAACTTCTTGAGTTTTTATAATCAGTGGGGCTTAACACCTGGAACTTTAAAAGTCAGCAGGCTCAGCTATGGGAGAGCCAGAGGATGATGGGAAATGGATTCTTTGCCCTTTATGAGACAACATAATAAACAGCCTTGCTGAGATGCAGTAGAAAAGCAGCAGTCTGAAAAATGCCTGGGGTACATGGGAGGGAGATTTGTTTATTAATCTCAGGGCTGTGCTGGAGGAGATGTGATCTTTAGGAGACTTCTCTAAGAACAAAAGAGCTGGTGAGCACCATTTCCCTCCCCTGCCTAACTGCCCAGACTAGAAACATGGACAAGTGTGGGAACCAGTGCAAACTCTCTCCACCTAGCTTGTTAACAGCACACTCAGTCTTGTGCTCTTTTGCTGACACACCCCCTCCAACATGCCCTCAGCATGAGTCCTTCCAAAGTGGTGCCACAAGTGTGGCAGTTCGCAAGCAGCACCATTCCAAAGTGACTCCTGCCCTGGACGGAGGGGAAGATAACCACAGTTCCACTGTGGCTCCAACAGTGGGCTGGGGTTGGCCATCTGTTCTGACTCTGGAACCCCCTACTAATGAAAGCTTCTCAGGAAACAACATAGGGAGAGCACTGTCAGTTCCCTGTGACCAAAACCCTGGCAAATGCCTACTCTGACCCACCTCAAGACAAAGGAGATTCTGATTGGCCCATTAACAACACAGGGACCAAACTCTGCCCACATCAGGCAAAGAGAGCCATTGTAGATAAATGAACTCAAGGCAAATCCAGCTTAGCCACAACAGTAGGGCACCTACAACAGCACAGGAGACACCTTGAAGCTCCAGTTTCTGGTGAACAGTGGACACTGTACTTCAGAGCACTATAGAACTTCTCCATAAGGCCAATACTTTCAAGAGGAGAAGGCATGGCTGACTTTCCTAACACAGAAACAGACACAGATAGTAACACAAAATGAGGACACAAAGGAGTATGTCACAAATTAAAGCAAAGATAAAATACAGTAAGAGAGCTAAACAAAATGGAGATAGGTAATATGCCTGATAAATAATTTAAAGTAATGGTTTTAAAGATACTCACTTACTTGAGAAGGGTGGAAGATCTCAGTGAGACCTTCAAAATAGATAGAAAACAGAAAAAACATCAATGAGAGTTGAAGAACTTAATAACTGAAATTAAAAATACACTAGACAGAGGGGGGCCTGGGTGGCTCAGTCACTTGACCATCCAACTCTTGATTTGGACTTAGGTCATGATCCCAGGATTGTGGGATCGAGCCCCACATTGGGCTCTACACTGAGCAAGAAGCCTGCTTGGGATTTTCTCTCTCCCTTTGCCCCTCTCCCTTGCTCTCTCTCTCAAAAGGTTAAAAAAAAATACACTAGACAGAATCAGTAGCAGATTAGAGGAAACAGAAGAATGGATTAGTGACATGGGGGACAGAGTAATGAAAATCAATCAAGCTGGACAGGAGGAAGTAAAAAGACTAATAAAAAAAGGACACAGATACATGGGCGGTTCAGTTGGTTAAGTGCCCTACTCTTGATTTCGGCTCAGGTAATGATCTCCTGGTTCATGATACCAAGCCCTGCATCAGGCTCTGTGCTGACAGCAGAGGGAGAGAGGATTCTCTCTTTCCCTCTCTCTCTGCCCACTTGTGCTCTCTCTCTTTCCCTCTCAAAATAAATAAATAAACATTCTTTAAAAATGAGAATAAATTAAGGGAACTCAGTGACACCATAAGCATAGTAACATTTGTATTATAGGGATCTCAGAAGGAGGGGAGAGAAAAGGGAGCAGAAAATCTATTTGAAAAATTAGTAGCTGAAAACTCCTCAAATCTTGGGAAGGAGACAGAAATCCATATCCAGGAAGCAGATAGCTCCAACAAAATCAACCCAAGGACACCCACAACAAGACTGATAGTAATTAAAATGGCAGAAAGTAGGGATAAAGAGAAAATTTTAGGGGCGCCTAGGTGGCTCAGTTGGTTAAGCGTCCGACTTCAGCTCAGGTCATGATCTCATGGTCTGTGAGTTCGAGCCCCGCATCAGGCTCTGTGCTCACAGCTCAGAGCCTGGAGCCTGTTTCAGATTCTGTGTCTCCCTCTCTCTCTTTGACCCTCCCCCATTCATGCTCTGTCTCTCTCTGTCTCAAAATTAAATAAACGTTAAAAAAAAAAAGAATAATTTAAAAGCAGCAAGAGGAAAGAAAAGTTACATACAAGAGAAATCCCATAAGGCCATTAGTAGATTTTCAGGAGAAACTTTGGCATGAGATATTCAAGGGCTGAAAGAAAAAATTCTGCAAGCGAGAATAATCTATATGTCAAGGCTAGCATTCAGAATAGGTGGGGAGATAAAGAGTTTTTTTCCCAGACAAACAAAAGTTAAAGGAATTCATCACCATTATATGAGTCCTACAAGAAATGTTAAAGGAGATTCTCTAAGTACAAAGGAAAGACCATAAACAGGAAAAAGAAAACTAGGAAGCATAAAAGCAATAAAATTAGGTATATTTCTAAGAATCAGTCAAGGGACTTACAAAAAAAAAAAAAAAAGAACATAAAGTATGACAACATCTACCCAAAATGTAGGAGGGTGGGAGAGAAGTAAAAACTTAGTGCTTCTAAAATGGGTTCAAACATAAGTGCATATCATCTTAAGATAGGCTATTATATGCTTAAGATGTCATATATGAACCTAATGATAACTACAAATCAAAAGTCAGAAACAGACATGCAAAAAACAAAGAAATCCAAGTGTACCATTAAAGAAACACAGACAGCAAACATGAGAGAAGAGAGCAGGAGAAGGAAGGGAAGAACTATAAAACAACCAAAAAAAAAAAAAAAAAACCAAAATGTCAATAAGTACATATCTATCAATAATTGCTTTGAAGCTAAATGGAGTAAATGCTGAAGCAAAAGATATAGGGTAATGGAATGGATAAAAAAAAAGCAAGATCCATCAATATGCTGCTTATAAGAGACTCATTTCAGACCAAATACACATGCAGATTGAAAGTGAAGAGAAGGAAAAGCACTTATCATGCAAATAGAGGTGAAAAGAAAGCACTAGAATAGCAGTACCTATATTGAACAATATAGACTTTAAAACAAAGCCTGTACTAAGAGACAAAGAAAAACACTACATAATTTTAATGGAACAATCCACCAGGAAGACATAACAATTGTAAATATTTATGTATCCAACATGAGAGCACCCAAATACCTAAAGCAGCTATTAACAAACTTAAAGGAAGTAATTGATAAAAAAAACAGTAACAGTAGGTGACTTTAGCAGCCCACTTACATCAACAGATAGATCATCCCAAAAGAAAATCAACAGGGAGAGTGGCTTTGAATGACACAATGGACTAGATAAATTTAAAAGATATTTCAGAACATTCTATCCCCAAACAGTGGAATACACATATGTTCCAAGTGCACATTGAACATTCTCCAAAATAGATCACATTAGACCAAAAAACAAGTGTCAACAAATTAAAAACTTTGAAGTCATACCATCCATCTTTTCCAACAATGCTATAAAACTAGAAATCAACTATAAGAAAAAATCTAGAAAGAACACAAATACATGAAAGTTAAACAACATGCTACTATATAATAAATGAATCAACCAAAAAATCAAGGAGGAAATCAAAAATTACATGGAGACAAGTGAAAACAAACACAGTGATCCAAAATCTTTGGGATTCAGCAAAAGCTATTTTAAGAGGAAAGTTCATAGCAATAAGACCTACCTCAAGAAGCAAGAAAAATCTCAAATAAACAAGATAACTTCACACCTAAAGGAGGTAGAAAAGGAATAACAAAGAAAACCCCAAACCAGTAGAAGGAAGGGAATAGTAAATATTTCAGCAGAAATAAATGAAATAGAAACTAAAAGGCCAATAGAATAGATGAATGCAACCAGGAGCTGGCTCTTTGAAAAGATGAACTTAATTGATAAACTTTTAATCAGACTCATTGAGAAAGAGAGAGAGAGAGAGCTCAAATAGATAAAATCAGAAATGAAAAAGGAGAATTAACAACTAGCATCACAGAAATACAAAGGATTATAAGAGAATATTATGAAAAATTATATGTCAACAAACTGGACTACTTAGAAGTGAATAAATTCCTAGAAACATATAATCTCCCAAAACTGAATCAAGGAGAAATAGAAAACTTGAGCAGACATATAACCAGTAAAGAATTTGACTCAGTAATAAATAAAAAAAAAAAAAAAAAAAAAAAAAAAAAAAAACCTCCCAAACAACAGAAGTCCAGGGTAAGAAGTTTTCACAGGTGAATTCTAACAAATATTTAAAGAGTTAATAACTATTCTTGAACTATTCCAAAAAATAGAAGAGAAATAATAGCTTCAAAAATCATTCCATGAGGCCAGCATTATCCTGATACCAAAACCAGAGAAAGACACTACAAAAAAGAACTACAGGCCAATATCTCTGATGAAACTGGATGCAAAAATCCTTAACAAAAATATTAGCAAGTCAAATAAAATATACATTAAAAAATAATTTACCACAATCAAGTGGGATTTATTGCTAGGAATCAAGGGTGGTTCAAAATTCACAAATCAATCAATGTGATACAATACATGAACAAAAGAAAGAGTAAAGAACATATGATCATTCAACAGAAGCAGAAAAACAATTTGGCAAAGTACAACATCAATTCATGATAAAAGCTCTCAACAAAGTAGATTTAGAGGGAACTTACCTCAACCATAATAAAGGCTATATATGAAAAAACTCACTGCTGACATCATCCTCAATGGGGAAAAACAGTGATTTTCCCCTAAAGTGAGGAAGAAGACAAAGATGTCCACTCTCACCACTTTTATTCAACAGAGTACTAGAAGTACCAGCCACATCACTGGGACAAGAAAAGAAATAATAGGCATCCAAACTGGTAAGAAAGAATTAAAACTTTCACTATTTATAGATGAAATGACACTATAAATAGAAAACCCTAAAGACTCCATCAAAAAACTACTAGAACTGATAAATTCACTAAAATAGCAGGATACAAAATCAATATACACAAATCTGTTGCATTGCTATACACCAATAATGAAGTAGGAGAAATTAATAAAACAATCCCATTTATAATATCCCCTTAAATAATAAAATACCAAGAAACAAACTTAACCAAGGAGGTGAAAGACCTATATTCTGAAAACTATAAAACATTGATGAAAGAAACTTAAGAGGACACAAGCAAATAGCAAGGTATGCCATGCTTATAGACTGGAAGAACAAATATTTCTAAATGTCCATATTATCAAAGCAATCTACAGATTTAATGCAATCCTTATCAAAACGTCAAGAGCATTTTTCACATATGTAGAATAAATAATCCAAAAATTTGTATGGAACCACAAAAGACCCCAAAGAGCCAAAGCAATCTTGAAAAAGAAGAGTGAAACTGGAGACATCATAATCCCAGATTTCAAAATGGACTACAAATCTGTAGTGATCAAAACAGTATGGTACTGACACATAAACAGATACATAGATCAATGGAATACAAGAATCCAGAAATAAACCCATAATTATATGGGCAATTAATGTATGAAAAAGAAGGCAAGAATATGCGATGGGAAAAAGTCTCTTCAACAAATGGTGTTGTGACAACTGGACAATAATATCCAAAAGATTAAACTGGATCATGTTCTTATACCAAACACAAAAATAAACTCAAACTGCATTTAAGATCTCAATGTGAGATCTGAAACCATGAAAATCCTAGAAGACAGGACAGGCCATAATTTCTCTGACATTTCTCTAGAAATGTTTCCTAAGGCAAGGGAAACAAGAATAACAAGTAACTATTGGGACTACTTCAAAATAAAAAGCTTCTACACAGCAAAAGAAACAACCAACAAAACTAAAAGACAACTAATAAATGGGAGAAGATATTTGCAAATGACATATCCAATAAAGGGTTAATATTTAAAATTTATAAAGAACTTATACAACTCAATACCAAAAAAACCCACAAATAATCCAATTCAAAATGGGCAGAAGACATAAGCAGAAATTTCTCCAAAGAAGACGTACAGATGGCCAACAGACACATGAAAAGGTGCTCAACATGACTCACCATCAGGAAAATGCAAACCGAAACCACAATGAGACATTACCTCACATCTGTCAGAATGACTAAAATCAAAAACACAAGAAACACCGAGTGTTGGTAAGGAAGTGGAGAAAAAGGAACCGTCATACACTGTTGGTGAGAGTACAAATTGGTTCAGCTACTGTGAAGGGTATAGAGGTTCCTAAAAATATTAAAGACAGAATTACATTGGAATAAGTAATTAAGCTATTGGGTATTTACCCAAAGGATGTGAAAACAGTAGTTTGAAGATATATGCACCGCTGTATTTATTGCAGCAGTACTTACAATATCCAAAATATGGAAGTAACCCGTGTCCATTTATAGATGAATAAAGAAGAGGTAGTATATGCACAGTGGAATATTATTCCACCATAAAAAAGAATGAAATCTTGCCATTTGCAACAACATGGATGGATATGGAGGGTATAATGGTAAGTGAAATAAGTCAGTCAGAGAAAGAGAAAAACTATATGATTTCACTCATATGTGTAATTTAAGAAACAAAATAAATGAACAACAACAACAAAAGGGACAAACCAAGAAACAGACTCTTAACTACAGAGGAAAACTGGTGGTTACCAGAGGGGAGGGTCGGGGGATGGGCAAAATAGGTGAAGGGGATTAAGAGTACACTTACATGAACAGTACTGAGTAATATATACAACTGTTGAATTACTATATTGTACACCTGAAACTAATATAACACTGTATGTTAATTATACTGGAATTAAAAACCAAAAGGATTGTAGGGAATGGATTGGTTCAACTTTCCTAGATAAAGCTAAATTCTTTTTTTCAAAAAGACTTCAATGTGCAGTTCCACCAGCAAAGAATAAGTTCCCATTCTCAAGTGTTCATCATTTCTTGACTTTTCAAAATTTTGGACCATCTCATAAATTTTGAAATAGTACAGAATTGTAATTTTAATTTGCATTTCTCTGAGGAGCTTTTTATATCTTGTTTTTCTTTAACTATTTTATTACCATAGTTAATTATTTTAAAAATTCAAATTAGTTAACATACAGTGTAGTCTTGCCTTCAGGAGTAGAACCCACGGATTAATCTCTTACATATGACACCCAGTGTTCATCCCCAAATGTGCCCTTATTTAGGGCACGTTTAACTCTATTTAACCCATACCCCCATCCACGTCTCCTACAGTGACCCTCAGTTTGTTATCTGTATGTAAGAGTCTCTTATGGTTTGCCTCCATATCTCCTTTTACATTATTTTTCCTTACTTCTATGTTCATCTGTTTTAAATACTTTTTGGCCATTCATTTTTCTTAGGTGAAATGACATATTCTCTTTTTGCCAGTGTTCTGCAATGCTGTTTGTATTTTCCCTTTAAATTTAGATTTTTTTCTAAATACAAGACTTTTATTTATTTAAATGTTGCTTTTGTCTCCTGCTTATTTGTGGATTATCTGTTCCATCACTTCATGGAATTTTTTGGTGGAATAAAGTTTAGTGTATTTAGATGTATGAATCATTTCCTTTATTGTTTTTACTTTTTATATTTTCTTAAGAAGTGTTTTTTATTTCTTGATTCTAAACATATCTATATTTTTCTTCTAATATTTTCATAAGTTTGCCTTCATTATTAAAGTATGCATTAATCAGTCAGTGGACATTTGGGTTCTTTCCAATATTTGGCTTTTGTTGATAATGTTGCTATAAACAGAAGGGTACATGTGCCCCTCTGAATCAGTATTTTTGTATCTTTTGGATAGATATCTAGTAGTGCAACTTCTGGATCATAAGGTAGTTCTATTTTTAACTTTGTGAGGAACCTAGAACACATCATGGTAAGTGAAATAAGTCAGTGAAAGAGAAATACCATATGATTTCACTCATCTGTGGAATTTTAAAAACAAAATAGATGAACATAGGGGAAAGGAAAAGGGAGAGAGAGAGAGAGAGAGAGAGAGAGAGAGAGAGAGAGAGAGGCAGGCAGGCAAACCATTAGACTCTCTTAACTATAGAGACCACACTGAGGGTTGTTGGAGGGGAGAAGCAGGAGGACATATGTTAAACAGGTGATGGATATTAAGAAGGGTGCTTGTGATGAGCACTGGGTGACACATGTAAGTGATGAATCACTGGATTCTACTCTTGAAACCAATATCACACTGTATGTTAACTAACTAAAATTTAAATAAAAACTTGAAACATTAAAAAAAATAAAGGATGCAATATGGAGTTAACTTTTGTATGTGACATGAGAGGAATCTAATTTTGATTTTTAAAATATGAATTATCAGTTGTCCTCTATCATTTACCAAATAGTCTATCATTTGTCATTAATTTATGTACCTAATTCTGGGTTCCTTCTTCTCATCCACCAAACTATCTTTCTTACTGTGACTTTATAATAAATCTTGGTAACACAGGTCTCTTCACATTTTTACTTCTCCTAAATACCCTTGCACTTCCATATTAAATAAAAAATCATCTAGTCAATTGTGAAGAGAACAGGTTGGGATTTTGATTAGAACTTCATTTACTCTATAAACCAAGATAGATAAACATGTATGTTATAAGTCTTTATTCCATGCTATATATCTCCACTTATTTTGATTTCTTAAGTCATTCAATGAAGGTTTATGATTTTTCTATTAAGAAAATTTATATTTATTTCAAGAAAACATACTTGTATTCCTATTATACACTATATCTTTTAGTTTGCATTTTCTAATCTTTTATTACTTATATGGAGAAACACAACTGAATTTCATATATTGACCTTTTAATAAGTGACCTTGTCTTCTGTTTATTCTAATGATTTAAACTTTGGTTTCTTTTGTATTTTGTATTTCATACATAGGCAGTTCTATCTTCTGCAAATTATGATGGCTTTTTAAACAATCCAGTCTTTATATATTTTCCTATTCTTAGCGTGCTTACTAAAGTGTCCAATGTGATGTTAAATAAAAGTGGAGAGACAGGATGCTTTAGCTCAGATCCTTCAGAAAGTAGAGCTTGGGAGGGTACTCCTTATGTAAGGTGAATGCTCACAATGGAAGAGTGACAAATAAAAGGAAATTAAGCAAGTAAGATGATAACCAACAATAAAACAAAACAAACAAAAAACCAAAATAATGTGTTACAGTGACCCACGAAGAGACCTAGTAGATTAGTCATTAGATGTGTTAGCTTGATAAGTGGGGTTATCCCAGAAAAGGAAAACTACATGTCAGAATCTTGTCCAGAAGAGAGAGAGAAAGAGAGAGAGAGAGAGAGAGAGAGAGAGAGAGAGAGAGAGAGAAGAAGTTAGCTCCTTTATGTTCTTCAATTTTCACTGGCCAAGGTCCATTAATGACTGAACTTCTGATGTGTATTATCTGGTGGCTGCACTGGAAGCCAGATCCCATGTCTTATGCTATGTGGTATTTTGCCTAAGTCTGAAAATGGAGAAGTATTAACCAAGAGGGAAGAAAAGGGTCAAGGGACTCTGAGAACCCCCACAGGCTTGTAACTTAGTAGAGCAAACATCTTTATTCTGTCCTTGATTTTATGGTCTGATTTTAACATTTACCTTTGCCTTTATATTTGCTGCATGATTCAACAGATACATCATATCAGATTAAAGAAGTCCTTTCTAGACAAGGCCGCCTGGGGCAGAGGTGCCATCTATGGTGCTGGCTGCTGCTTTTTATTTACTAGTAAACACTGTTTCCCCACGGGACAGTCTGGGAGCGCGCAGCCCCACCCCCCGGGCCCCCCACACACACTCAATCACTGACACACACGCTCACGCACACACATATACATACACGCTAGTGCTCTTGTCTTCACAACTGCATCCCCAAATCGACAGCGTGAAGCTACTGCGGTTTCTCTTAATCTCAGCATCGTGGAGAGAAGCAGAACCGTTGTGCATCAGGGAGCGCCTGGTGCCTGTGCTGCTGCCTTGGGTACATACATAACGCAGCAGACTGCTCACTCCATCGGATATTAAAGTGTGTCATACAGAGTAGCAACGTGAGGAACAAGGAAGCCAGTAGCAGCTGAAGATATCATGAAAGGGCAGTAATATCTTCATTAGAAAATGAAAAAGAGGGGAGGAGCCAAGATGGCAGAACAGCATGGAAGCTTTCTGTGCGTCTCGCGTCCATGAAATACAGTCAGACCAACACTAAACCATCCTACACACCTAGAAAAGTGATTGAAGGATTAACACAACAATCTGCACAACCTGAACCACAGAATAAAGCAGGTATGTGGCACGGAGAGGTGAACTTGGGGAAAGAGAAGCCAGCAGTGGGCAGGGAGCCACTTTTGAAGGTTGAGAGAGGATGGAGACTGGGGCTGAGGAGAATACGGGAAAGCACCCCTCCCCAAAAGCAGCTGGAGAGAAAGTGGAAAATTGGAAACAGCCGCAGGGACTAAACTAAAAAGGGAGAAAGGAGAAAGGACAGGGTTTAAATTCCATTGCAGGAATTTAATTTAATTTCCCAATTAAATTTACAATTTAAACTGTAAACAAGGGGGGCGCAAAGGCTGTAACTCTGCAGCTCCATAACTGGCGATGCTCCGGTGGGAAGAGCGAATCCTGAGGAGCAGAGTGGGGTCCGGGAGGTTCTCAGACCACACGAGGAAAAGCGGTTCCACTACTGGAAGGACACTTTTGTTGAAGCCACCTGGTCCCAGCAGACCCCAGAAAACGGCCACATTCACTGGTGCTGGAACAAGGTCATTAAAAGTGAAGCCTGATGCCAGATGTATGTTGTGATTTTCCATAATCCCTGAAAAGCTGCTGCTACACTCTCACGAACGTTTTCTGGGGCAGGCTGGCACATGGCCGCAGTCTTTGCACACTGGCAGCAGCAGGGTCCAGCAAGCGTTCCTGGGTGCAGCTGACATTTGGCCATTGCTCATTCAGCCACTGATTGGTGAGACTCTCCTGCAGAGGGACAGAGTGGGTCAAAGATGCAGTCCTTCAGAAATAAGGGGCAAGGGAAAACAGTCGCATCTGAGACAAAACGTGGGAGAGAGGTACTGCCTACGGCTTGGTCACGGACAGAGAAGAAGCAGGGATTGGACAAAAGCTGAAGACAGAGGACCGGTGTCCAATTGCTGGTCGGGGAGAACAGACTGGGTAGCTGGGTGGCGCCATTTGCACCATTCCCGCGCATGCACATACGCACCTAGAATGCTGCAACACTCCACCCCAGTTGGCTCGCAGTGCCATCTAGTGGAGAATGGAGCCGTTACACTGAGCCCCACCCAACTAGGCCAACCTGGCTTTTCAAGAACACAAGTCTCACCGCCTCTTAGTTTATGGACTATAAAACGCTACACAGTCTGACTTGTAGGGAAAATGAGGTAATTTCAGTCCTATTTCCATCTGTTAGCAGGTCCACCTATTCAATTTTCTTTCCTTTTTTTTGGTCTCTTTTACACTACGTCTCTTTTTCTTGAAACAGAAAGAGAAATAATTCATTTTTATTTTCAATTTTTATTAAAAATATTTTATTTAATTTTTTTACTATATTTTTCACTTTTGTGTAAATTTTTTCAAATTCTATCTTGCTTCCATCATTTTGTTTTAGTCTACTTCACTGTATTCATGTTTTCAAATTTTCAAATGATTTCCTTTTTTTTCTCTTTTTTGTTTCTTTTCTTTTTCTTGAATACAGAAAGAGAAAACTCATTTTTACTCTCAATTTCTATTAAAATATTTTTCTTTAATTTTTACTATATTTTTTGCCTTTATCTAAATTTTTTCAAATTCTATTTTACCTCCATCATTTTATTTTAGTCTACTACAGTATATTCACTTTTTAAATTTTCAACTAATTTCTTTTCTTTCTTTTTTCCTTTTTGTTTCTTTTCTTTTTCTTGAATACAGAAAGAGAAAAAATTATTTTTATTTTTAATTTTTATCAAAAAATCTTTTAATTTTTTCTACTATTTTCTTTACTTTTGTGTAATTTTTTCCAAATTCTATTTTACTCCCATCATCTGATTTTAGTCTAATTCAGTGTATTCATTTTTCCAAATTCTCCAATGATTTCCTTTTTTTTCCCCACTTTTTTTTCTCTAATCTATCAAATCACTTTCAACACTGAGACCAAAACACACCTAGGATCTAGCATCATTTATTTGATTTTTTATGGGTGTGTGTTTTTAATTTTTTAATTTTAATATTTTTTAATTTTAAAAAAAATTTTCTACCTCATTAATTCCTTTTTCTCCCTTCAAAATGACAAAATGAAGGAATTTACCCCAAAATAAAGAGCATGAAGAAACGACAGCCAGGGACTTCACCAACACAGACACAAGCAAGATGTCTGAACCAGAATTTAGAATCACGATAATAAGAATATTAGCTGGAGTTGAAAACAGATTAGAATCCCTCTCTGCAGAGATAAAAGAAGTAAAAAATAGAAAGAAATTAAAAATGCTATAACTGAGCTGCGATCATGGATGGGTGCCACAGCGGCAAGGATGGATGAGGCAGAACACAGAATGAGCGATATAGAGGACAAATTTATATAGAATAATGAAGCAGAAAAAAAGAGGGAGATTAAGGCAAAAGAGCACGATTTAAGAATTAGAGAAATCAGTGACTCATTAAAAAGGAACAACATCAGAATCATAGGTGTCCCAGAAGAGGAAGAGAGAAAGATAAGGGTAGAAGGGTTATGTGAGCAAATCATAGTGGAAAACTTTCCTGACCTGGGGAAAGACACAGACATCAAACCCCAGGAAGCACAGAGGACCCCCATTAGATTCAACAAAAACCGACCATCAACAAGGCATATCACAGTCAAATTCACAAAATATTCAGGCAAGGAGAGAATCATGAAAGCAGCAAGGGAAAAAAAGTCCCTAACCTACAAGGGAAGACAGATCAGGTTTGCAGCAGACTTATCCACAGAAACTTGGCAGGCCAGAAAGGAGTGGCAGGATATATTCAATATGCTGAATCAGAAAAATATGCAGCCAAGAATTCTTTATCCAGCAAGGCTGTCATTCAAAATAGAAGGAGACATAAAAAGTATCCCAGACAAACAAAAATTAAAGGAGTTTGTGACCACTAAACCAGCCCTGCAAAATTTTAAGGGTGACTCTCTGAGGGGAGAAGAGATGAAAATATGTGTGTGTGTGTATGTGTGTGTGTGTGTGTGTGTGTGTGTGTGTGTATACACACATGCATATATGTATACACATACATATGTATGTGTATATGTATATACACATACATATGTATGTATATATATACACACATATATGTATGTATGTGTATACACACACATACATATATATCAAAAGCAACAAGATTAGGTAGGATCAAAGAACACCACCAGAAACTCCAACTCTAAAAGCATCATAATGGCAATAAATTCATATCTTTCAGTACTCACTCTAAATGTCCATGGACTCAATGCTCCAATCAAAAGACATAGGGTAACAGAATGGATAAGAAAGCAAGATCCATCGATATGCTGTTTACAAGAGACCCACTTTAGCCCTAAGGACACCTTCAGATTGAAAATAAGGGGATGGAGAACCATCTATCGTGCTAATGGTCAACAAAAGAAACCCAGAATAGCCATACTTATATTAGACAATCTATATTTTAAAATAAAGACTGTATCAAGAGATGCAGAAGGGCATTATATCCTAATCAAGGGGTCTATCCACCAAGACCTAACAATTGCAACCTTTTATGCACCAAATGTGGAAGGACCCAAATATATAAATCAATCACAAACATAAAGAAACTCATCAATAATAATACCATAATAGTAGGAGATTTCAACGCCCCACTCACAGCAATGGACAGATCATCTTATCAAAAATTCAACAAGGAAACAATGGCTTTGAATGACACACTGGACCAGATGGACTTAACAGATATATTCAGAACATTTCATCCTAAAGCAGAATATACATTCTTCTCCAGTGCATGTGGAATGTTCTCCAGAATACACCATTACTAGGACACAAGTCAGCCCTAAGTAAGTAAAAAAGATCAAGATCATACTGCTCATATTTTCAGACCACAATGTTATGAAACTCGACATCAACCACAAGAAAATATTTGGAAAGGTAACAAATACTTGGAGACTGAAGAACATCCTACTAAAGAATGAATGGACTAACCAAGAAGTTAAAGAGGAAATTAAAAAGTATATGGAAGTCAATGAAGATGATAATACCACAACCCAAAGCCTCTGGGACGCAGCAAAGGCAGTCCTAAGAAGAAAGTATATAGCAATCCAGGTCTTCCTGAAGAAGGAAGAAAGATCTCAGATACACAACCTAACCTTATGCCCTAAGGAGGTGGTAAAGGAAGAGCAAATAAAACCCCAAACCAGCAGAAGACAGGAAATAATAAAGACTAGAGCAGAAATTAATGCTATAGAACCAAAAACACAGCACAGATTAATGAAACTAGAAGCTGGTTATTTGAAAGAATTAACAAAATTGATAAACCACTAGCCAGTTTGATCAAAAAGAAAAAGGAAAGGACCCAAATAAATAAAATCAAGAATGAAAGAGGAGAGATAACAACCAACACAGCAGAAATACAAACAATAATAAGAGAATATTATGAGCAATTATATGCCAATAAAATGGGCAATCTGGAAGAAATGGACAAATTCCTAGAAACATATACACTACCAAAACTGAAACGGGAAGAAATAGAAAATTTGAACAGACCCATAACCAGTAAGGAAGTCAAATTAGTAATAAAAAATCTGCCAAAAAACAAGAGTCCAGGGACAGATGGCTTTCCAGGGGAATTCTACCAAACATTTAAGGAAGAGTTAACACCTATTCTCTTGAAACTGTTCCAAAAAATAGAAATGGAAGGAAAACTTCCAAACTCTTTCTCGGAAGCCAGCATTACCTTGATTCCAAAACCAGACAGAGACTCCACTAAAAAGGAGAACTATAGACCAATTTCCCTGATGAACATGGATGCCAAAATCCTCAACAAGATATTAGCCAACTGGATCCAACAATACATTAACAAAATTATTCACCACGACGAAGTGGGATTTATACCTGGGATGCAGGGCTGGTTCAATATCTGCAAAACAATTAACGTGATTCATCACATCAATAAAAGACAGGACAAGAACCATATGATCCTCTCAGTAGATGCAGAGAAAGCATTTGACAAAATACAGCATCCTTTCTTGATAAAAACTCTCAAGAAAGTAGGGATAAGAAGGAGCATACCTCGAGATCATAGAAACCACATATAAACAACCTAACGCTAATGTCATCCACAATGGGGAAAAACTGAGAGCTTTCCCCCTAAGGTCAGGAACAAGAAAGGGATGTCCACTTTATCCACTGTTATTCAACATAGTATTGGAAGTCTTAGCCTCTGCAATCAGACAACACAAGGAAATAAACGGCATCCAAATCGGGCAGAAGGAGGTCAAACTTTCACTCTTCGTAGATGACATGATACTCTATATGGAAAACCCAAAAGATTCCACCAAAAAACTGCTAGAACTGATTCATGAATTCAGCAAAGTTGTAGGATATAGAACCAACACACAGCGATCGGTTGCATTCCTATACACCAACAATGAAGCAACAGAAAGAGAAATCAAGGAATCAATCCCGTTTACAGTTGCACCAAAAACCATAAAATACCTAGGAATAAATCTAACCAAAGAAGTGAAAAATCTATATGCTGAAAACTACAGAAAGCTTGTGAAAGAAATTGAAGAAGACACAAAAATATGGAAAAAGATTCCATGCTCTTGGATAGGAAGAACAAATATTGTTAAAATGTCAATATTACCCAAAGCAATCTACAAATTCAATGCAATCCCTATCAAAATAACACCAGCATTCTTCGCAGAGCTCGAACAAAAAATCCTAAAATTTGTAGGAAACAGAAAAGACCCCGAATAGCCAAAACGATTTTGAAAAAGAAAACCAAAGCAGGAGGCATCACAATCCCAGACTTTAAGCTATACTACAAAGCTTTAATCATCAAGACAGTATGGTACTGGCACAAGAACAGACACTCAGATCAATGGAACAGAACAGAGAACCCAGAAATGGACCCACAAACGTATGGCCAACTAATCTTTGACAAAGCAGGACAGAATATCCAATGCAATAAAGACAGTCTCTTCAGCAAGTGGTGCTGGGAAAACTGGACAGCGACATGCAGAAGAATGAACCTGGACCACTTTCTTACACCACACACAAAAGTAAACTCAAAATGGATGAAAGACCTCAATGTAAGACAGGAAGCCATCAAAATCCTCGAGGAGAAAGCATGCAAAAACCTCTTTGATCTTGGCGACAGCAACTTCTTACTCAACATGTCTCCGGAGGCAAGGGAAACAAAAGCAAAAATGAACTAGTGGGACCTCATCAAAATAAAAAGCTTCTGCACAGTGAAGGAAACAATCAGCAAAACTAAAAGGCAACCGACAGAATGGGAGAAGATATTTGCAAATGACATATGAGCTAAAGTGTTAGTATCCAAAATCTATAAAGAACTGATCAAATTCAATACTCAAAAAACAAACAATCCAGTGAAGAAATGGGCAAAAGACACGAATAGACACTTCTCCAAAGAAGACATCCAGATGGCCGACACATAAGAAATGCTCAACATCACGCAACATCAGGGAAATACATATCAAAACCACAATGAGATATCACCTTACACCTGTCAGAATGGCTAACATTAACAACTCAGGCAACAACAGATGTTGGCGAGGATATGGAGAAAGAGGATCTCTTTTGCATTTTTGTTGGGAATGCAAGCTGGTGCAGCCACTCTGGAAAGCAGTATGGCGGTTCCTCAAAAAACTAAAAATAGAACTACCCTATGATCCAGCAACTGCACTACTAGGCATTTATCCAAGGGATACAGGTGTGCTATTTCGAAGGGACACATGTACCCCCATGTTTATACCAGCACTATCAACAATACCCAAAGTATGGAAGGAGCCCAAATGTCCATTGATGGATGAATGGATAAAGAAAATGTGGTATATTTATACAATGGAGTATTACTTGGCAATCAAAAAGAATGAAATCTTGCCTTTTGCAACTATGTGGATGGAACTGGAAGGTATTATGCTAAGTGAGATTAGTCAGTCAGAGAAAGACAAAAATCATATGACTTCACTCATATGAGGACTTTAAGAGACAAAACAGATGAACATAAGGGAAGGGAAACAAAAATAATATAAAAACAGGGAAGGGGACAAAACAGAAGAGATTCATAAATACGGAGAACAAACAGGGTTACTGGAGGGGTTGTGGGAGGGGGGATGGGCTAAATGGGTAAGGGGCACTAAGGAATCTACTCCTGAAATCATTGTGGCACTTTATGCTAACTAATTTGGATGTAAATTTAAAAAAAATAAAAAATAAAACAAGTTATTAAAAAAAGAAAAAAGAAAAAAAAAGAAAATCAAAAAGAACCCCAACATTATGTGATCCTAGCTCTTGTGCATTGGGGAAACAAGGATTGATAAAGGAAGACTTCTACTTCATTCATTGTAAAATATCAAACATGATGGATTTGACAGTCTTTTTCCCCTCGACCTCCCCCACAGTATTCTGAGATTCATCCTCCTACTTCTTGAGCTCACCCAAGCCTATTGACTGAGCCAAGAAAACAGACTACTCTCCTCCTCTTCTGACTCATGCCAAAAAGTCATGTAGAAATTCAAAACATGTCTCATATCACAAAACTTAAAATGGAAAACTTTCTTGTCCCTGACTTTGAAATATTCTTTAGTATTCTGACATTTGTGTAATCAAGTGAATACTGTTTAAAACAAAAACAGGGGCGCCTGGGTGGCTCAGTCGGTTGGGTGTCCGACTTTGGCTCAGGTCATGATCTCGCGGTCCGTGAGTTAGAGCCCCGCGTCAGGCTCTGTGCTAACAGCTCAAAGCCTGGAGCCTGTTTCAGATTCTGTGTCTCCCTCTCTCTCTGATCCTCTCCCATTCATGCTCTGTCTCTCTCTGTCTCAAAAATAAATAAACACAAAAAAAAATTTTTAATAAAAAAAAAATAAAAACAAAAAACAAAACAAAAATAAAGGAGTCCTTTCTACTCCAAGGCAGAGTTTTTATCAAGAATAAATGTTACAGAATATATAAAGATGCCAATTAAGCATATAAAAAGATTCTCCATATCATATGTCACCAGGGGAATGCAAATTAAAACAATGAGATACTACTACACAGCTATTAGAATGGCCAAAATTTGGAACACTGACACCAAACACTGGTGAAAATGTGTAGCAACAGAAACTATCAGTGGTTGCTGGTGGGAATGCTAAGTCATATGTGACTTTGGAAGACAGTTTGGTGATTTCTTATAAAACTAACCATACTCTTATCATAAGATCTAGCAATCATTATTATTATTATTATTATTATTATTAATAACAGAACAATTATTAAAAACTTATGTTCACACAAAAATTTGCACATGATGTTCATAGAAGCTTCATTCATAATTACCAAACTTTGAAGCATCCAAGATGTCCTTCAGTAGGTAAATGGATAAATAAAACTGTAGTACATCCAGACATTAAAATATTATTCAACATTAAAAAGAAATGAGCTTTTGAGCCATGAAAAGACATGGAGTAACTTGAATGCTTAATACTAAATGAAAGAAACCAGTATGGAAAGTCAACACAGTGCATAATTCCAACTATATGACATCCTGGAAAAGGAAAAAATATGCAGGTGGTAAAAAGATCATTGTTTGCCTGGGGTTGGGTTTGGGAGTTGGGGTGAGGGGGAATAGGTGGAGCACAGAGGATTTTTAGGGCAGTGAATATACTCTGTATGATATTATAATGATGGAATCATGTCATTTTATATTTGTCCAAACTCACAGAATGTATAATAACAAGAGTGAAACATAATTTAAGTTAATAACTTTGGGTTATTATGATGTGTCAATGCAGATTCATCAATTGAGACAAATATTCTACTATGGTGGTTCTGTTGAGGAGTGTATGTATGTGGGAGCAGAAAGTTTGGGGAAATCTCTGTAGTTTCTGCTCAGTTTTTCAGTGAACCTAAAACTGCTCTAAAGAAACAGTATTTTAAGAAATGAATGTTGGGTTTTATCAGATTAAGTTTACATTATACGCATATTATTTGGGGACACTGATTTTTCTTCCTCTGTGAAATGAGTATTTCTGTCTTTTGTCATTTTTCTGTTGAGCTAATTGTGAAAGGTTTACTGATTTGGATTAATTCTACATGTATACCAGATATTAGTCCACTATCAAGTTGCCAGTTGAATTTAGCATCTCCTTTCAATTACATAAATACTAGCTATATTACAAAAGTGGCATCACTGAGTAAATGATGGATTGTTCAATACATGGCGCTAGAACAATTCATAGCATATAGTCTAAAAAATTAATTAACTTTTCTTAACTGGGATTTATTCATAGAAGATTACAAAAACACATACAGAATTTGAAGACTAATTACAAAGAGAAAACATCACCCAGATTAAGTCATAAACACTGCATACAAAATTCAACTCCTGAAACCAGTACTACACTATTTGTTAACTAACTAGAATTTAAATAAAAATTTGAATTAAAAAAAAGGAAGATAGAAACACCTTCAGTGTCTTAGAAATAACCTGTTCATCATTAACAGATCCCATCTCTTCCTTTCTTCCTAAAGGGACCCCATCTGGATTTTTTGTAATAATTTATTTCAATTTTTCTATCAATATTTGTATCTATAATCATTAAACTACATAGACTTGCCTATTCTTATTTCTGTAAACAAAATGTTGATGCTTCCATTGTTTACTTTCATCCATCAAACCTCAGGTCCCCTTTCTTTTCCTTGAATTGTTTCTCATGAAAGAACACTCTCCCTACTGTAACAGCCTGAATAAAATTATCTCCTTAATGCATTTTGCCTTTCAATACACACACGTCACCTTAAAGGATGAGAGGGGAGGAAATGTTTTAGGCAAGAAAAAAAAGTAGATTTAGTTATACCAATAATGGCTTTGGGTGGTTAATTGTGTGTGACATTGGTGTTAAGAGATAGTTTGCAAAAATAGGTAAAAGTATGATTCCCATCAGATATAAATATGAATGCATGCTAGATATATTATTTAATTCTTAATGAAGAAACCAAGAAATGTTATAATGGGTTCAACATAGAATCTAAGGAACAGACACATTTCTAGATCAGGAGTATTAAAATGAATGTATAAATGGAGGTAAAATGAACTTCTGCGGCAGGAAAGGGAAATCAACTGAACTACTGCTTGACAAAGACGAGTTTCCATGGGATGTTTTTCCTTGCTCATGGTTATCTACAAATCATGGATTTGTAAAATAGCTCCCATAAAAGTAAATCCCATAAAGCTGAATATTGTCCTATAGACAATGCATAATTTTTTCATTGAACCAGTTATTTTTCCTACAGTGACATCAGTCCTTTTGTCCTGTTCACTTACAGGATCAATATTGTCATATTTAACACAACAGATGACTACTGTGATGAACACTGCAATGTTATTTTTCTTCCTTTTTGTTATTATGTCTCCTTTCAAATCACTGGAATGCCTATATTAGTCTTTTTCTATTACATTTTATGTTCCACTCCCTGTGCAGCATGTCCAACTGCATTTTTTCTTTTTTTCCTCATAAACCTATTCGGACTTGAAGTTTCCTCACACAAATGAAGACTTTGTAGTGGTTCAGTAGCTCAAAGAAGCAGAGAGAGCCCCTCGTTGCTTGACAAACGATGTATTTAAAGAACAGACATGATATCCATTATTGTCTGATTGCTACGTGAATTTGTGACTTGGCATTTAGTGGTGGTATTTTTTTTTTTAAATAATGACATACCCTTGTGCTGCATTGTAGGGCTTCTGTTTCAAGACTTCTCTTGTTTATCATTATTTGAAAGCCCTGTTTAGAGCTGAAGACATTCAGGGAAAGGTTTTTGTATAAGCAATTAAAGCCCGCTTCTGAATTTTATTGTAAGTCATCGTTACCTGAAAGTACCAGTTTTACTAATTTGAGAACTGTGTAGGAACAGATTCCACTTCCTATTCACCATACATTTAATACCCTTCCGAGTCAATTTCCTCATATTTTAGTTGTTTTTATTTGTTTGTTGTTTTAAATATTCAAAATCTGTTTTTTTCCCTGTGTGGCAATGGAAGTCATATGCACAGAGCTCATGAATTTCTAGGTGCAGTTGGATAATGCAGGGATTGAGAGCATGGATAGCATGGATTTTATTTCCCACGTCTACCACCTAGTAGTTATACAAATTCTTGAAGTGTTATTTTCTTCTTATATAAAACTAGAAACAAAGCTCAATGAGATAGTTCCTGTAAAGTGCTTCATACGGTGGGCATTTAATAATAAATACTAAATAATTATTAGCTATTATTACATCATAATTCCCTGCTTTCCCCTTTCCCTTGCTCTTGGGTCCTTCTATATGCTTGAAAACAAACTTAGAGGGTGAGTACTACTGGAGAAAGTAATAATAATAGTTGGTATTTACTGAGAATTAACTAAACACAATTCAACATACAAATTACTTTTATGTCTCTAAGTGGAAAATTTTCCCTGAGTAAAAACAAATCTTTTTCATAATATTTTAAAAATAACAACTTGAAAAATAACTCACATACCGTACAATACACACATTTGAAATACAATTCAGTGGCGTTTCAAATACTGAGTGAGTTATGCTGCCATTACCACAATCAACTCTACATTTTCATCACCTCCCTGAAAACCTCATACTTACATTTATTCCCAACCCCCAGCCCTGGGCAACCAGTAATCTACTCTCTCTTTCTCTATGTATACAGATTTACCTATATTGGACGTTTCATATACATGAAATCATACAATATGGGGCCCTTTATGCCCAGTTCCTTTCACAAAGCATAATATTTTCAAAGTTCATGCATGTTGTAGTATGTATCATTACTTCATTTTTTATTAATGGATATTATTTCATGATAGGGATATACTACATTTTGCTTATTTACTTATTAGTTGATAGACATTTATGTTGTTTTGAGTTCTGGCTGTTATGAATAAAAATGCTGCAATGAATATTTGTGTACAAGGTTTTGTGTGGTCATATGTTTTCATTTATCTCAGGTATATGCCTAGGAGTATAACTTCCAGATCATAAAATAAATGTATGTATAACCTTTTATGTTTTATTAAAAATATTTGACATACAAAAAACTGTAAATAACTAATGTATACAACTTAATTAATTTGGAGATAAATGTATACCCATGAAACTATCATCACAATCTATGCCACAAAACTGTCCATTACCTCCAGAAAGTTTCCTCCCACCCTTTTATTTATTATTATTGTAATAATTATTATTATTTGGGGATCAGAACCCTAAACATAAGATCTACCTTGTTACCAAGTTTTTAAGTATACAACACATAGTTGATGTTAAATTGGAAGAAGAAGATAAAATAAAGTTCAGTTAGATTAAGATTGCTAATATTTGAATTTAAAATTGGGAGTTTATCCTGAAATTTTTAGGATTCTTATATGGTTCATAAATGAAGAAGAAGGAGGCAGGAAAGTCAGAACCGGAGAGATGGCTTTTCCATGAGAAAGATTAACTGGCCATTGCTAGCTTTGACGAAATGTGGGGGGGGGGGGGGGCTCTAAAAGGTGGAAAGGTCTAGAAAATGGGTTATCTAATAGACTTCTGGGGGAAAAAAAACAAAAACAAAAAACAACAACAAACAAGTTCCAGCACCTTGATTTTACCTTGGTCAGATCCAGTTGAATTTCTGACCTTCAGAATGATATAGGATGATAAGTTGGTGTTGTTTTAGGCCACTAAATGTGTACTAGTTTAGTATAGCAGCAATAGGAAACTGATGCATACGGCTTGAATTAGAATAGGACTAGGTGTATAAAAAGGAGTGAAGAGTATGGGGAGACTTTTTGGAGCTAGGTTCTATAAAGCATGGTGATGGATTAGATTGGGTGGAGTTTGGTGAACAAGATATAAATAAAAACTTTCTTCAGGATTGGGCTTTTAAAAAATCCAAATGTTTAGCATAACCAGATGTTGGCAAACTTTTTTTTTTAAGTTTGTTTATTTGTTTGAGAGAGACAGTATGTGTGTGAACAAGGGGAAGGGGCAGAAGAAGACAGGGAGAGGGAGAGAATCCCAAGCAGGTGCCACACTGTGAGTACGAAGTCGGATGTGAACCTCAAACTCAGCAACCATGAGATCATGACCT
Organism: Felis catus; assembly: GCF_018350175.1. Taxonomy (NCBI): domain Eukaryota; kingdom Metazoa; phylum Chordata; class Mammalia; order Carnivora; family Felidae; genus Felis; species Felis catus. The sequence continues at coordinate 94,581,875 of NC_058373.1, read as the reverse complement.
GTGCCAAAATCAAGAGTCATACGCTTAACCAACTGAGTTACCCAGGCACCATGACAAACTTTTCTGTAAAGGGCCAGACAGTAAATATTTCATGTTTTATGGGCCAAATGGTCTCTAGCTACTCAATACTATCATTGCAGGTGGAAAGCAGTCATAGATAATATGAAAACAAATGGGCATGGCTAAGTCAGAATGAAAGTTGATTCACAAAACCAGGCTGCAAGTCAGATTTAGCCCACGCTGTGTAGTTTTTCAACCTTTGATGTAGACTATCAGAGCATTATGTGAAATTTTCCATTTTCTTAAAAAATAAATGTATGCCACTTCATAGAGATGGCACCACCATCACAAAAGAAGAACAAACCCTTCATTATGAAAGACGTTGTGAGGTAAACCAATGGACTGTAAGTGTGATTTATTACTATTATTGGTAGTAGCAGTAGTTCTAGTTAACATTTCTTGCACATTTAGCCCTAAGAATTTTTTATGTACTATGTTGTTTAAGCTTCTCAAAACGCAATGAGCTACTTGTTATCATTATCCCTGGTTTTACAAATGAGGTAACTGAGGATTAGGGTATTAGTGAATAACCAAGGTTGAGGAAGAATATCTATTTCATGTTAAACAACACTAATAAGCAGAGTTGTGATTTCAATCCAAATGTGCCAAACTGAATTGCAACCAATCCCTTCAACATTGCACTGCAGTATGTGTCAATATTATAAGGCCTCTTGGTCAATCATCGCTGAAAATTGTGTCAAGGTTTATTGTAAAATATATAAATTTTTGAATGCTCAAAGGATGTTTCGATGAGGACCTAATAAGGTTTCCTTTTAAAATCACCAAACCTGGACTTGTGAAAGCCTCACATCTGACTCAGGTATATTTTTAAATAGACCTACTTAGGATATAATTACTTCTGGTCTGTGTAAAGGATGAAAACACATTTACTTCCACTGTGTATAAAAGACATACCCAGGGGGCACCTGGATGGCTCAGTTGGTTAAGCATCTGACTTTTGATCTCAGCTAAGGTCTTGATTTCAGTGTTCTGAGTTCAAGCCCTGCATTGGGCTCCATGATGGGTGTGGGGCCTACTTAAAAACAACAACAACAACAAAACAACACACACACCAAAAAAAGACACACAGGTCTGGGAAGTATATTATAATACTAGACACTGTTTAACTGTCAGGAAAAAAGGGAACATATCTTAGCCTGTATTACCATTTAGTGCCCTCAGAATCATTTCATCTATTTTAAGAACTATTCTGCTTTAAAACATTTCCCTTCTTACCTCTTTTGTTTAAAAGAAGACATTCATGTATTTCTCAACTAAATGTTTCAAAAGCCTCTCTGAGAAATCAATCTATTACCCAAGTGAAACTTACAATTAATATGGCTGATTTTAGATTAAAGGATATTAACCCTATCTGTCCAAGTGTATTTACTTTTAAGAAAAATTTATCAGTGGAATTGATTCTTCTCTACTCATCTCTTAGAATAATACTGAAAGAATAAGGCAATGTGCCTGGGTGGCTCAGTCTGTTAAGCATCCGATTTCAGCTCAGGTCATGGTCTCACAGCGCATGAGTTTGAGCCCTGTGTTGGACTCTGTGCTGACAGTGCAGAGCCTGGAGCCTGCTAGGGATTCTGTGTCTCCTTCTCTCTCTGCACCTCCCCGCCCCCCTCTCTCAAAAATAAACATTTTTTTTTAATTGAAAGAATAAGGCAATGTAATCATACATAAATTTTAGGTGAGCAGGATTATGACTTCTAATATTAAATGAAGTAGCAACATGAGAGGCTGCTGACTAGTCAGGGCTATAGCAGTTTATAGAAATGTGGTATACAGATTTTACCTACAACAGCAACACAAAATGCTTTCCCAAGAATTTTTTATGAGGAAACAAACCTTGAAAGAGAAAATCTAAAGCTCAGTATATTGTGATTAGTGATGTTAAAACAATTACATAGTTGCCTTCAGTGGAGTTTTCCTATTTGCAAACTCTTAGACCCAAATGCTTTAGCATCTTATTCATTTCACTGAACATAGAAATCCTGCATTTGTCTCTTTTGCCAGAACAAATTCCATTGTTTTTAATAAATATAAGTAAGTGCCAGAAATTTCTGTGCACAAAGTTTTGGTTTTTTTCTGTTAATATCAAAGTGTTTTTTTTGTTTTTTTTTGTTTTTTGTTTTTTTTTTTTTGAGAGAGAGAGAGTGAACATGAACAGGGGAGAGCAGAGAGAGAGGGAGAAAGAGAATCCCAAGCAGGCTCCATGCTGTCAGCACAGAGCCCAATGCAGAGCTTGAACTCATGAACTGTGAGATCATGACCTGAGCTGAAATCAAGAGTCAGATGCTTAACTGACTGAGCCACCCAGGCGCCCAATACCAAAGCTCTTATACGCAAGTTTTTGACATCATTAGCATAATACAGGAAAGAACTTTTGATAGAATAAAATCAAAGAGTTTTCTTTCAAAGCGGTATTACTGTTTTATTTTAAAGAATACCTTTGCTTTGAGGTCAACTGTGGCTTCTGTCTATAATATCTTTTAGCTAAAACCTTTAAATCATTTTTTTTTCAGTTTAAAGTGTATGTTTGCTTGTGCAAGTCTTTTATAAGAACAAGGGAATTGGAGTGGAAAAAGTAAAAAAGTGAAGATAGGTGACAATACTTCACTCTGTAGTTAATCTGAGGGTTAGAAACAAAAACGTAAAGCAGCCTGTATTCCTACAACCTAAAGACTGGGTGGCCCAGAAGGATGAAATATGGTGAAGTGGTCTACAGTGAAGGTGGGTTTGAGGGGTAAGTTAGATTTTAGTTCTAAAAAGATCTAGGTCAGGGTTATTGTGAAAGTAACTAAGTGAGAAATATCAATCAGACAAAGAGTATTTGATAGCTAATATGGAAACAGCAAAACCGCTAGATAAGCAGAGGAGGAAAAAACATTGTTCTTGTGCACAGTAATGGCTCAGCAGCTTTCTAGTACGCTAAAACTAGCTGTAATCACACATTTTCGTTTGCTACTCTCTATCACCCTGATGGCCAATTTATCCACAGTAGCATATTTACAGGCCTGTTTACAGAATTGAAATTCTTCACCAGAGCCGATGCTACATTGCCTTAGAGCACTATAGGATTTAATTGAACCAGCACGAAAGAACTGATGAATGGCTTTGCTTTGCAATGAAGAAAGTGGTGCAGGGCAGAATTTCAATGGAAGATTCTAGCCAATACTTGGTAGCTGGGATACAAAATTGCCGACTATTGAAGTGTTATCTTTTCTCTTTCTCTCCAAGCTTACATGTGCTTAATTATTATTTTCTTTGCCACATCCTCTTGTTTTTCTTTCTGTTACGTTTGCATTGGCCCTCAGTTCAAGTCTATGTGGCAGGGCCAAATCAGAGATAATTGCAGACCTCAGTCTTTTTACTTTACTATGCCTCATTAAAATATCCCCAAAGAATAGTATTTTCAGATGGCTGCCGCTCATGGAGTTACTGAAAAGGAACACTGTAACACAGCTGTAACCAAATTATGCATACCTTATACATACCTTATCGTTGGACTGCACAAACGGTACACAATTCATTTGTATCCTCTTAGGTTCCTTTTTTATGCCTGTTTCTTTTGGCCATTTGTTTATTTAAATCTTTTGTTCTCCTCTTCAGCTTGTTTTCTGTATTAAATATTTACTATTTCATTGCACTTTTCCCTCCTTACCCATGCTCATAGGCACAATCCCCCCCTTCTTATCCCTGATATTGTTATTTTGTCTTGCTTCTCTGTAGTGATAAAAATTTATTTATTTAATTTTTATTTAAATTTTAGTTAACATACAGTGCATAATTGGTATTGGGAGTAGAATTCAGAGATTCATCACTTACATACAACACCCAGTACACATCACAAGTGCCCTCCTTAATTCCCATCATCCATCCAGCCCATTCCCCATCCACATCCCTCCATCAATCCTGTTTGTTCTCTATTAAGAGTCTCTTATGATTTGTTTCCTTTCCTCCCCTTTTCCCCCTTCCCATATGTTCATCTGTATTGTTTCTTAAATTCCACATGCGAGTGAAATCATATGGTATTTTTTTTAATCTAATTGACTGATTTTGCTTAGCATGATACTCTCTAGCTCCCTGCACGTCATGGCAAAGGCAAGATTTAATTCTTTTTGATGGTTGAGTCATATTCCCTTGTATAGATACACCACCTCTTCTGTATCCATTCATCAGTCAATGGACATTTGGGCTCTCTCCATAGTTTGGCTATTTTTGATAATGCTGCTGTAAACATCGTGTGCATACACTCCTTCAAATGTGTATTTTTGTATCCTTTGGGTAAATACCTAATAGTGCAATTGCCGGCTGTTAGGGAGTTCTATTTTTAGTTTTAAGGAACCTCTATACTGTTCTCCAGAGTGGCCGCATCAGTTTGTATTCCCACTAACACTGTAAGAGGGTTCCCCTTTCTCCACATCCTCACCAACATCTGTTGTTTCTTGTGTTGTTAATTTTAGCCATTCTGACATGAGGTGGTATCTCATCATGCTTTTGATTTGTAATTTCCCTGATGATGATGAGTGATGTTAAGCATCTTTTCAAGGGTCTGCTAGCCATTTGGAAGTCTTCTTTGGAAAATTGTCGGTGTCTTCTGCCCATTTCTTAACTGGGTTATTCGGTCTTTATAGATTTCTCTATTGGTAAGGTCTTTATGGATTTTGGATATCAACCCTTTATCAGATATGTCATTTGCAAATATCTTCCCATTCCATAGGCTGCCTTTTAGTTTTGTTATGGTGATATTTATTAAAAATCTCATAAAATGCATATTTGTACAAAGTATCTCCTGAAAATCAACAATTTCCCAAAAATTTGTTTCTAGTCTAGGGGATTCAAATTTTGATCATCTTCCTTTTCTTCCATTATACTTTTCTCTTTCTCTTATTCAAAAGAATTGTTTTCATTTTATTTCACTTGTTACCATGTAATAAAAACTAACTAGGACTTATATTTTCTTTTTTTAAAAATGTTCTAATACTCACTTGTTGCTTTTATTTATTTTTTTAAAAAAATTTAGAGTTTATTTTTGAGAGAGAGAGAGAGAGAGTGAGAGAGAGCGTGAGCATGAGTGGGGGAGGGGAGAGAGAGGGAGGGAGACAGAATTTGAAGCAGGCTCCAGGCTCTGACCTGTCAGCACAGAGCCTGACGCAGGGCTCGAAGTGGGGAATGGCAAGATTGTGAACTAGGCCAAAGTCAGATGCTTAACCAACTGAACCACCCAGGCGCCACCTCACTTGTTGCTTTTAATCTTGCCTCCTCAGATTTACTGAATGACTTAAAAAGTGATTAACAGAAATGATATTCCTCAATTTGGTGATTACATAACTAATTCATATGTATTTGTTTTCTCACCATCTCACTGATCTTTCTCTCTCTCTCTCCCATTCTCACTCTAACTTCCCTCTGCCTAATTTTCTTCTCTTAATATTTCTTGGTCAATTATGATTTTCTTCCACCCCTTTACTTTTATACTTGTCTCCTACCAGTTATATCTTGATTTCTCTGCCTTTTCATTTACCTGCCTACACGAGACTTCACAAATTACTACCATGATTTTATCATGCAGTTTTTATGTATGTGTTGTTCACATCACACTTTCTGTTTTTAGCACACAAATATTCAATCAAGACATAGTTACTACTGAACATGTCCCCTAGTCATTTATATGACTCAATGGAGCCTCGTGGACATTTCCTCTTTCATATTTATAAAGGCATCCATCTAATAATCTGGTCAACTTCAGGAGTAGAGGTAAGCATGATCAAAATGACATGTAATGCAAAATGCCCTTTCTCTTTAACTTGGAGATTATAAAAATTACTTTTGAAGATTGTTTGATCTAATGTTAAGAACCTCACTTTGTATGTAACCTTGGGAATTTCCTCCTAAACTAGCCTATTTTTTTTTCATGTGGCCCTTGATTTATATCTTCCCTGCAACTTCCTTTACTTCTTCCTCTATTTTTTTTTTCTAGGAATGAACCAGAATATGATAGATGCAAAGCATCAGCTTAGGGAGAGCTGGCATCCTTCAAAGTTAGGTGTTTTGTTTTGTTTTTCATTTTTGTCTTGTTTTAAGAAACATATAGATCTGAAAAGAAAGAGAACAAGTGAAAAAGTGAAGTATGATTTTAACCAAGCAAGGAAATATTTAAGATCACAGAGGCAAAATAGATAAGAACTCCAACATGTTAGAAATTGGGGAAAAAGCAATGCATGGTGATTGAATGTGGAACAATACTTTCTCTTGATTACCTCCTTCCTACTCAAACTTGCTTGTCTTTCTTGGAATGCATTTTTATTTCTTACTTTACTACTATGTAAAATTAAAAATCGATACATGTTTCTCCTGAATCTTGTTGCTTGTAGTAATAAGATTTTTAGTCAGGATATTTCTTGGCTAAAATATCCAGCCAGGAAAATAGGATAGTCAGTACCTGTGAGATAACAGAGAATATAAATATTGGTGTCTGCTCCTGGTTCCTGGCACAGAGCTCCTAAAACCCTTATAAATTGCTAAGTGATAAGAACTCTAAAAGCATCTCTTATTTTGATATTAGGTATTTGGCCCTGTCCCTGAGTCAGGGCTCCTAAACCCTTGTGAACTCCTAAGTGATAAAAACACTAGGAGCATTTGGTTCTAATGACTTGACTCTGGGTGGGCTGTGGGATGGCTCCCAGATGAAGGATGGTCACCAGAAAGACCAAGCCATAATTAGAAGCTTAGCATTTTCAGCCCTAACCCCCATCCTCTAGAAAGGGAAGAGGGGCTGGAGATGAAGTTAATAATTGGGAGGGGGAGGCACCTGGGTGTCTCAATTGGTTAAGTGTCCGACTCTTGATGTCTGCTCAGGTCATGATCTCGTGCTTTGTGAGTTCAAGCTCCACATCGGGCTCTGTGTTGACAGCACAGAGCCTGCTTGGGATTCTCTCTCTCCCTCTCTCGCTGCCCACTCCCCCACCCCCACTCAAAATATAAATAAATAAATAAATAAATAAATAAATAAATAAGACTTCAAACAAAGAATTGATCATGCCTAGATGAGGAAGCCTCCATAAAATCCCAACAGTACGGGGTTCAGAGAGCTTCCAGCTTGGTGAACCCATCCACTCTGGGTGGGTGATCCACCTTAATTCCACAGGGACAGAAGCGCCTGTGCTTGAGACCCTCCTAGACCTCTCCCTCTGTATCTCTTAATCTGGCTATTCATCTGCATCCTTTATTATATCTTCTTAATAAACTAGTAAACATAAGTGCTTCTCTGGGCTGGATGAGCCACTCTAACAAATTCATTGAACCGGGAAGAAGGTGGAGGGAGCCTCTGATTTATAACCAGTTGGTCAGAAGAAGATAACCTAGGCTTGAGACTGGTGTCTGAAGTTTGTGTGTATGGTGGGGTTGGGAAGGGGGCAGCTTAGTGATGGGAATGAACCCTCTGCTTGTGGGATCTGCTGTTATTTCTGCATAGCAAGTATCAGAATGGAGTTAAATTGTAGGACACCCAGCTGACAACTGCCGACAACGCTTGTTGATGCAGGAAAAAACATCCGTGTACTTAGTGTCAGAAGTGAAGTGTTCTCTGTGAAGGTAAATGTGACACACAAGATGAAGAAACACATAGTAAGAAAGAGCTGCATTTTCCCTAGGAGGAAAAAAACCGATAGTTTTTACTTTGTAGTACCACAATAACAAAAGTAACAAAATGAGCCAAACTTAACTTCTGATCCCACAGCAGTGTGTGTGTGTGTGTGTGTGTGTGTGTGTGTGTGTGTGTGTGCATGTGTAAAGGGATGAGAAAGGGATGGCACAGATGAACCAAAGACAGCTTTCTGAATGAAGGATGAAGCTCCAATGGAAACTTCATGAATGAATGGAAAACAAAGCAACAAGCTCAAAGTGATTTGAAGGGGTGTGGTGGTACCTTTAATACAGGATATGAAGCAGATTTCAGTTGGATACAGTGAGTGAGTTCATGGCGGACAGCATGGAAAGCCAAGAGATTCCCCAAGGTATGGAGAGAGAGCAAATCACCTTTAATTAAGGGGAGTTAACACATGTAAGAAGAAACTGTTACAGGCACTATGCTGCTTTGTATATTTTATATGTCATTAAATAACTCAGTGAAACAAACATCCCACGAGTGCCTATTAAGAACTGTGCTGGGTAAGGGCACAAGGATAAATGAAGCAGCTTTCCTACACTTGAGGACTTTGTAGCTTCCTACAGGGAGCTAGACATACATGCAGATAGTGAATACATGACACAATTTGATAAATTCTACATTTCAGATAAAGTGCACAGAATAATTTGGTTTGTTTCTTTTGTTTCTGCTGAGATAAAGATGGAAAGCTTAAAGCATGAGGTTGAACATGAGTTAGATCTTCAAGGATGGGTTTCATTTTGGTGATGGAGATGAAAAAAACAGTACCCTAAGTTAAAGGTATATAGCACTGAGACATAAATGGTCAGGATCTAACTGGAAAAATGGAAGTAATTACCAGTGTGTTAGTGAAGAGTTTGTTTCAATTTTGTAGAAGGAGGTGACTGGGGCTAGATTATTATGTTGCATACTTTATTTGGGCTTAGAGTATGACTTTGATCATAGTTATGTTTTAAGAAAGTTACATATGGGGGCGCCTAGGTGGCTAAGTCGGTTAAGCGTCCACTTTCAGCTCAGGTCATGATTTCATGGTTCATGAGTTCAAGCCCCACATTAGGCTCTCTACTGTGCACACAAAGCCCATTTCAGATCCTCTGTCCCCCTCTCTCTCTGCCCCTCCCCCCGCTTGTGTGCGAACTCTCACACACTCTTTCTCTCTCTCAAAAATAAATAAATTAAAACTTAAAAAAAAAAACTTTAAAAAAAGAAACTTTTATATATGGAGTAAAAGAAAGTGACTCAGTGTGTCCAAACTTAAACGGATCAGAGATGTAGTCTCAGGCTTAGACATCGATTGCTTCAAATTACTCTTTTATTTAGATGTATATATAAATATGCCTGTGTGGTTCCCAGTCATAATGTATTTTCCAATTCCTGTGGGAGAATACTCTGCATAATATTTTAATATAGTCTTGTGTATACTTTACAAAGATTTTATGCAAGATAGTAAGTACAAGGAATTTTCTTTCCTTGAAAGGAAATGGATATATTTTAAACTTTAATAGAGGTTTACCTAGAAAATCACAGATGTGTTGGAACTTCCTTTGAATTATGAAATTATGTGAGACATAAAACTATTTTCTCTTAAAGATCAGAAGAAAATCTGAAAATCCTTTGAGCATTTCTCAACCCAAATGTACATACCAAGCAATATGGCAAATTGAAATACTTAATTAAAGTTTTCATATATATTTGCTTGGGATGTATGTGATTGAGAAGAAACATGTGCAATAGTTTTGGGTTGAATTTTCTCACAGTTTTATTTCATGGCTGTTATGCACCCCTCCACCTGAATAAAATACTTTCTTGTGGTTAAGCAATTTAGGGCAGTTTGCAGGATAAGTATCTCATCAAGATCCCGGCATGAAAAGAAGACCAAAAGGGGGCAATGCCTTGAATAGAATAACTCCCAACAGATAGATATTGATTACCAGAGAGCCAATGAACAACATGCCAAGCAGCAAAAATAATTCTCCTACAGCTGTGTCACACACAAGGCTGAAATACAAAATCCAGAACAGAAGTTGCTTTAAACCATAGAGCCTGCGTGTAAGCAGAAGGCATTTTTACTGAAGTGCTATCATTGGCCTGTTAGAACTAGAAAGGGCAGACCAGGCTTTGGCTTATGAACCAAGATATGAGAGGCACTAAGACAAAATCTCTCTCATGTGTGTGAACAACTATAATGATAAGCAGGCTGGACCTGAGAGAAGTGACAGCTGTGCTCTGAAGTCCTGGAGGTCGTGTGAGGTACAGAAATGACTCCAGGAGACACAGGCAAGAGGGTGAAACTCTACTAAACCCTTTCCCCTTCCGAGAAATGCCACTCAATGCCTTCTTTGCATTTGGTTTCTCTAAAGATTTTGTTTGAAGAAAGGCTTCAGAGGCTAATTGTTGTTTCTTGGAGAGCACTGGTTTAGACGGGACAACGCCCAATGCGGGAAACCTAATTCAAAACATTATAATGTAAAGAGGTGACATTTTCTCACCTCTTAGGTTTACACCACTGGGACTATGAATTCTCTGGAGAGACAAATGAAGGACACTTGAAGAGAAAGTCATTCCTGATCTCCTTACCCTATATTGCACTTTTTAAATATTTACAATTTTGTACAAAAGAAGAAAAAAAGTTATTAACTTGTAGAGCTTTTTCCCCCACTCAAAGTAAAAAATAATATCCAGAATTATAGAAATAAAGCTAAGGCACTTGTATTTGTTTCTTTATTCAAAAGTAAGCAATAGAATCTTGTCAGTTTTTATCCCATGAAAATGTTCGGGATCCTCTTTGTCAATTACAATTTTTTATAGACACACACACAAACACACACACACACCCTGCACACCTGCACACAAGCACAGACACTGACAGAGGGGGAATAGCTGAAGTTAAAGGCCATAGTCTTGTAAAAAAAAAAATTACAGTTTCTTTCCTTCTCAAAAGAGCACTTTTCAGGCATGCAGCAGGGTACTAGGGACATAGGGAAATAATGACAGAAAAATATTTGGTCCCATGAAAAATAATTTAAGACAGATTTGTAAATATAAAGCATGTGAAGCATAAAATATTCCACACTATTCATTTTATTCATTGAGCAAAGCTACTCTCATGGTTTGATGTTAAATGTTCGGGAAACGGCAGGAACCTAGAAGGAGTTATAGGGAAGACATGCATTTGTTCTAAGGGCATGAGCAAAGTGGGTGTGGCAGGAGGACAGGAACAGCTCTGGAGAGAAATGAAAACGGGAAGTAGATGAGGTCTGTGCTTCAATCCCATGACTCCAGTCCCTCAGCTGCTGCCTCCAGACCTAGTTTTCTGCTACAGCTTTTCAGGTCTGATAAAATTATTACTATTATTCAGATATACATGGAGGAAACCATGGGCCTTCTCCCTAAAACTGTATTTGTTGAATGCATATTCAAACAGTGGTGAGAAAAGGAACAGGAAACTTATCTCCTTCGCACCTACTCTGTGCCAGATACTTCTCAAGAGCCATTTCACCTTATCTCAGAGTTCCATGAGATATGTGTTCTTGTCGCGATTTTACAGATTAAAACTTTGAATTTCAGAGAAGTCTCTTGCCCAGTGTCACACAGTTCATAAGAAGCAGAACCTGGATTTGAGCCAGATAGAAGGTTCCTGTTTTATGACACAGGGCCAGTCAAAACCAAATACAATTAAAAACAAGAATAATTCTACTAACAGGTGATCCAGACACTGTTGGTGGCTGGTTGTAAGGACATTTGGTGACGGAGCTATCCCTCTAATCATGTTATATACATTTTCATCTCTCCGCCTCAAATACTGTATTGCTCTGAGGAAGAGATGTGTTCACAGAACAACTGGTAGTGGGGTACACTTCTAGAAACCATCCACTACAATTTTTCAAAGTCTCAGTACAGAAGAAAATTAAAATGGCATGTTGTTCATATTGCTATTTTATTCTTGTATTAAGTTTATACATAATTGGTGGGTTTAAAAAATTAATAATAATAATAACAATAAATAGTAATAATAATTAAAGAAACAATGGATTAGGCTTCTGTCAGGACAGGATTCTTGAATGCTTGGTGGTTCTCTCTCTGGTACAAAATTGAGCTGACATACTTTCATTAAATATAATAATTTCCTTAAATTAAAAAAAAATTATGCAGTTCCAAATTACTTTCCTGGGTGTTTTCATCTTGAGAACAGCAGGTGAATACGAACAAGTTCAAGCCTATTTTTATTTTCCAGTAAATCCCAAATGCCTTAGCTTTGCAAGCTAATAGAATCCAAAAAACATGCTGATCTTGGCAGGAAGGAGAGTCCTGAGAGAGACCAGGCTGAGTGAAAGAACACAGCTCTGGGTTTTTACGAGAAAAAAATAAAAGCAATCAATGTAAATATGAAAACTTTAAGGCTCTTATATTCCTAACTCCAAAATTTGAAAGATTATGTTCTAAATAAATTAACCTGAATTTCTTTTTAACCTGGATCAAGATGCATGCCAGAGTAAAACCAGTTGAAATGATATAACAATAAACACCAGGCACACATAGTACAATGAAGAAATAAATAAAATATGGTCATCGAAATCAATATGTATATTTAAATCAAAGCCATGACTAATTGTGACACCATAGGAATAATACAAAACCATTCTTTATTATGACACTGACAGTCCAATTTCTGGAATGACACTACTTTGTTGAACATGGTTGAGAATGTGTTGCTTTGATTCTGCAACACCAAGAAAACAATCTTCCAAAAAATTATTTATTTATTTTATGCTCCTTTGGTTTTATGTTCCTAAAGGTAATTGCCATTGTTAATAACACTTTTTCCTCATTTTGATATTTGCTTATTCAATTATTTGAGTGCAAGGAAATTTCTTGTAATTACAATATAAATAATAGATTTTTAGAATGAACTTAATTTCCCACTGGAGTATTGAATGAATGATTGATATTGTGGGTTTTTGCCTCATATGTAGCTTGGAGCCCTGAAATTCTATGTTCTTGCTATACTAGGAATAATTCATCTATTGAAAACAACACATTACTTTTAAATGGCAAGGGAAGTCTACCCATTACATATTTTTAAATGCATAGCAGGGAACCATTCAAAATAAACTCCTTTACCTTTTGACAAAGATAACAAGGATGATAATAAAAATGAAATTTCTCTTTGGAGGAGCCTTGTGGGCTCTTATAAATAGATATGTCTTTAATAAAATATTTATAGACTAAGTAATATTATAAGTGTCCATAAGAGTCATGATAAAGCAAATTCTACACCAGTAGCCAGATGCAACATGGAGATATTTCAAGTGAGACAATGCATCTCGTCTCTTCAACCTGTATTTGGGGCATATTTCAGGTTGTAAAGAAAAGTGGGGACCTCAGCTCATAGCTCATGTTTCAAAAGCTGAAGTCTCAGCTCAACTTGGGGCTGATCCTTACCTTTCAGACAGGTGACGGGGAATAAGCAGAGAACACAACAGAATGGCCTCTGAAGCCAGGGAGGTACAAGGGTTCATGGTGCTTCTCCAAATAGAAGTTACACTTTTATTATCATCATATGTTTTTCAAAAACAAATGAACCAGCGAATCTCTTTTTGTAGAGTTCCATGGTACACATTCAGAAATTTGCTAAATATATACTATCCCTGCCATCTAGAAGTAAAACATTAACATTTACAAAGGGATTTTCACAGCACAGCAAAGTAAAAATTTTTCCATGCACCAAGCTACATATGAAGTAAAAGTCAGTAACAGCAATCTTTCATTCAATAGTCTATTGGGAAATTAGGTTTACTCTAAAATTTTTATTTATTATTATTTAGGTTTACCTTCAAGAGAATTTCTTGGAGAAGTTACAAAGAAAATTTATTGCACCCAAATAATTTCACAAGCAGTAAGTCCATGAGAGCTTACAGAGATAAAAAAAAAAGGGATATAATATTTGATTTCTGGATTTATGCTTTTTTAGGCTTTTGGGACATTCATATTGATATTTGGAAAGGGTTATAGATGTTCAGTTATAGAACTCAAGATTTGGTTCAACAATCAGTTAACAAACAAAACTGAATGTCAGAAATGTGCCTGGCATGCTGAAGGACACTGATACACTGGTGAGTTGAATAGACTTGGAACTCTATATAGTTTACAGGCTAGTGGTGAAGGCGGGACAGTGAACACCGAACTTGAGCAAAGTCCTTAAAGTTTTAAAATAATTATACATTGTAAAATTTCTGACAGATTGTGAGGCCTACTTCATCTAGGAATTATGAAAAGGCATCTCTGAGACTCTAACATTTATGGTGGGACCACAAAGAGACAGATGTGGATTAGTAGTGTTCATATGTATGTTACATGATGAGTCCCCAAGCAGAGGTGGGATCATCCAGTGATAATGTTCCGTGTGAAGGAAAATAAAGGACTAATAACAGATTTGTTGACTAATACCAGTAATGCATGTTGGAGAAACAGTAAGTACAGAATTAGTGGTATCACCAAATTTAACAAAACAAAACAAAACAAACACTACTGAAAAGAGACAATGGGGTTTTACAAATAGAGAATGGAAAATAATCCTAACAACACTCAACAGAAAAGTATGGAAGGGGGGCGGATGCTAAAGCTGGAGAGCAGTGAGTTGAAGAGATGAGAAAGATAAGATAAGATGGTGAGAACAACTATTATTTCCACAAAATTGATTCTGATGATGGCGACATTGCTGTTGGTAGTAGTAGTAGTAGAAAAAAGATTGACAGGGGCGCCTGGGTGGCTCAGTTAGTTAAGCGTCTGGCTTTGGTTCAGGTCATGATCTCACGGTCAGTGAGTTCAAGCCCCGCGTCGGGCTCTGTGCTGACAGCTCAGAGCCTGGAGCCTGCTTCAGATTCTGTGTTTCCCTCTCTCTCTGACCCTCCCCCATTCATGCTCTGTCTCTCTCTGTCTCAAAAATAAATAAACATTAAAAAAAATTAAGAAAAAGAAAAAAAGATTGACAAAATCTCATTGTAGTCCTTAATAGAGAACAAACTCTTTAACTTACATGCATTAATTTAATTCTCAAAGATGCAGTTTGTTCACACATGAGGAAATTAAGACATAAAGAGTTTAAGCAATTTGCTCAAAGGTCATAAAGTTAGTAAATGGAGGGCCAGGAATTTTATCCAGGCAGTCAGAATCCATAGTCTATGTTCATAACCTTCTATGCCAGTATAGAAAGAAATGTATGAGATAACAGTAAGTTGAATTCACAATATGCTATGCATTTTACACACAGTATCTTAATTGATATTCAAAACAATACTACATGGAGGGTAAAACTAATATTCCCACTTTAGAGTCAAGGAAACTAAAGTTTAGGAAGGCTAGATAAGTTAAATAAGAATGGAAGTCATATTAAGGTCCATCTAATTTCTTATCCATTCCTATTTACTGTGTCTTCAGACTGTCTCTTAACCCAACTTGTTTTTGACATGTGAACAAGTTCAAGTATGGCTCATATTTAATTCCCCCCCACACACACACACACTCACTCCCATAATGTTTATTTTCTTTAGCATGATATTTGGTGTTTATCTTTCCTAAGCTTTGGTTTATCTAACTGAATTGCTGTACAAATATAAATTATGATTCTCTGAATGGACATTAAGTCTCTGCATACCATCATGTGTCAATTACTCTTAGACACTGCAAGGCCATTACAGATGTGTAGTAGTTACCATATTATCAAACATGCAAAAACAAACCAACATAAATGAGGCAATGGCTATGATGAGTGACTATGTAACACATTTCTGAGCATACAACCATGAGGTATTACTTAGTGCAGTATTTTCAAATTGGATGTTAATAAAATCTTAGAGAATTCTACTCCTTCTTTGTAATTTTGAAATGAAACCTAATAATCAGGGAAATTGACCATAAATTTCTAAATGGAATTTACTTTGTTCTTTGAAACCCAACCATCAGTGATAAAATGTAAGAAAAGAAACTGATATATACGGAATTTATTTTCAATAGATGAACCTTTGGCCATTGAAAAAATCCCCTGAAAAACTGATCAAAGCCCTAAATTCAGTGTTGGCATTAAAATAATTTGTTTTGACATGAAATTATTACTTGACTTTTTAAACAACCTATAAATAAGTCTGTATTTCTACCCAGACAACAAACGAGACAATACAGTATATCTGTCAAACATAAATATGCTAGTGATAATTAAATTGTCAAGTGCACAGTTTAACAAGGTCATTGATTTCAGGTCTGTTAAAATGGCATTCTTTATAAGAACATTTGGACAAATACTTAAGCACAGAAATTATAGTACTGATCATACGGTATATATTTGTCCTAGAGGTTTTATATATTTATAGGTACAGGAAAGGAAAGTCTACAAATACAGATTCCAAGAACTCCTGAGGTCCCACATTTGTTAAGCAACTGTTCATTGTTGGTTCATTCCCACTATTAATTTGAAAGTCAAGTATAACATAGAGTCATTACAAGGAACAGGGTGGATATTGTGGAATCTTTAACTTCTGTTTTTCAGATGAACACAGTGAAATAGTGTAGAGTCACATTCGAAAACATCACTGAGTGGTGAGCTAGACAACCTAACCTCTTCAATCAAAACATAACTAAAATTTCATTAGACCCATTAGTTTACAGTAGAAATGGCATGGGTTTTAACTTTGATATTTTGCAGCTGTATACTCTCAGCTAGAAAAGCTTTTTGAGCTTCAGTACTCCTATCAGTGAAATGGGGTAGCAATAGCCACCAGAATTGTTATAAGATTTACAATTTTGATAAAAACCTAGCACTGAGGTTTGAATATTAAATGTTCAAGGGTAGCTACTATTGTATTTTAACCTAGTAGTTTAATAATTTCAATGTTACAATTTTTCAGTTACACATACATATTTAAATGTACTCTCATACTGAGATAGAACATTAGAACCCATTTTTAGCTGCTGTTTAGGATTTTGAATTGACTTTTTAAAAATAACCTTTACATTTTGAAATTGTTTAAGACTTAGAAGTAACTGCAAAAATAATACAGAGTTCCCATGTACCCTTCAATCAGCTTCCCCAATGTAATGTCTTCCATAGTCAGAGTACAGTTACGACCAGGAAATTGGATGTTGTTACAATATCATTAAGTCAGGTAGCTTTGAATTTACTTTTAACGTGTATCAGTTTCTGAATTATTCTGCAAAATATAATATATTCCAAATGCATGAACTATTGTATAAATCAAGTTATCAGCCAGATTAATATATGTAAAGCAACTATAACCAAGCTGCAGCAAAATATTAAGCCTACTTTGTAAGAATCATCTAACCAGATCAAATCACGAGTCAAGAACATTATTTTGGTGTTTCCATTTCAATAAATGATGCTTGGTATCAAATCTCAGCATTGTACTTACCAGCTGTATAACTTGAGTAGTCTTAACTTCCCTTTGCCTTGTTTTCCTTATCTGTGAAAAGAAGATCATAATAGCATACTAAAACATATTGTTCTGTTTGTAAAATTAGTCAGCATATGAATGCTGATAATTTACCTATTGTCTTTATACTCCATACTATTATCTCCTCTGCTCTGTGATGCTGAGACAAGAAATCTACAAGGTACACGTCCTGGACTTTCATGCCAAAGAAGGTCAAACACACCCGTGCCTATTGTTTCACCAATGAGCATATGGTATATACTTCTGGAGATTTTATGTATTTATGGGTATGGGAAATGACAATCAGGTAATCTCCCCTAGGAGATTAGAAAGTGGAAATGTGGCACTGCTAAGGAAGATACTCCCTTCTTGTTTTTAAGTCCTCCTCAGTATCACTTCACCAGCCAGCTGATAGCAGTATTATCTTTCATTGTATCCCTTTGTTAATCAGAGTGAGATCTTACTCCTGCCTCCTCTCCCAGGGTGTGATGCAGCCTCACAGTAAACATCTGATAGATCACATCTCTTTCTCTAATGTCTGAGCTCCTTGCCAATGAAAAATAGGATTCTAGTAATCTCCAAACCTCAAGTAGTTGCCTTGCATGGGGATGATTATTTTGCCCAAATATATCCCCATCATCTCTCACTGCCTTTAGATGTATAACTAGTGTTGGATCCCATCATGTTCTAGGAAGGACAAGTGCAAAATTTGACTTAGAAGGAAACATCTTATACCCCAGAAGAACTGTACAACTTTATAATCTTTTATATGCAGAATCCTGAAAAATACATGTGGGAATGTTAGGTAGAACAGGAACAAATATACCTTTGATTTATCCAATTTATAGATTTACAGACACGTGAACAGAGATTTTGGATTTAATGTATTAGTCTGAACAGGTCGCTGAAACGTTTGACTGAAACTGTGGGTCAAAGGGGCCTAATATTAATAAGGCTAAGATGCCAACACTTCCCTGGCATACTATAGAGGGAATAATCTTAAGGCTCATTTTTTTTAAATTTTTTTTTCAACGTTTATTTATTTTTGGGACAGAGAGAGACAGAGCATGAACGGGGGAGGGGCAGAGAGAGAGAGGGAGACACAGAATCGGAAACAGGCTCCAGGCTCCGAGCCATCAGCCCAGAGCCTGACGCGGGGCTCGAACTCACGGACCGCGAGATCGTGACCTGGCTGAAGTCGGACGCTTAACCGACTGTGCCACCCAGGCGCCCCTTAAGGCTCATTTTTTAATGAGACTGCAGAAGTGGATTTTATCATGTGCATTCTGTATATTTACTCCAAATCATATCCCCTGAGGGAAAGAAGAAACTTTCCCTTCCATAAGTCAGTAGGAATTAAGGAGGCACCAGTATCCTTGAAAAGCTCTGTGGATGTTTTAAGTTCCTCAACTTAGATATGGTGAGAGTTGTTACCATTGAGATGAGCTCCTTGGTTTCAATGAGGATAATGAGACCTCAACTGATAAAATATGCAAAATGTCTAGTAGAGTATCTGTCATAAAGCAAGTGATCTATAAATGTTAACTAACTTTAATCTTATATTCTTTGCTCCCTGATTGAAGAATATCACCTTCCATTATTTTTTCAGGAATGCTATTATGGTCCAGTAGTATGACCAATAATAAAGATATTACATGGATGTATAATGTACTTTATACAAATTAAATTATACATCCATATATTAACATTTCCAGTTGAAAAATGAAAAATGTTTTTGCCAAGTTCAGGTAAAAGAACTGAGTATTCGACTATATGTTTTCTTTTCTATGTTTTGTCAAAAATAGATACTTAAATAACAATCACTTATATGACTAGTTGAATTTCCTCCCTTGATCTATGGACAAAAGACCTCTTTGTTTTCACCTATATGAATTGTTACAATGGGGGCATCTTGAAAATGTGTGAGGGCATCTTAGTGGATACAGTGACGGAGGTGAGGTACTACTGGAATTTAGTGAGCAAGAGCTAGGAATGTTATACCTCCTCCACACAGAGAACTGTCTTATTTTCAAATATCTTCCCATAACTATAAATCAGTAACTCTTACTTTTTAAATAAGTTTTATAAAAATTCCAGGATTATAGGGGGAATTTGTTATAAAGAGGAACATTTAAATGGAATAAAGGATAAAATAGATTGAAGACATTTTCTCAAAATTATTGGACAATTTATCCACTTGGAGCATACTATTTATTTTATGTATGGTAGCATTAGCAACTATAAAAATTGAAAAGATTTCAGCCTAGTAACTGTTACTGTAAAAACAATAAATCCTACTGAAAATATATTTAACAGAGAAATGTAACTTTGCTGTAACACACTTAAAACCAAGTATTTTTAAATTGGCAGGGACACATAAAACCTAGAGATATCTTTGAGTTTAATCAGTTAATTTTATTGTTAAGCATCTTATATTATTTATAGCCTATTTACTTAGCACTGTGACTATGATGAGAAGATTATTTATTGAGATGATCCTTTAAAGTATACGCACTGGAGCTTTATGTTTTTAATCATAGAGGCAGATTATATTATTGATAAATTTCATTTAGAGTAGTGAAAGATGGTATTTGTGTGATTGTACATATACAGATGTACATGTAATATTATATTAATGTTTATAAGGCCTTAATTATGTATTATGCATAGGGTTAATAAGTTTTCATTTATAATCTTTGTTGATTCTCATAACCAACATTTTGAAATTGATACTTCTATTGCTCATTTAGTTGTGGGTCCTCAAGTATTGGTAATCAAATAGATATTTTAACATAATATCAAAACTGAACTCCTATACATTCTCCTCAAATTGACCAGCCCAGTTAAGGAAACTCAATGCTTCAAGGATGAATGTACAAAAATAAAACACCAAAACCAACAAACCAAACACACACACACAAAATGTAACAACACTTCAACCTATCTTGACATCGGTCTTACTCTTATAACCCATAATGCTATTGACTATTGACTCTGCCTTCAAAATATATGCAAAATACATCCAGAGTCCAATTCTTTTCATCACCTCCAGCCTACTCTGGCTTAAGAGTGTCTGTCTTTTCTGTCTGTCTCTCTCCTAAATTATTGCCATAACCTTTTAACTGTTACCCTTGCTTCTACTCTTTTCTCTGAATGTCTATTTTCAATATAGCAGTGACCCTTTCAAACACAAGTTTTAAAGTGCCTGGGTTGCTCAGTCAGTTAAGCATCCAGCTCTTGATTTTGGCTCAGGTCATGATCTCATGATTTGTGAGTTCGAGCCCCACATCAGGCTCTGTGCTGGCAGTGTGGAGTCTGCTTGGGATTCTCTCTACCTCTCTTGGCCCCTCCCCACTCACTCTGTCTCCAAATAAATAAACAAATAAACAAGCTATTAAAAATTGTTTTCAATGTTTCTTTATTTTTTGAGAGACAGACCATGAGCGGGGGAGGGGCAGAGACAGAGGGAGACACAGAATCTGAAACAGGCTCCAGGCTCTGAGTTGTCAGTACAGAGACCAACATGGGGCTTGAACCCACAAACCATGAGATCATGACCCAGGCTGAAGTCAGACACTTAAATGATGGAGCCACCCAGGCGCCCCAATAAATAAATAATTTAAAACACAAGTCAGATCCTCACCTGTTCTTGATCAAAATCCTCCAGTGGATTCCCATTCTCTTTATCTTGGGATAAATGCAGAAGTCTTAATAAAGTTTACAAGACCCTATATCATTAGCGATGTGGCCTCTGTGATTTCATATTGGATTCCTCTTCCTTGTCCTTTTGCCATTTCACTATGACCACACTGACTGCACTTCACTATGACCACATACTATAGATCCTCATCCATATTTTAGAGCCTTTGAATTGACTATTTCATCTATCTGGAACTCTCCTCCCACAAGGATTGTTCCTCACCATCAAGTCTTTGTCAAGAGTTTGCTTAAATGTTCTCTTTTCCTTAGAGGGCCTGGGTGGCTCTGTTGGTTAAGCATTCGATTTCAGCTCAGGTCATGATCTCACGGTTCATGAGTTTGAGCCCCATGTCAGGCTCTGAGCTGTCAGCAGCTTGCCCTGCTTGCCCTCTGTCTCTGTCTCTCTCTCTCAAAAATAAACATTAAAATTTTTTAAATGTTCTCTTTCCTTGAATCTTATATCGACTATTCTACTTAGAAATGTAAAGGCATACTCTTCCCCGCAGCATTTCTCACAATACTACTACCCTAGATCCTGTTTCATGTTTTTCCACCCCATAGTATATACTTAGGTTTGTCAGAGCAAAACTTGTACTGGACAAAGTTAAATAGGTATGAAAGACTTTATTCAAGGCTATTACAATAGGAGAGAGGGACCAGGATGCTATCTGAAATTCTATTGAAATAAAGGGCTTGAGAGTCTTGAAGAACTGGGTTGGAAAGGATCATAGGCCATTTGTGTTTGCTAATTGACTTTACATTAGAGATAAGTAAAATTTCTTATATCTTCATGACAGGAGGTAGTTTTACAACTTAGAGCAAAGTACCCACTAAATATAGGCTCCTGCCCTATCAGGACACTAGGAAATAAAAGCATTATCTTCCTTGGTTATTATGATGATAGTTCCCAGGTCTTTAAAAAAGATAGTCCTCTTCAGGTGTAAAACTCCTCGGCTCTTAAAAATACTTACCTATCAAATGGGAAGAGAAAGAATTTACTATGAGAAATTTTCTAAAGCGAATGTCCTAAGGAAAAAAGGAGTGGGACCTTAGTGTTTAGTCCATCTGGATTCTGCAAGCACCTGAGTAAGAAGTAAGTCAGGGTCCTAGAGACAGAAAGATGCCTATCTAAAGTTTAGCCAAGCTGAAGGAAGCATTAAGGTCATCTTGATAGGGTTTACATTGTTGGTTTTTGTTTTTGTTTTTGTTTTTTCTCCACCTAGAATGTATATTCTCTAAGTGCCATGTTTTGTGGTATTCACCTCTGTTTACAAAAAAAAAAGTCCTGGAGAAAATTACTCCTGCTGGATGGGCCTAAGGCAATGATATAATTTGTCCACTTTAATATGTCACAACAGTTAAAGCAAAGAAAAAAATTTGATTATGAAAAGATATTTAGGTAATAGACTAATGTTACAAAGGATCAAGTTAGGTTAAGTTTATAATGGTTGTATACTAGATATGCATAAATATGAGCAGGGATGTTTTTCTTAAAAATCTTTTCCACCTGTGTGTCCTGCTTCTCTGACCTACACATATTTCCCATCATACTGGAAATATGAAATGAGTGTGTATTTTTTCTCCTGCTAGGATATCTTTTTGTCTTTTCCTTATATGTTTTTACAACTATTGATGATCTGAGCACACTGATCTAGTGATGGAAATGCTTTTATACATGCCAGAAGATTTTATTAGTGCAACTCATAAAACAAATGTATACATTGCAGTTGTATACTACAGTGTGGTCCTGTGTTTGGACTGTGCAGAATGTGGTGACAGAAGACAAGGAGGGGTGATTGTGAACTCTGACTTAAACTTATCTTTAAAAAAGGCCAGATATAAATATTAAGGAAATTATATATTCCCACAAGATTCTTTTATTACTGAATGAAAAAAGAGATATCTAAATCAACTAAGCTACACTCAGTTCAAAAGAAACTCAATTAATATCAGGAAAGAAGGAATTATGTGACCCAACTATTTTAGGTTTTCTTTTGAAATCTTGGTATTTAGATTTGCTTAGATTTTCTGTGGTCATCTTGGTATCATTATAACATGTAGGTATTAACAAATAGGGTGCAGGGGCGCCTGGGGGGATTCAGTCAGTTAAGCATCCGACTTTGGCTCAGGTCATGATCTCACCGTTTGTGGCTTCCAGCTCTGCGTTGAGCTCTGTGCTGAGAGCTTAGAGCCTGGAGCCTGCTTCAGATTCTGTGTCTCCCTCTCTCTCTGCTCTTCCCCTACTCATTCTCTCATTCTCTCATTCTCTCATTCTCTCTCTCTCTCTCTCTCTCTCTCTCTGTCTCTTTCACTAAATAAACATTTTAAAAAATGTAAAAAAATAGGGTAAAAATAATATTAAATAAAGTATGTAGCTTCCAATTGTTCTATTTATGAAAAACAAAGGTCTATTGCAAATATTTATATTTTGACAAGCACCAACTGTTCTATGATAATTTGAGCTTAGAATATATGGAAAGTGTTCACATTAACAGAATTGTACCTTTATTAGTATATTTTAGAGTTTAAGGCCTGGGAGGAAAACATTATGTGTATTACAATTTTGAAACAAATGACATTATAAACCTGAACAAATCTTCTTCGTCAAAGTTCTTGGCATTTTACAAAAAAGAAAAATAAGACCCCAAAGGTTAGTTTGCATAAGGTCATATAACAAATGGGAAAAGGGACTAGAATAAATGTTTTCCAATATGGTACTTGGGTAGTTATTGGATAAAGCTCTTGATAAGTGCTGGAGTACATACCAATGTGTGACCAAAGCTTATATCAGTAATAACTTTTCATTTATTTTGTGCTCCATATTACTTTTAAAACCTCTCTCTGGTCCTCAATAGAAGAGCACATTTTTTTCAGAGAAATTCATATTACCATTGTCATATAATATTATCTTCATGAAACAAAGCCATCCCTATTATTCAAATTTTCAAATGCTTATATTCAGAGTAAGCATATTCCAATTACTAGAAAATGGTTAACATAAATGTTTCTTTTTTAATTGGTCTTAATTATTAATTGATGATCTATAAATACTCAAAAGAGCTTTTATTTTTTTATTTTTTAGAGAGAGAGAGAAAGATAATCTTAAGCAGGCTCCATGCTCAGTGCAGAGCCTGATGCGGGGCTTGATCCCACAACCCTGGGATCATGACATGCCCCAAAATCAAGAGTCAAACCCTCAACTGACTGAGCCACCCAGGTGCTCCTCAAAAGAGCTTTTAAACGAGACCTACACTTCTCCTTGAGAAAGGAGGGATTACAATATAATTTCACCTTTCATGGAGTATTAACCAGTAAAGTTGCGTCTTTGCTACTAAAAACAAAAAGAAGCTAAGCTTTTAATTCCGTAATTTAGCTTGAAATGAATTTCAAGCCCATTTTGAAATGCCTTGTTTTAACTCTTTCTTCCTTCTCAGAAGCCTCTTAGAGAAAACCCTATGTGACTGTTATGAGGAAAACTTCAAATCATAACATTGATTTGGAGTTCAGGAACCACGAAGACCTTCCCCTGATGCTTTTTGATTGTGCAACCTACTTTCTAATCCACCACATTTTAAAAGGACAGACATATGGAATACTTAAGAAATCTATATATTTTTCTATAAAATTATTTTAGAAGTGATTTCTATTTTTTGTATTTTGAAAAACAAAATGATATCTAACAGGTGATAAGACATATGGAAACAAATTAAATAAAATCTTTGGAACTGAATGAATTTTTTATTAGATATATAAATCTTCTGTTCTTTTATTAAGTCCTGCAAAGATTTATTAAATTTTGCTTGATTTGAGAAATACTTCAGAATTGTAATAAAAAAGATGGATGGATTTTAATCCTGTTTTCATAATGATCCAATGGGTTCGTACAACATTTTGATGTAGGGAATGTAGAGATATTATGAAAGAAGATTTATTTTTAAATTACAATTTTTGAAAGTTATAATAGTTTCTTCAGTACATTCAATTGCCATCAGTCACTAGGTTTTCTCCTTAATATCTTTGTAGGAATGATCAATTCTTAATTCACATGAATTGTAAGGGACATATTTGTAAAAAAAAAAATTATCAAAAAACTTTCAAAAATCACTGGAAAAATAGATGAATAGATGAATGAATAAATAACAAATAGATAAAATGTTGCTATGTTTACTGCAATTATATTTTTGAGATAGTTCTTTGATATACTACATAATATTCTCTTTATTTGGTCCCATTTTATCCATTTCAAGCCACAATTAATTGTGCTTTTCAGTGGTCTCTCATTTCTTTTACCTCATTAACATTGTGTATTGTTTGTGCGTGTGTGTGTGTGTGTGTGTGTGTGTGTGTCTGAAAAACACTGTTACCTTTATAACTCAATTCTAGAAACAATAAAAGGCTGCAGTATACACCATGGGAAGCAGGTATCAAATCACTCATGTTCCAGATTCCATCTAGAATATTCTCCTCTCTTCCCTAGTAGCTCACTAATTAGTAATATGGACTGAACTGGTTCTATCATCTGTTTCTATCCATCTCCTTTCATTCATTCAACAAATATAAGCTGGAAGCTTCCTCCATGTTAAGCCCTGTTGAGGGTCTTGCATCTACACAAGTAAACAAAGTCTAGTATCCCTTCACCTCACAAAGTTTACATTTAGAAGAAAGATACAAAAACAAACAAGTAAATATATATGTCAAGTGGTAATAAATGGAATCACATTTAGTAAAGAGGCTAAGAGATACGGGAAATTATTACACGTGATATTCAAGAAAACTTCTCTGATAATGTGATTTAAGTAGACACCTGTTAGAAGTAAAGGTCTGAACTATGATATCAGGGGGGATATGCTTGGCTTATTCAAGGAAAACAAGGAGGTCAGAATGGCTAGTATGAAGTGCTGTAGGTGACAGTAATAGAAGAAAAATAATTAGGTTATATATGTTTTTATATGCCATAATGAGTACTTGGGTTTTCTCTCTGAGTGATATAGTGATTAGAAGGTATTTGAACCATGGAATGTTACACTTGCTGAGGCTCATCCTCAGTGCTGTTTGGACAACAGATTTTAGGAGTGCCAGGGTGGAAAATGGGGACTAGTTAGGATACTACTGGAATTTCCAGATTGCTAGAAATGAAGGTATTGAATTATGGTTGAGTTTGGGGTATATTTTGAAGCTTTGTTGATTGATTGAATGTGGGATATGAAAGATGTCTCAAGAAAGAAAGATGATGTCTTGGGGATCACACTAGCTTTGAAGCCTGAACAACTGGAATGCAGGAGTTGCTAAATATTGAGATGGGGGAGGCAGGGGAAAGAGGAGGTTTGGGAAGGGTATTGAGAGCTTTTCTTGGGACATACTAAATTTCAAGTGTCTACCAGAATGCCAAGTGATTTCCAATAAGCATTTGTGTAAAACGTCTGGGGTTCAAGGAAGAAGTGCCAACTGGAAATGTAAATTAGTAATCACTAGAGCACAAATGATTTTTAATGACATGAGAATACATGAAATCATCCAGATAGTCAGTATAGACAGAGAAGACATGAAAACCACATCAAAGTTTAGAGATGGTAAAAAAGAGAACATGCCCATTTTTTTAACATTTATTCATTTTTGAAAGACACAGAGAGACAGAGCGTGAGCGGGGGAGGGGAAGAAAGAGAGGGAGACACAGAATCCAAACCAGGCTCCAGGCTCCGAGCTGTCAGCACAGAGCTCGATGGGGCTCGAACCCATGAACTGCAAGATCATGACCTGAGCAGAAGTTGGACACTTAACTGACAGCCACGCAGGTGCCCCTTGTTTTTGTCTTTTTAAGTGACTAGGAGAAGAATCAAGAGAAAACTAGTTTCCTGGATAAAATAACTCATCAAATGATGGACATTTTAGTTTGGATTCCCTTGAAGGCAGAGCCTGAGGTAAGGATTAAGTAAGGGTGGTTTACTTGGAAAGTCGCATGAAGCCAGAATGAGGGAATGTCAAGAATGAACTAGGAAAGATCAACATAAAGGGACATTATTAAACTAGTCACCACTGTGGAAAAATGAGCTTCTAAGAATGAAGATATGATGGCTAAGACATTTATTCACCACCTCTCATTCTCTATTGATGGAGGATTGCTCCCTGGGATATTGAGTCTCCTATCTTACTAGGCTGAACATGTATGTAGGTTCCTATGTCTTCATGGAAAGTTTTGAGAACAAAAGTAGAAAAAAATTGGATTTTGCTCAAGGGGTAATGTCTGAGCTTGCACAGAAAAGTCCAGTGCTACTGCAGATGAAATCAGAAGTGGCCATGGGAACTGGACATGGGGATAGGACACGTGGCCAAAAGAAATTTCCAAAGCAACTGACCCAAAGTAGCCAATATTACTGCTTTACCCCCATGACCACAGTGATAAATTTATGATTGCGTACACAACCCAACTTGAGACAGAGTCTGTCTCTAATTTTGTCTTAATGTAGCCTGTGGGAAATCTTCCGTTGTTCTCTGATTGTGGATTTGTAAGGATGTAAGCCCTTGACCACCTAAAGCCATTCCCCTAACATACGAGAAATTCTATGGCTGTATAAAAAAATATCAATAAAAAAGAAACAAATATGAGCTCAGGATAGTGCTTAAAGTGTTCTTGTCTTGTGATCAGCTGAGGATTTCAATGCTACCTTTATCCAGATGCTACATAATGCTAATTTTCTTTAGTCTCTGACCTATTATAGTGTTCTTATAATAACTCTCATTTATGATTAACTTAGCTTGAGCTGTGTTTCTGTGATCAATGTACCCTGACTTACACACAGGTTTCTGGGATGCATTATGTTAAAATATTTTTTCTACTTTCATTTTTACCTTTATCCTGATCTCTTAGCTACTCATTCTTATTTAGTTTCAGTGTTGTGTTCCAAGAATTTGCATATGCCATTTTAACTTATTTGTGAGATACATTTACAAAATGTATTTGTAAATAAGATCCATAAAGTTGATTTACACAATCAACGGTTTCCTACATGATAACAACTTTAAATTAAACACAACAAAGTATAACTCACACATTGTATTAGCTACAGCTTTATATTGAATCAATAAAAACAAAAGCTACAGCTTTATATTGAATCAATGAAAACAATAAGTGATTGGTTCATTCATAGGTGATGTTTCATTATAAATGCTTTTAATGTGTATTTATTTATTTTTTTAATGTTTATTTATTTTTGAGAGAGAGACAGACAGAGTGCAAGCAGGGGAGGAGCAGAGAGAGGGAGACACAGAGTCCGAAGCAGGCTCCAGGCTCTGAGCCATCAGCACAGAGCCCAATGCAGCGCTCAAACCCACAGACCGTGAGATCATGACCTGAGCTGAAGTCAGAGGCCTAACCAACTGAGCCACCCAGGCACCACCCCAAATGTTTATTTATTTTTGAGAGGGAGTGAGAGAGGGAGGGAGGAGAAGAGACGGAGGGAGAGAGAGAATCCCAAGCTGACTCCCTGCTGTCAGTGCTTGATCCCATGAACTGTGAGATCATGACCTGAGCTGAAATCAAAAGCCAGTGCTTAACCGACTGAGCCATCTAGGCACCCCAGTGATGTTTCATTATAAATACTATATGAATAAATCATTATACAGATTGTGAAATAAATAGATTACAAATGTATCATTATATAGATCTATGTAAATTATATACATAGGTCTCTTCTTGAATGTGCACAAATGAGTTTATTCAGTGATTAGGTGGTAAAAACAACAACTCATAAGCAGTCTCACAGGTTAGACCTGAAAACTGCATAATGTTAAAGTTTCCAATATGGGAGAAACAAGTGTGGTATACGAGACATTATCCTTCCATAAAAAAAAAAAATTCTTTCCCCATGGGTAACATGTTTGTGTGGTTGGATAAGCAAATTATTTCAATGTAATGACTTCTACTTTTCTAGTTAGCTAAACCAGAATTATATGATAAATGGCTTTTCAGTTAAATTAATTTTATTTATTATTCCTTTTCTCTCTGAGTACTTATTTACCCCAGGTGACTTTGGATGAATATAAATGATACACCAGATCCTTGATGATGTTGATGTAAGTGCCTTGAAACTTAGCTGGTAAGAGTGTGCTTTCTGGCATCACACTGCCTGGGTTGGTAGTATGGCTCCCCTTCTTGCTGTTTTCTTTGGGAAGCCTCCTTACCCTCAGTGGTATTCATTTTATGTGACTGTGTATATATTTAAAGAGTTAACATATGTAAAACAATGTCTTGAATAGAGTAAGTGGACAATAAAGTTTGCTATTATGTACTAACGATGGTGATTAATGATCATGGTAATCAAGAACATTTTAATTATTCTATATCACACTGGGCTCTGGGACTTTTCTTCACTAGACTTTTGGCAAGGATTCAGTATTTCCTAAATCCTATCCTTTCTCTCTCTTGATTTACTCCCTTATTATGCTGCATATCTTCTAGCAACTTATTAAGAAAAAAAATATATGGGTGGTAAATCTTTCTGAGAATTAGTATGTCTGAAATGAGTTAATCTGTCTTCTCACTTGAGTGGATGTTTGCTGGTTTTAAATCCCTCTATCCGTGTGCTTTCTGATGTTTTGGAATTCCTGTAATAGGGTTCTCCTCTGTTCCATGAGATTGTCCAAATTCCAATTTATCTCCCTTGTTACCAACTTTTCTGATAAGAGTAAAGTTGGCTCACCGAAAATGCAAAATGCAAACAGTGCCGCCACTCTGGAGAACGGTATGGAGATTCCTCAAAAAATTAAAAATGGAGCTACGTGTGGCCCAGCAATTGCACCAGTAGACATTTAACCAAAGGATACAAAAATGCTGATTTGAAGGGGCACGTGCACCCCAATGTTTATAGCAGCACTATCAACAATACCCAAATTATGGAAAGAGCCCAAATATCCATCAAATGACAAATGGATACAGAAGATACGGTGTGTGTGTGTGTGTGTGTGTGTGTGTGTGTGTGTGTGTGTGAAATGGAATATTATTTGGTGATCAAAACACATGATATCTTGCCATTTGCAACAATGTGGATGGAACTAGAATGTATTATGCTAAGCGAAATAAGTCAAAGAAAAATATATGATTTCACTCAAATGTGTAATTTAAGAAACAAAACAGATGAACTTAGGGGGAAGGGAAGGAAACAAGACAAAAACAGAGAGGAAGGTAAATCATAAAAGGCTCTTAAGTACAGAGAACAGAGTGTTCTTTGCAGAGGGAAAGAATCACTAAATTCTACTCCTGAAATCACTATTACACTACATGTGTAATTAAATTTAATTTTGATTAAATAAAATAAAAATAAATATAAAATAAAAGTTAAAATATAGGGGAAAAAGAGAATAAAGTTGCTCCATGTCCAAACTTCATTTGTCACTTGTTTAGAACTTAAGTCAGAGAAAGGAAAACATGGAGATATATTCAGTGAATCTGTCCTCTAGCATTTACACCACAACTGACACGTAGCACAGAAATAGAGTCTAAATGAAATGGCTCAGGTGTTTGATATAGTCTGTGAATATTCCAGATCATGTACCTGGGAGTTTCTGATGAGTATTTTAAAATTCGCTTCCTTTAGTTCTTGCAGTACTGAAATGCACTCAAAAACTGGAAACTGTATCTCAAGTCATAGTTTACCATTCTGGGGAGATCAAATTATGTTATTTCTGCAGAAATCTCAGACTGAATGTTAGACTTGTTCTAAGCATAGCACAGATGACATAACCCTCTGTATTTCAGGTAACGATACTTCTTTATAAAATACTTCTTATTTTTAAATCTTTATTCATTATTAATTATAATGATAAATTTAAATATAATTCATATATAAATATATATTTATATAAATGTAAATATAATTATAAATTATTTATAATTATAAATGAATAATTGATTATTAAATAAATTCTTTATTTTTAAATCTGGGCTCTTCTAGATGTGGATCTAATAAAATGGTGCTGTAGGTTAGGATTTATTTACTTGAAAAGTGCCTCAATCTCTTGTTCAGGGATGGAATACTTCCACTGCTACTGTGTATTCCATATATTAGATAATTACTATGACACTGTTCTCAATATGGGAAGTCTCCCTGGATAGAGAGACTACTTTTAAAAGTAATATAACAAGAAGGAGCAGTTCCTCAGGCTTTCAAAATGTCTGACCTTTCACCTACTATAGTCAAGCCTATAAGACAATCCACTAAAATATTGGAGGAGTATCTATATGCTGATTGAAAGAAGTTCCAGAACCTTTAAGACTACTTTTGTTCAAACTCCTTGGAAGAGAAAAGATTAATGATTGGTTAAATTTCACTGTGACTCAAAATATTAATAATAGTATCCCTGGGAGAAAATGTTGGAATGATGATTTGGGGACACAGACACATTTTTAAATGAAATATCATTAACATGTAACACTGTGTAAGTTTAAGATGTATGACATGTTGATTTGATACATTTATGTAATGCAAAGTGATTATCACTGTACCCTGAGCTAACACCTCTTATGTCACATGTATCATTGTATGCAAGTGACATACAACAAGAGAATAAAATGACAAAAAGATGTATATGCAAAGGTGATAAAAATAGCCTAAGACTATCTCAAGCTAGGCTATTTACTCAAAGATAATTATAAAATACCAATGAAAGACATAAAAACAAAGACATGAATAAATGTGGAAGTTTTGATTCTTGCTGAAATACTAAACACAGTAAAGATGACACCACTCCTAAGTTAATATATAGACAGTCTATTCTAATTAAGTGCCTGTGGGGTATTTCATAAAATTATCATTAAAGAAAGTAAACTGTCTGGTAAAGTCAGCAAAAGTATTTTTCAAAGTACTGATGGTAACCTTCTCCTTCAAAATATTTGAAGTGTATCATAAATTTAATCTATCTAGCATGTGTGATATATTTAAACTGAAATGGCAATAATCTATGTTTTCTAAAAATTAGTGTTTCCAAAAATTAACTCAAAGTTTTATACTAAAATTAAATGAAGAACTAAAAGTAAATCAACAATGAGAAGTTTCACTAAAGCAATATTATTATAATTAAATATAAGAAGGAAGACCACATGAAAGATATCTCCTACCACATATCATCATATATATTGAGTGACTAATGATTTGTATCTTAAAAATAACTTGTCAAAAACTTCCTATAGCAGCTGAATGGAGATACATATAATATTTTTTAATAAATGGCTATACATTATTACATTCTGGTATGAAAATACATACAATAAAATATAATGAAAATAAATTGTAAAAGGAAAGCAAGAAAATGAGAAAAATAGGTTACAATTATAACAGAGAATAGCCATTATCCAAATGTAAAAAATGTATCCAAATGTGTTAGCATAAAGGACAAATCATATTTCAAAAGTAGAAAAAGAAGTATTTAGTTTCAATGTACTGATATTATTATATATTTTCATTCCTGACTATACAAATATTCTGTAAGCTTCCTGAGTCAGAATTTGTATCATATTAGTGGTTTTATCTTCAATTGATAGAATGTTGTGCCACACTAGGTACCCAAAATAGACTAATTGAATTGAGTAAATAAAGTGAAAAATTCAAAGTATAAATTATATTCATATCCAAATATGAATTTATCCAAAGTATAATTTATCCAAATTATAATTTCCAAATATATCCAAATATATCCAAATATCCAAAGTATAATTTATCCAAAGTATAAATTATATTCATATTGAATTGCAATAGCAATTCAAAATAGAATTTTATATATATATATATATATATATATATATATATATATATATATAATATACACACACACACACACACACACACATTGCTGTATAAGATTAAGTAATTTTCTCTCACGCAATGGAAAGTTACTCTGACAATTTAAGTGAATAATGAATTGTATTTTGTATATTCAAAGAAATAGTTTATGAAAAAGAAAAGTTGCTGACAGGCTCAGCAAAGGGAGGGTAATGCAGCTCTGGGGATATAGGGGTCCAAACCAAAGCACAATCTTACCAGAGTGTGCATCCATCAAGATGAATCAACTGAAGTCATTTGTAGTCTTTAGGTTAATGTTTAATGTTTAGAGAAGACCAGTGGTAGGTCTGTCCACTCATGGACTCAGAGTAGGAGAAGAATGATTCTGCAAAATATCTATTACTAGAACAATGAGAAGGATAATGGATAGTTCCAATCAAGGTCAAGTACAGATACTATTACTCACTTATTAAAATTATAAAAGTAAATTACATATAATTTAGTGTTGTGATGTGGAAGAATATGTACACTTGTATGTTGGTAATAAATTGCCTCAGTCTTTTAGGAGAGCAGATATATTATATGTATTATAAGCTATAAAATCACTCACATATTTCACTAATAAAATGCTACTTGGGGAATGCACTCCAAGGAATTTATCCCCCACTGCCTCTGTCCCTTATTTTATCGAAGCATTCCTAGACAAGATATTTATCATTGTGAATATTTTTAAAAAATACACTCAAGTGGCCAATAAGATGTGAGTGACTAAGTAAATTAGGTATATTTTGCATAATATAAAATGTTAATGATTTAAACAGTCAAAGCCTCTCAAAAAATGGACTTCATTTTTGTTATTTTATTTTCTTCTTTTAAACAATTTCTTGTTGTTGTTGTTGTTTTTTAATTACATGGGTAATACAAGGTAGTCCCCCACTTCCAGGATGACCTAATAAGCTTCTCAAAGACCAATCCCTACATAGATAAGAGCCATACACTGGACAAATTATTAAAAAAAAAAAAAACTACTTGAAGGCATTAGAGAATAAATAAAACCAGGAGATACCGAGAATAATTTACTCTTGGATAAAAGGAATGACAGGAATTTGGATATCTTTATTTTTTATAACTTTTATTTTGAGGGCAGTTCCCAGTCTGTGCCATGTGGGATATGTAAAGCTCCAATGAGAACCTATGGTCTTAATGGCTTAAAGAACCACAGGGCAAGATTTGGAAAAACACAACCACTAGAGTGGCAGGGTTCTGAAATAAAACCTTCTTGCTTGCCTTTTCTAGCTTCTAGAGGCTGTCCATATTCCTTGGCTTTTGCCCTTCTTTATCCATCTCTAAAGCCATCAATACTGTATATTTCTAACCATTTCCCCTGTAGTTAATCTCCCTTTGACTTTGACCTCAGCTGGGAAAAATTCTTTGCTTTTAAGGCCATATATTATTGGGTTGGGCACACCTGGATACCCAGGATACCATTTCCCGTCCCAAGATCCTTAATTTAATCATATCTTCAAGTCTTTTTTAAAGAAAGAGAGAGATTGAGGGAGTGTGCGCATGAGCAGGGGAGGGGGCAGAAGGAGAGAGAGAATCTTAAGCAGGCTTCACACACGGGGCTTGATCTCACCACTGTAAGATCACGACCTGAGCTAGACACCCACGCCCCCTTGCAAGTTTCTTTTCTTTTTCTTTTCTTTCTTTCTTTCTTTTTTTTAATGTAAGATATCATGTCCACAGGTTCCAGGGATTTGGACATGGATATCTTTGGAAGGCCATTATTCTGCTTACCACATCACACATGTTAGGTGCAGCTCTAAGCATACAGCTAAGATTAAAAGGAATACACTCTAATTTGAGCCTCCAACTACCACAGGGAAGATTTTTATGTTGAGTCCAACTAAGTTAACTGACGGCTTCAAAGAGTAAACACACTTACGTGGTACTCTTCAAGTTTCAAGATAACATCTAATATTACTTAAGTTACAAAGAAACTACAAAACATGATCTGCCTCTGGAGAGAAACAATCAATGGAACCAAATGTGAGATGACTCCAATGTCGGGATTAACAGACAAGGATTTTAAAGTGATTCTTATAACTATGGTCAAGGACACAAAGGAAAATATGCTGACAAAGACGAGATAGAAAATAGAGGTATAGAAATTATATAATAGGGCCAAATAAAAATTCTAGAAATAAAACATACAAATAACACATGTTCCTTTTTTTAGTATTCAAAATGACAATTTTTACCTTCTTTATTCCTCTAATCTCATACAATGACAAAAAAAAAGATTAAAAAATTCTGTTCCACTGCTGAAATTAGGACATGGGATTTTTCAGAAAGTTCTGTAAAATATCTGTAATATATGAGGCAGAAGAAGTCAAGATGAGGGAGTCATGCTGAAATACCTATGATGTCATACCAGAAAAGGAATGGCTCCCAGAGAAATATGTAAATAATTTCTCCCCAATATAACCCAAGCTAAGGGTAGCAGTTGTTGACAGTAAGGACTTTGGGTGGGGAGCTGTGTGACAATTAGGAGGGGAAAATCTGAAGAATGTTGTGTGACCTCAGCAAATGCACCTCAGGGGCTGCTCATTCTCAGATTTTACTGAACCACTCAACAGGTAAAGTGAGAAATTAGCTGTTACAGGCTCCTAATATTGCTAGTATGAAAATAAGAGGAGGTAGAATCTCCAATTTCACCTTGTTGAAACACTAAGGGGTGAAAGCCACTAAGGCGATCAACTTTTAGTATAACTCTTTCCCATGATAACCCTAGCTCTTGCTGAAGGCAATCACTAAAAAAACCACAGCAGAGACTATAGGTGCGTGCAGGTGGTGGTGTAGGCAGAGAGAAAACTGAATGACTTTAGGAAATTCCTCAGAACCTGGCCACCAGGGGACCTGATTAGAGCATCTGATCCCCAGTTTTACCTGTTACGGACAGGACATTGAATGAATTGAATTTTAGTAGTAACAAGCCTCATGGCCACTCCCTGAAGATTGATGAAATGGTTTTGAAGCCCACAAAGGAAGATCAATGAAATAGTGATCTATACAATTGCTGAGAGAGTCCAAAGAAGCCATCAATATGTCAATATGACCCAGTTCTCCTTAATCAGAGGTATGCACAAGAATCCCCTGAGAATCTTTCTCAAAATATATGCACCATAGACTATTCTGGACTTTCTGGTTCTGATTCAGGATATGTCAATTGTATCCAGGCACATGCATTTTTAGAAAAAAAAATATCAAGATATGATTATGAAGCACAAGGTATTTTGAAAGCTATTGATATAGATTGACAGAGATTATCAGTTGAAATTGATATAGACTGCAAACTATTCATATAGATTACCATTTGCAAACACAAGCAGATAATGAAAAATCAGAAAACTCATGAAGAGAAATGGAGATTCAAAAGAGAAACATTAAACTTAGCCAGTACAAAAGCTGCACTCTCCAGAGAAAGAGAGTCGATGCAGACTGCAGAAAATAGGGGCACCTGGGTGGCTCAGTCAGTGAAGTATCGGACTTTGGCTCAGATCATGCATGATCTCACAGTTCGTGAGTTCAAGCCCTGCATTGGGCTTTCAGCTGTCAGCGTGGAACCCACCTCAGATCTTCTGTTTCCCTCTCTTTCTGCCCCTCCCTCACATGATCTCCCCCTGCCAAAAAAATAAACATTTAAAAAATGCAGAAATAATTTAATAGATCAATATGTATTTTTTTGTGTAATTCAAAATGGCACTAAATTAATCCAGAATAGGCTATTGAAAAAAACAAACTCTTGGAGTATATTTTGAACAAAAGTAGTATAGGAAATTCTGATATATAGTTGAAAACCAGTTTAATAAAGATTAAAAGAGACAGAAGAAAAACTATAGGAAAAATTGTCAATTCAGAGAAAAGTTAGGAAAGGGAAAACATAAAGGGAGAAAACAGAATACTAAAGATTGGAAATAACAGAAGAAATAATACCATACACGTGTGATTACAATAAATGTACACAGGCTAAACACATGTTCTTATAAAAATGTGACTCATATTAATTAGGGCTGAAGCACTCCTCGCAGCAAGAGGAGGAGGAATTCTATGTCAAGGCAAATTTCACCTACTTTATAATTTTGTCCTGGCTGGCCCAGATGACTGAAACTCAAAGACCTGGAGGAACAATTTGCCATAAGAGTATGGACACATTTGTCAATAATTGGATTTCTTAAATGCAGATAAGTAATGTTATTTTTACCCATATATATATTATTCATTGTCACTTAACCATGACAAGGATAAAACCCATTTCTGACATGAAAAAAAAAAAGTGACTCCTACTGCATAAAGAAACATAAAAAAGGATTTAAAAAAAAGAGATAATCAAAGATATGAGTTCATTCAACATTAATAATTGATGAAGTAGTCAAACTTGCTTTTACTTGTTATTTTTGAAAAATTTTATTGATAGTGGATAGATTAAATACTAAATGAAGTAATTGATTAATGAATAGAATACTACATAGCTTTCATTAAGATTGAGTTATAACTACATGTATAGAAATGGAAAGATATCCTTGACATACTGTTGAGTTTAAAACTGATTATACAGCAATAGGCATAGTGTGAATGGATTTTAAGGTATAAAACCAAAATAATGTTATTTCTGGTTGATGCAGAATATGTAGAGAAACTTTTGACATTCTTTAACATATAAACCTCATTGTTTTAATTTTCATGACAGGCATGTAGCATTTTTTTAAAAACAGTACACACAAAAATATTTTATCATAAAAATAGCTAGAATGAAAATAATGCATAAATTATGAAGAATGCAGAGAAGCTGAATGACATAAAAATGATTTATGAATTCTACAAAATATAAGCACTAATAACATTTTGATGGACTATATTGTATTAATCTCTGGGTTATTAGAGCCTAATACAAGGCCTGACACATAGTAGATATACAACACCTATTTGTTAAATGAAACTAAGATGATACTGGAAATGTCTACATAAAATATGATGTTGAAAAGGTTCTACATACTGCTCACAATATTTTTACTTATTTCAATTATGTAGCTGTATAAATATGTATTTTCTATTAAATCAATAAAGGCTGAAAGAAAATAAGTAGTGGAAATATTTGGAATACCATATTAGTCTTATAAAAATCATTATTTTTCATGTACTAGTAGTAGTAATTAACAAGGCAATCAGGTTCCTGCCTTCTTGGATTCTGCAATCTTATTAGGCATGTGATAAACAAAGAAATAATGAAGAAGATTCTTCCAAATTGATGTACATTCTATAAACAACCAAAGAAAGCCATTAATTACAAAGAAAGCCATTAATATGTGCTGAGAGAGGAATTGTGAGGAATCAAGTACAAAGTCTCAGAGTCTGTAAAGCAGTGGCATACTCAAGGAAAATTCAGTAGTAATAAATAGAGTGGATATCAGTGCTTTGGGAGAGAGTAAAAGGAACTGAAGTTAGACAAATGGGCAAAGACCAGGTAATCCAGAGACTTTGCAGCCACAATAGAATGTTTGGATATTATTCAATGTGTAATTGGAAATCACTGAAGGATTTAGCAAGGAGGGACATGATTAAATTTACATATTAATAACATCAGTCTGGCTGTTCTATGGAAGAAAGGTTGAGGGGTAGAGGCAAAAGTGGAAAATGAGATTGGTTACGACAATTTTGCAATAGTCCAAGAAAAGATGCTGATTTGGATCATACGGAAGCAGTAGAGAGGGAAATACTTGGATGAAATTGATATGAATGTGGGAGGAGGACATATCCATTGGTTCTAGAAAGTGAGGGCTGGGAGGAAACAAGCATCTTGGACCGTTTGCTAAAATATAAAGGTGGGAAGAATAACATGTTTTGGTAGATGAAATCATAGTTTATTTTTGAAACGTTGAGTTTGTGGTCTCAAATATTCAAAAGAAACGTCAGTGAGACTGTTTCAATTTCAGTGACAATGTCTGGCCTGTGGGTATAAATTTGGGAGCCATCACCACCTAAAGTCATGTGAATAAAAAGCTACTCCTATAGACCTTTCACTGGTGTTTAACATATTCCTTCTTTCCCCCATGGTTAAGAAAGTCTCCTTAATATGTATATACACATATATATTGTTAGTGAAGTTAAGATGCCAGATGTGAAAATTTTATTATTGGGCTCTTGTACATTGCCTCACACATATTGGATTGACAATAAATGTTTGTTTCATGAGAATAAGAATTAATTTTAATTTTGTAGAGAAGGCTTTTTAAGTCCACATATGGTACTTTAAAAATATATTATTTTGCCATTACACAGTTAACAAAAACAACTCCCTACAAATTATTTTCTGACACTTGTCTGAATACTCAAGTATATTTTGTTTGACTACAATGAAATAAACAAGTACTGAGGAACTTTAATGTTACACTCTATATTTGAAAAACTCAGGTAATAATATTACAGTTTTGACAGTTTCCTGCTTTACATTCAGTAAAATCTATTCCTGAGAACAAAGCCCTTGGATGGGTTCATCTGTAATCTCCTTGAGGGTTTTGAAGGACATCTCCCACCTAGCTTCCCAAGAGTCAATTCTTTATTTGGCCAGCACTCAGATACCAACACAAATCAGTCCCATATCTCCTGCTGACATGCATCACCAAGCAGTATGACACTGTATTTCAAATGTTGTTGTTGTTGTTGTTGTTGTTGTTACTGTTATGGTTATTGACAATTATAGACATTAAATTAGTTTCTTGGTATAGTTCCACCATATAGCTGCAGGTCTATAAATTAATCCTATTCCACATAAAACAATGACATATTTAGGTATTTCTATTCTGTTTTCAGAAAAAGATTTATTTTTCTTCTGTAATAGAAAAAGTCAATATCCAAGACAAAGTCAAAGCCCACGTCATTTTTAGCTTACACAATAATACTAATACCTCCTTAACATGTTTGCTTGATGTTTATAGAAATATGCCTTGATTTATGAGGAATTTTAAACTAGCTTATCTTCACTGTTTTGAGTCATCTTTTTCATTTCAGATCTGAAAACCAAAATGCATATTCTAAATAACATGAGCCTTTCAATATGCTTCTATTCCATTCTTAGGAATGCCAGAACTTTAGTTTCAAAGAGGATTATTTCCCTTGATTTTTATTTAGTAAGACAGAAGAGAATCTTGTTACTGACATGTTACTATAGCAAAATTTGCAAATACTATTTTAAAAATTCATCAGTATAAACTTTGGTCATGAAGTTTAAAGGCCTCTGCTCCTTGTTGATTCAGAAAATAATATTGACATAAATATAAATCAACTTTTCATGAAAAAGCTATCTGAATTATTCACCTGAGTGTTTTAAATATATTGTTATGGCTAAGTCACAGCTGACATGTACAAGCTTTCTCATTATATTAGATTTAACTGTTAATGGGCACGATGCATTATTCAGTTACAAACAATGAAGGATAAACTAGTAAATGATAATAAGTATAGAAGTTGATACGTTGTGACTTTTCTTTGAAAAATTAAAAAAAAATGAACTGTTAACTGTTCCAACACTGAATAGTTTCTTAACTCTCTACAGTGCTCAATGTGCCTACTACATATATTAGTTATGTGGTTTATCTTGCGGAGTTCCTTACTGAAGTGATCTCAAGTGCCTATAGCTAAATTAAATTTTTCACCCTCTGATGGCACAGTCATCAATAACTATAACCCATTGATTTTATCACCTTTTCACTTCCCTCCTAAGCCAACTTAATTCCATGGCCAATTACTATAATAGCTCCCTTACACATACTCTCTCAACTGTCTTCTCTTGTTCTCACTTTGCCACAGTTGCTTTGCCAGAGGGTAAAACTCAAGGCCCAGTTTGTACCTACAATCTCCAAGCTGAAACACACACACACACACCCCACACACACACACACACACACACACACACACACACCACACACCACACACCACACACCACACACCACACACCACACACACACACCCATGCTGATTGCTTTGCTTTAAATTCAAGGGCAATAGCCTCAAAAAGAGGCCTGAAGGCCACCCAGCAAGCATACTGCGCTGCCTTCACTCAATATTCTCTCATTCTCATAAACAGCTACACACCTTCTGCTCTTTCTTTTAATTGCTCACACGACCCCCACCCCATTATGATAACCTTCCAACTTTTCTAAGAATATTGTAACTTCCCACCATCATAGCTACCAACCAGCATCTGCACCCTTTCTTTTCTGTACCATAGATGAACTATTGTTTTTGTATAAGACTAACTCTTCCACTTGTGCCCTCTCATCTACCCAAGAACATTGTTCAGCAATTCCTTTTTCTCATGTATTGCCAATTGCTTCTCCTCTTCACTGGATCGTTTCCATCAGCATACGTACCTCCTGCAATTTCTTTCACCTTAAAGAAATGTCTACTTGCGGTACCTAGGTGGCTCAGCTGGTTAAGGGTGGGACTCTTGGTTTCAGTTCAGGTTATGATCTTATGGTTTGTGAGATCAAGCCCCACTTCGGGCTCTGTGCTGACCATAGGGAGCCTACTTGAGATACTCTCTCCCTCCCTCTCTTTGCCCCTCCTCTGCTCACACACATGGCGCTCTCTCTCTTTCTCAAAAAATAAATAAACTTTATTGAAAAAAGTCTATGTTATCTACCATTTGACTACAGTTCCACATCTGGGCTCCTATTTACACTAATTCTCTTGGAAAGAAGAGTCTATATTCACTGTCTTAAATTTTTCTCCCCCTTCTCCCTTAAACTTATACCAGCCAGGCTTTCAACTTCACAACTCCACAGAAAAATGTCATTTTGGATGTCACCACTATCTTCCACACTGAGGAATCCAATAGTTATTTCCCAGTCTTCATCTGGTTTGATTCGGCAGTATTTGACACAGATGATCAATCTGTTCCCTGAAATGTTTTCTTCACTTCCTGTACAGAACACACACTTTCACAGGGTTTTCTTTTTTTTTACTTCACAGACTACTTTTTTGCAATCTCCTTTACTGATTCCTCCTTATCTCCTCCAATCATTTCCTGTGTCATGTTTCAGGGCTCTGACTTTGAATTTCTTCTCTTTGTATCTTTAATGAATATAAAGTGGCTGATTGGCTACGGTCCCATTAACCACTTTAAATGCTGTCTGTACAGTGAAGACTCAAAAAAATTATAGCTCTAACCTAGACCTTTCCTTTAAATTCCAAACTTATATACCTATCTTCCTGCTTAGCATAACAACTTGGAAGTACAAAAGCCATTTCCAACTTAATACACCAAAACCCCAATTCTTGATATCCATTCCCATATTCTGTTTCTCCTCAAGTTTTCTCCATCTAACTAAATATTTTCTTTCAGTTGCTCAGGCTTAAAACTTTACTGCCCCCTTTTATCTTTTCCTACATTTAGGCTATCAGTAAACCCTGAAAGCTATTGTAAGGACAAATAAAAACTAAAAGGAAGAGGCTTAATCCTCCCTATGTAAAGTCAGCAAAGAGACTTTTCCCATCCCTACCACTTTTCTTAGCATTTACTTTAGGAAATCTTTAATTTTAAATATTTTTTGAAAGGAGTATACACATTTTGAAGACAAGGTGTGGGCTTATTATCAGTTTTGTGACCCAGAAATGTCTTTCTTAAGGACCTGGGAGCCATCTCTTTGAAATGTAAACATTTCTGTGGGAAGGTAGGAGCCTGACTTCAGCAGACACATTGAGTTGCAAAACTACTTCCTACAATGATAAAAGAATCTTCTTTCTCTTCCAGATAAAGCTGATTAACTACCATAGATGGTCACCTCAGTTACCAGGTACATTTAGGGTAAACTATATGTGATAAATGGTGCCGTCAAGTCCTCTTAACTTGAGGACTAGTTATTGTCTTGAGATCATGTATGGAATGGGTTGTATCTTCCTTATCATATGGAAGGGTGATATTTCTTTCTGTCTGTAATCTCTTAGCAAATTGACTATGATGTGTACCACGTTCTACTTTAATGTTTTTTCAATAATAAAACTGTTTCTTTTCTCTACTACTCCTGTGGAGAGGATTTCTGTATTGGGAGAAGATTTTGTTTTCCATTTTATTTCCCAACATTTTATTTTCCAAACTGACCCAGAATGTGTAATTTCTCACAACCTGAACTTCTATGATCCTGGTCCAAGCTACTTGCTCATCTCATTAGAATTACTGAAACATCCATCTGATTAGCCTTCCTCTTTCAGTCTTCATCCCCTTAAATTTTATTGTAACACTATAGCTAGATCTATCTTTTAAATCTGAAATGAGATATTATTCTTCTCACATTAACTTCTTATATAAAATTACTGTAATCTATAGAAAAATTAAGGAAGCATGCAATTTGTATAAAATTAGCCTAGATTTACCAATTGTTAACTTTCTGCAACATCATTTTATCTTTCACTATATTTTACTCATATATATATGTATAAAACACACATAATAACATATATGACTAGAATATATATATATATGACTAGTATTTCTGAACCATTTTAATTTTTTAAAGTTTATTTATTTTGGTAGAGAAAGAGAAGACAAGTGGAGGGGGGCAGAGAGAGAGGGAGACAGGGAGTCCCAAGAAGGCTCCGCACTGTCAGTGCAGAGCCCGATGTGGGGCTTGAGCTCATAAACTGCAAGATTATGACCTGAGCCAAAGTCAGACACTTAACCAACTGAACCACCCAGGTACCACTGAACCATTTTAAAGTAAGTTGCAGTCATCATTATAATTCATCCCTAAATATTGCAGCATGTATCAATTAAGAGCAAGGACGTTCTTCTACATAACCATAATACCATCAGCACGCCCAAGAAATTTAACAATGATACAACGATATTGCCTAATAGTCTGTTTTCAAATGTTTTAAATTGCTTCAAAAGTTCTTTATGTTTTTAATATCCAGGATGTAATAGGAGATAATAAGATAATGCATTACACTTGAATGTAGTGTGTCTTTAGTAGACAGAAAAGAGTTCCTTCTTTTTATTTGAATATTGCACAATTTTTAAAATAAAATAGCTCTTAATCTACAATTGCTTGGCTATTTCCTTATGGTTAAATTAAAGTTGAACAGTTTCGCAAGAATACTAAAATAAGTAATGTTGTGGATTTCTCATTGAAAGGAGAAGACACATCAAGAAATACATTGTATCAGTCAGTCCCATTGTGGTGGTATATGCCAAATCTTTACATAGATAACAACTTTAGGGGCACCTGGGTGGCTCAGTTGGTTAAGCATCGAACTCTTGATCTCAGCTTAGGTCTTGATGTCAGGGTCCTGAGTTCTAGCTCTGTGTTGGCTCCAGGCTGGGCATGGAGCCTACTTAAAAAAATAAATAAATAAAAATAACTTTAACTCTTTTCATATAACACATAATCTATTGTATGATATTTTCAGATATGACAAATACCCTCTAACCCAATGACTTTGTACCTAGTGGTTTAATATTTGTTAATGATATTTCTCTACATTTGTTATTATCATGGCAATGGGAAATGGTAATTTTCATAATGTAACATTTATTCTACATTTATTAGTTAGCATAATCTGAAAACAATTGCTTTTTCTACTACCTCTCCCTTCTGTTAGTAGAACTTTGGCTTTATGGATTGATGTTCTAAAAAGAACATAATGTGGGGGCACCTGGGTGGCTCCGTCTGTTAAGCTTCTGACTCTTGATTTCAGCTCAGATCATGACCTCATGGTTCTGTGAATTCAAGCCCTGTATCAGGTTCCCTTGGTATTCTCCCTCCCTCCTTCTCTCTCTCTCTCTCTCTCTCAAAATAAATAAAGTTAAAAAAAGAATGTAATGTGTTATAATTCAT
Source organism: Felis catus (assembly GCF_018350175.1). NCBI lineage: Eukaryota > Metazoa > Chordata > Mammalia > Carnivora > Felidae > Felis > Felis catus. The sequence continues at coordinate 94,537,333 of NC_058373.1, read as the reverse complement.
GACTGCTTCAGTCAGTATTTCCACAATATTCAGGAAATACATCATATATTTTAAGAGAGATTTTAATATAAAGAACAATTAACCACATAAAGATGTAAGCAGGTAATTGAAAAGGCAAATAAAACAAACACAATAAAATCCTAAGGTATCATGGAAATAGTGACAATGAAGCAAGTAACATTTCAGGACCAAGAAAGAATAATGATAGTAATTAGATAAGAAAGCAGTTTAAGGGTCCAGAGTGATATGCAGAAAGGGGGTATGTTTAGGCAATGCTTTTCAGATGATGGCTTTTTAGTGAAAGGATCCTTCACTACAGTGAATTTTCTGGAGGTCCAATAGTAAAAGAGTGCCAGCTTCCCTACAATTTAAGCAACAGAGTATGTTTTCTAGCTTTTGAAATTTTAGTTATTTGACAAGTAGAAAAATATTAGAGCAGTTCTAATTTTGATTCCTTTTATTATAATTGAATTTTGAATATCTTCATGTGTTTAGCGCCATGTTTACAGATTTTTTTTGTTCTTTCATCTCAGGATTTAGTTTTTTCCTTTTATTCTCAATTTTAAAGATATAGTTTTTGCAGTTTAAAAAATTTTAGATGGTGCTAATTATACTGAAGGAAGACAATTTGTTCTCACACACTGGCCAGATATCTAAAGGAGAAACCCTCTGATCAGCTGCTCCCTTCCACATGGAAATTCTTGTAATAGTAAAACTGGGACTTTGTGGATGCTATTTAATTCAAGAGGTTTCCCATGTAGATTCCAAACAGAGATATGTTGCATATAGCTGCAAACTGATTTAGTGAGTTGTTTGCTACAGATATTTATGTTGAGGATTTAGCTATTCTTTGGACAGTATCAGCAACTTTAAAAATAATACATTATATACTTCTCTGGAATGACTCATCGCCTCTGGAGAATACTGTGATAGTCCCATTTTATAGATGAGAAAATCGTGACTCAGAGAAGTTAAGCAAATTATCTAAAGTCTCACATTAAGAAATGGGCGAAACTAGAAACAGAACACAATTCTTTCATCTGTGATGCCAAATTTTAATGACTGCTGCCTTAATCCTTCTGCAATATCAGTTTTTAAAACTCTATGCCATTTTCAGTCTCCTCCTTGGACACTCCAATTACATCATTATTCACCTACCATTATTAAAATTTATGGCTTCTCCTGTGGCCTTGCAAAGTGAAAACTACTTAATTTTGCTCAAGTTCTGCATTTTTAAGAGTATTGTCCTAGTTACCTCTTGTCAGGTTCAAATGGTTGGTCCTCCACATTCTGTGGATTTGAAACTCATGCGTTAGTAATTCTTCTCACACCTGCCTTCCCTATAGTCTTTCCTTCATATTTATTGAAAATTGTGGCTCTCACTCAAAATTGTTTTATTCATATAAAATGCTAATAGGAAAAATATGTAGCTTACTATGTACTACCTTACACTTATAGAGCACTTACTTGGTCTAGCCAGTAGATTGTAAAATTTTCATAGGTATTATCTAGTCCTTAACAACCTTATGAAGTAGGTGCAATTACTATTAAAGTTTTGCAAATGAGGACACTGAAGCAATAATGACCAATTTGGCCATATTGCAGAAATGATGGAGCAAGGATCTGACCTGGGTTGGGGTCTTCCTTCATTGCTTATACTCTACTGCTGTTGCAGTAGTTTTTACCTCAATACCCAGGGTTCATTGTCTCACCACTTTGAAGAATGAAGAGGTGGACACAAAATCAGCAGCAGGCAGGAGTTTATTAGAGTATAAGATTAGAAAGCAAGAATAGTATGAAAACTCTCTTTACAAAGAGGGAGCATTCAAAGATGAATACCTGTGACTATAGGCAAGTGTACCTGTTTTATAAGGTTCTGGTCAGCCCTCCCTTCCCTTCCCCCTCATTCCTTCTCAGGTTCTACCCTTAGTGGCTGGATAACTCTAGGTGGTGGGTTGTCTATTCCTGATTGGCTGGACTCCAACGCGTGAGGAGTCAGACTAGTCATACTCTCCCTCCTGTAGGTTTCATGGTTTACTTTTTTTTCACTTAGGTATTTCTTAAAATTTCTTTAATGTTTTTTTATTTATTTTTGAGAGACAGAGCATGAGGGGGGTAGGGTCAGAGAGAGACACACACACACACACACAAAATCCAAAGCAGGCTCCAGGCTCTGAGCTCTCAGCACAGAGCCCAATGCGGGGCTTGAACCTGCTAACCATGAGATAATGACCAGAGCCAAAGTTGGACACTTAATGACCGAGCCACCCAGGTACCCCTAGTTAGGTATTTTGATTGTCAAATTCCTGAGGGAAACCTGAGGGGGAGTAGGTGGTGTCTGTTAACAATCTTAAGAGGGACCGTAAACCTAAGGAGGTTTGCTGTAGTCAAACGCTCCCAACAATGTTCCAAAATATGTTTTTCCCCACCCAGGGACCTCGGGTCTTAACCTTTTCCTCTCTGCCTATCTTATCCTATCTTTCCCTATCATATTGCCTCCAACAGTATAACAGAAAGAGTAAAAGCTTCTTAAAGATAGCAAATCTATTAGGACAATTTTTCTTTTATAGGAGAATGCAGTTGATTCTCTCTAGTCTTGGGGAATGTGTTCAACACCTGAGAGCATAACCAGAATCTTCTTACAAAAACAAGTTATAAAAATTTATGATAGTTAATGAAAACTTGAGGAAAACTTGGAAAAACTGAATATATGACAGAGAAAATAAATAATAATTTCACTTAAGAGTGAACAGTTCTCCAACCTGGCCTCAGGTTATTTACCTTACTCTTGGCAAGCTTTCCCGTGGCAGGGGTAGATGAATTCTTATTAACAAGAATTTCCATGTTTCATCCTAAGTTCTCTTCAATCAAAAATAATTCTTTTCTTTACCCAGTGTAAGTACTACCCCATTTTCTGCCTCAGAGTAACTGAAAATGGAGACATCATTTCTAGAAAAACAAGAAACACGAACCTCCTTAACACACTTTGAAAAATGAGATAATTTGACTCTCATATCTAAAAAAAAAGAAATCAATCACAATAATCCACAGTGCAATTACCAGTCTGAGCCCTTCAGTCTTTTCTTTTGTTAATGTTTATTTATTCTGGGGGGAGAAAGAGAGCAAGCACGCAAGCAGGAGAGAGGAAGAGAGAGAAGGGGACAGAGGATCCAATGCAGACTCTGTGCTGACGGCAGAGAGCCCGATGCAGGGCTCAAACTCACAAACTGTGAGATCATGACCTGAGCTGAAGCTGGACGCTTAATCAACTGAACCACCCAGGTGCCCCGGAGTTGTTCAGTCTTAATTTGTACAATGTTAGGACTCCACCAGTCCAGTTCATATACAATGATCCCAGTCGATTAATTAAGTTCTTTGCCACACTCTGTCAGCTTGATATGGAAAGAACATTAAGCCAGTATGTGACTTCTTTCCCCCTCAGTTTTGTGATTTTGTGGACACAAATGACTTAAGAAATGAAGAACTGATAAACCTTGAATTGTCTTCTTTTTTTTTCTCAAAATTTATATCCTGGATGTTTACTTAGATAATTGATATCAGAATTTTAGAGCCAGAAACAACTTGAGAATTAATCTAACCCATATTTAAGGTGAGAACAGATGTCTTTCTATGTAGTTACATAACGTATGGTCACACATCTAGTTAATGCCAGTGCTCTGACTAGAATAAAATTTCTTCTACATCTAATTCAGAGAAGAAGTTCTAGGAAGACATAAAGGATATACATATATATTTTATATATGATACACACACACACACACAGAAAAGTTAAAGAAGTTAAATGTCTATATAAGCAGTATGATTTTTAGGAAATGAGAATTACACTTAGGAATCCTGGTGTAATAGGACTCTAAAATAGGAGTTAGCTCACTTTTTCTATAAAGGGTCATGTAGTAAAATTTTCAGCTTTGTGGGCCAAATGATCAATCTATCATAGTGAGAAAATGGCCATAGACAGTATGTAAATGAATGAGTATGGCTGTGTTCCAATTAAGCTTTATTTACAAAAACAGGAGGTAGGCTACAGTTTTCTAATTTCTATTCTAGATTGATGTATGTATTATTTTGCATGTATTCTTTTGATTGGTCAGTCATTCCTTAAATATTTATTAAGTAACTATTTTATGCCAGTAACTATTCTAGACGTTGAAACCAAAGCAGCAAAGACAACAAACTACCTGTTCATACAGTTTAGGGTCTGGTGACAATACATTATTAATTTAGTATATATTAATTAGCAGTGTTAATTTACTATATACTAAATAACACTATTAATTAGTATATACTAAGTAGTAAACTAATGACTGAATATTATTTTGGATGAGGAAAAAACTGCATAAAGAAAAATATAGCAGAATAAGTTACTACATTTGGAAAGGGCAAGGAAGGACTTGTTAATTTAAAAAGCAGAGGTAAGGGGCACCTGGATGGCTCAGTTGGTTAAGCGTCCAACTTTGGCTCAGGTCATGATCTTACGGTTCATGAGAGCGAGTCCTATGTCAGCTCTGTGGTGACAGCTTGGAGCCTGGTGCTTACTTCAGATTCTGTGTCTCCCTCTCTCTCTGCTCCTCCTCACTCATCTCTGTTTCTGTCTCTCAAAAATACCTAAGTGTTAAAAATTTTTTTAATAAAAGATAAAAAGCAGCGCCAAGAAATTCTCTCTGATGACATAACATTTGAGCATAAGACTGAATCAGGTGGATACAGGCACCTTGTTGATAACTGGAAAATTTAGTTAGCAGTCCTATGTAGATGGCTGTTCAGTTTGTCTGTTTGCTTTCTCTCTCTCCCATTATTTAGTTCTTTTAACATCTGATTCAAATGTGTCCTGTTCCCTGATATCTGCACATGGTTGTCATTTGATACAATCCTTTTGATCTATTTTAACTGCTCCAAACACCTTGGTGAGGTATGGGGTCACTTACCTGACACAGAAGGCTATTGAAACACCCATACCTTATTCCTGGTATTTGTGAACTGAGGTAGCAGCATTGCATTTTTCCTCCTGAGCCAGAGAAAATGTTGACACCACAAAATCCCTAATAAGATGGAACTGCTACTTTGTATGCAGCAAATATTTTCTTTTTAACAAAACATAATCATTGAATTTAATGTCATAGCCCGTAAGTTTGGAGGTCATGACTGCTAAACTGCTAGCCAGTCAAGACAGGAATATATAGTTACTTTAAAAGGGAAATTTTCTGAAATAATTTCATAACCTCACTATATACAAGCTTAAATTTTATATCACAAATTATATGATTGGCACACTCAGTAATATAACAGGAAGGAATTCCTAACCCCTACTTGTACATGTACTAAAAAATATTTACTGAGTACTAACTATACACTAGTCATTAAGCAAGGTGATACATTTGTAATGGTTAGGAAGATAGTCATAGATCTTGCTCTTTATGTTCTGGGAGGGTGTAACTCTCATGCTCCTTATAAACCTCTCAGTGCTACCTCTTATTTGTACCATTGCTGCGGTATATCTTTAAGCAGTTATGAACACTGCCTTCACTTGGACACACTAGCCCAGGCCTCTATGTATCACCCGTAAATTCCCATCCCAGGGAATGAGACTCCATAGGGATCCACTTAGACTTTCTTTATTTGGAAATCAGAAGACAAACAAATGTCATGGGCTACCCTGGATCAATGAGGAAGAAGACAATGAATACATTGATTTCTTTTTCATCTGTAGGGCAGACAATTATAAACTGTATTTTATAACATTTCTCATAAGCTTCAGTAGCACAGAGGACTTGTAATCTTTAGTGGCTTCCCTTCCTTCTCTCAGTCTGATCTCTCACTTCTACTCCCTGGGACCCATTCTCAATTAAACTACTTACATGCAAGCTTTTCTCTCAGTTCTGTTTTGAGGTAACCCAAGGCAGATAGTCCTCTAAATAAATATACAATTATAAATAATTTATATGGAAAAATGTATATCCCCCAAATAAACATAAACATATCAAGAATGTTTTGGAAAGTTATGTGACCATATTTTTCAGGTAATGCACCAAATCTAAAGGATCACAGAAAGGATTTCTAAGGAAAGAATGCTTGGGCTGAGATCTGAAGAAGGCACTGAGATTAAGAAGGCAAGTAGAGGGCAAATCCAGGGAGAGGGAACAGTATGTGCAGATAACTTGAGAATGAGAGCAGGCAGCATGGCTGAGATGCAGGAACCAGTGATCAGAAATGGGACCAAGCCTTGCAGGCAGTGTCAGCCAATACAGGATTTTGATTATTCTTTTAAGAGCCATGAATATTTGATTAAAATTTTCAAACAAAAGAGCTTTAAACCTATTTGATTTTTTACTTGTTTAAGATCACTCTGCCCACCTATCACGTACAAAGACAATAACCATAAAGTAGCAGAGACCAGTTTCAAGGCAAAAATCACCTAATGTATCTCAAATATTAAAGTTCTTATTTGCTAACTCTGTTTTTATTTCCCTCTCTGAAAATAAGGATCTTTAAAACTTCCAATTCTAAGTCAGCTTTTTTCATTCTTTCTACTTCAACTCTTACAATATTATGATTGAAAATAATGATTTCCTCAATACATGCATAAACATATCAAATTAAATATTAATTTTCAGTTCCTGCCCTTCACAGCCCCTAGCAACTACAGACACTAATTAAGGTAGAAATTTATTTTTTTAGCCCAGGGTTCTTGAATGATTCATGTAAAGTCTTTAGCCTGATAAATGTTCAGCAAATATCAGCCGTTATTAACAAATAAATAGTACAGATTGATTTTTTTTTTTTTACTAGATTTCAACCAAGTTGAAGTTTGGGGCTATGCTCAATTCACTTTTATCTTCAGCATCTAACATAATTCCTTATATGTAGTAATCATTCATTAGGTAATTTGAATGTGTGAGTAAATCACTAATTGAATCCCTTCCCATTTGATTGAGGACAATCTAGTTAGACCTCAGTCCAGTGGGCAGGAATTTGTTCATTCACTTATTCAATTACTATCATCCTTGGGGGAGGAACCACATGGTTCTATCAGCCCTCACTGACAATTCTGTAAGGTAATTTGTTCCTACTTAGATAAGGAAATTAGGCAAGGAAAATAAAAGTTCAAATTACTTCTTTGAGATAACAGATAACAACATAGAATCGGAAAATAAACAAGGCCATCAATTTGCAGACCTTTTGAGCTTAATTTTCCATATCCCTCATTATCCAAAGTAGATCCCAAATGGTCAAATAGTAGCAACCTCGTTTTACTCATCATTCTCCAAATACGTAAGTTCCCCTTTCTACATCACTGGTGAAAAGAGTCCCCTACTTTGGATTTAAGGTCCTTGAAAATTGTTATAATGAAAAGGTATTAAAAACTTGTTAGCACCAGGAAAGAAGGTTTTCCACACAGACCTATGTGTGGGCACCACAGGAATTCAGAGATGTTCACATTTAGTCTTATGGAACATGTAAGTGAGCTCAAAATCTCTTAAAATTTGAGGTTAGGCTCCACAATGAAGGCTTGCTGAGGAAAACAATGCTTCAGGTATTTTAGAAAATGGTGCCAGCCCCTAATCTATCTCTCTCTTTTAAAAAATCTGGAGTGATGTCTGCGATGAACACAAACAAATACCAAAGTTGTCATGATTTCTGTCAGTTATGGCAAAATCAGGACCCACATTATTATTTCTTGATCTCACTATTTCATGCCTTGTTTCGAATCGGCTGAGAATTACATGCCTAGGTTCTAGACTTCCACTGGACTTTGAATCACAGGACTTTGGCCTGTGGTTTCTGTACATGATGTGCCAAGTCCCTCGTAAGTAAATAACCCACAGTTGTGAGATCCTACCTACTTAAAATATCCTTTCTTTTAAATTTTTTAATGTTTATTTATTTTTGAGAGAAAGAGAGAGAGAGAGAGAGACAGACAGACAGACAGAGCATGAGCGGGGAGGGGCAGAGAGAGAGGGAGACGGAATCCAAAGCAGGCTCCAGGCTCCAAGCTGTCAGCACAGAGACCTACGCGGGGCTCCAGCTCACAAACTGTGAGATCATGACCTGAGCCAAAGTTGGACACAACCGAATGAGCCACCCAGGTGCCCCCCTACTTAAACTATCCTTAACCAAGAACAGTGAGATCCTGCTCTGCACATTCCCAAACCACTATGTGATTCCCATAATAAATAGATTAATCTTCCACGCCTTGATTTCTAAGCCTGGCTGACTCACTGGAGTGCCTGAATGGTTAAGTGGCGACTTCAGCTCAGGTCATGGTTTCACAGTTCCTGGGTTCAAGATGCGCCCCCTGCGCCACCCCCAAGAGTCAGGCTCTGTGCTGACAGCAAAGAGCCTGGAGCTGCTTTGGATTCTGTGTGTGTCTCTCTCTCTGCCCCTCTCCTACTCGCACTCTGTCTCTCAAAAATGAATAAATGTTAAAAAAAAAATTAAGCCTGGCTGACTCAGAATTTTACCATCTTTTATTGAAGCTGCCACTACCATGTCTGACTGGATTAGACTTCCCCACAGAAAATTGTAGGTTTATACTGAATTATACTGGAACCAACTGTGCCTGTAGAACAGTAAATATGTTGAACAATGATATACTGAAATGCTTGGCTACCTCCAAGGAACTCGTCTGTAGCTAGGTTAGATTTCTCCAGCCCAGATATATTAGCTCTGGCATTCTTCATTTCCTCTGTTTCCAAAAAACAGTAATTTTAGAACTATGACATCATCTTCCTAGGTATGCATAAATTCTATTAAAATGGTTGTTTTAAAACAAAGCGTACATAAAACACATCATTGGAGATAATTAAAATACAAGTTTTGAACACTGTACCAAGATTCTGATTAATAGGACTGGAATGTGGCCTGGTAATCTGAATTTTCAATAAATACCCCAAATGACTCCAACGCAGGTGTTCTGAGGAACGTACTTTGAGTAACACTCATCCAAATGTTATTAAGTTTATATACAGATTTTTCCCAATTGGTTAATGGAATCATGATTTAATTGTAAAATATAAATTTTTATTTCAGAATAGCTCCATTTTTAGATCCCATAAGAGATATGAAGAAAAACATACTTCAATATGCTATCATAAGATATTTTCAATTTTCCTTGTCAATTTTTAGTCATAAATCACAATTGGAAAATCTTTTTTTTGTTCTTTGATGAAAACATGCAAAATGGGTATTTACTATGTTCTTAGGGTATATCAACATGGTGGTGAATTCTGGACAAGCGAGAAAGATGATACTGAAAATGTTTATTTTATCCAGACGCTTAAAGTGATAAATGAAAAATTTTGTTCAAAGTATGAACAGAGAACACCCCCCCCAACCAAATTGCATCCTCTTGATTATTCAGACTAGAAAGGTAATTTGATCAAATCTTCTATTTGAAATAGCTTCATGCTATTTATAAATAAAATTAGTAAGAGAGTTAGTATTTATATCCATTATCTTTCAGAGGTTCGCACTTCTCTAAAATAAGCAATATGGGATAGAAAAATTCTGACGATAATCTTTACAAGTTCTTTGAAATTACATATTAAAGCTTTTAACAATTTGGCTGATATCTATATTTAATTCTACTTCCGTAGTCACTGTGAGTTATTTTAATTCATTGACATTCTTTCAAAAAGAAAATACTTGTGATTATTAAATTTTACTTTTTTCTCACCTTCATTCAGTGGAGGAATATCTTCTGGCAATAGAATTTTGACTATTTTCTTACTTTTAAAAAAGTTTATTTATTTTTTAGAGAGAGAGTGCAAGCAGGGGAGGGGCAGGAGGGCGGCTACAGGATTCCAAGCGCCTCTGTGCTGACAGCATCCAGCCCAATGCAGGGCTCAAACTCATGAACCATGAGATAATGACCTGAGCCAAAGTCAGATGCTCAACTGACTGAGCTACCCAGGTGCCCCAGAAGTTTGACTATTTAGATATCATTGCTATATAAATAGCCTGAACAAGTGTATGCTCCCATGAGCACTCCCAAATTTTCCCATATGCACTATGAGAGACAAATACTGTGATAAATATGGCAGTGATTATGCACAATTCTTAGCATATCACTAATGTACAATAACTGCAATCACTAGTCATTCACAAAATACATAAATGATTTCCAGAGTAATAGTAGTTTTAAAGATATGACAGCCAGCACAAGACCTCACAATGGTTTGATTCATTTGAAATTATCTAGAAAAGCAATGAAGATAATTTAGGTAAAAATAAATATACATTTAAAATCACATACTAAAGCTATAGAGCTGCAACCAAAGTCTGGCTACACAATAATTACAGGCCTGTGACCAGTTAAGGGGGCATTACAGACTGTGCATTCTGGACAATAAAAATTCTGTGTTTTTCCTTTAGTGAAAGATGGATTAACATGTCATATTTTATTCAAAACTTCCATTTATAACTAAGAATCATCACTTTTTAAGGTTGCATTACAATGAATGAATCACTTAGTAGTAGTTGAATTTTTCTGGCAACAAAGTGGTGGTGGTGTGAGTTGAAGTATTCCTCTTCAGAAGATATGTGAGGTCTTATCACCCTAGTACCTATGAATTTGACTTTACTTGGGAATAGGGTCTTTACAAATGTAATCCAGTTAAGATAGGATCATATTGGATTAGGGTGGACCCTAAATCCAATGACAGATATCCTTATAAGAAGGCCATGTGAAGACAGACATACACAGAGGAGAGATGGCCATGTCAAGATGGAGGCAGAGACTGAACTGATGCCTATAAACTAAGGAATGCGAATTACCAGAAGCAAGAAAGGATTCTTACTTGGAGCCTTCATGTGGAGCAAGAATGTCTTGCAAAACCTTGGTTTCACACTTCTAGTTTTAGAATTGTGGGAGAATAAATTGTTGTTTTAAGCCACTCTGTGGTAATTAGTTATGGCCGCCATAAGAAATGAATACAGGTGGTTTCCTCTTTAACTTCACAATAGTATTATATATTCAAGAGAGAGCATCACAACCACATTAAAATGCAAATACTGAAGAGTAAACGAGGCTTATTCATTATCAGAAGTACTTGATTCAATATGTTAGGCTCAAAGGAATTAAATCCAAATTCATGCCTCAACAATATGATAATTTACCACACATCTTAGAAGTTTAATTCAATAATGACTATTCCATAGCACAAATGTTAAATATACAAATTATTTTCTATACAATTATAACATTATAACTCAAGTATCCTTGTGACTCTCCTGATTACAAAATCTTTGATTTTCAATGTATGTTTAGTTCTGAAACTTCTCTAATTATACTAGATAATTAATTACTATACCAGAAATGTAATTTTCTAGCTCTACAATAATTAAATCAGTTATTTATCATAACTATGATCATTACTAAAATGCTTAATGATAGGATATTTTAACTATTCTTTTTACTAACAAATGATCAAAACTGACAATGAATTTTTCTCTTTAGATAAGTCTCTAAAGTTTTTTAAGAAGGGTCAAAGCATGATCAATCATTTATTCTATATTTACTTTAGATTCATAAACTATAGAAAAAAGAACACAATACTTAAGTTGTATTTCACTTCAATGTATTTCATAGAATAAAAGTAAAAATCAATTTAAATAGTAATTAAAGATGCCTCAAAACATAATCTCAGTATTTACATATATGTTTTTTAAATAGGTAAAACTTCAAAAGTTTTTGAGGCTTGGTATTTGTGATCATTAAATTAATTATATGGTAAAAATTAACTATTTTTTTATTAAAAGTCAAAACTTAAGGTCATTATCTCAATAGAATATTATAACTTTCTTCTAAAAGAAAGGAAATGGGCCCAGTGAGGACTGACAAGGGCACTCTACAAAGTCAAGGCATTAGACTTGCCAAAGAGCTAAATAATTCTTTTAAAGTATTCGTGAGAGACATTAATGCTGCAAAATAATCATATAAGGCATTAATTATTTTACAGGTAACTGGAGGTTAAGTTATCACCTCTGTGATAAAGGGGAAATATGAGATACATGTATGCATCCAGGATTTGGAGGATTTAATTTTGGAATAACAAAACAATTAACAGGAAAAATGCTTTTATAACATTGTTTTTAGCAAAAAAAAAAAAAAAAAACATTACATTCTGACCAAAAAATGTTTATAGAAACTTGTTAAAAAGATGAGGGAAAATGGATATTCATGAAATAAAAATGAATAAAGAGTAACATACAGGAAACATTATCATGAAAAAAATTAGATGAAGCTCACAACATATGCTGAGAATATACAGGAAATTTTTAAAGAGGCATAAAAATGAGGAAATACTGAACTAATAATAAGACAAAGTTGCTCTGAAAATTGTCACATCACATTAACTGATTTCCTCCTTTGTTAGTATTTGAGAGACACTGTGGACATTGTACATCTGATTTTGGGAAAGTATTTATCAAATACTTATGAACAAATGGAAACTCATGACCTTATGCTAATATAATTATATGAATAGTTGTTACTCAACTGGGGCCCAAGTGTTCTAATAAAAATTCATAATTAACACACTGTTACTTTTACCTTACCCATTCCAAATTTTTTTCCAGTTTTAGATGGCTATACAAAACATATTATTATTACAAATCAAGTTTATTCAAAGACAGATGGGGTCAAAAATATCTAAAAGGGACCAGTGTGGAACCAAAGAAAAATTTTTATCTTTATATCCTAAAAGCTAATAGCTATAGTCATTTTAAGTGAGAGATTTATATGAGCCATTTATACTGACAAGTTTAAATGAGTCGCCAAAACAGCTAATGGATGTTTGGACTACATGATTAGAAGACTGCATTTAAAAACATGTTGGTGATTGTATCTCTGTACACTACTTTTATGTTTTAGTACCTGACAGACAGCCTTAATGTTCCCTTCAGACTGATTTAACATTAGACAGTTTTCTTCCTGTCTATAGGCCTCTGACCTCTCTTTTTAAAGAACATTTACTTTAGAAAATTTTCAATTGTAAATTCTCTCTCTGCTGCTTTAAGATGTAAATCTTCTTCTACATAGCCCCTTGCCAGTTTTATATCCCAAGAAAATGTCTTTTCCAAGGACCTGGGGACCATCACTTTGAAATTTAATCATCAAGAAAGATATCCTCCAGTCTCTGTGGGAGAATAAAAGCCTAACTTCAATAAGTACCAATTAGCAAACACAGATGGCCCAATTACATTGACCAACCTCCCCACTAATGTCCTCTAGTACTTTTCTGCTAGCTCACCCCAGATCCTAAAACTTTCCCACCTTTTATTTCACCAAAGTAGAGTTCAGTCTCTCTCTCCTATTGCAACAGTATTGATTAAAGTCTTCCTTGCCATTTTACCTTGCCTTGGGCAATTTTTCTTTGGCAGAAGTTCTAGGAACTACATATTAAGGAACCTATAAATAAATTTGTACAAAATTTGTACAAATACAGAAAACAAACAAAAATATAATGGAGAAGCTACAACTGAAGAGAATGAGGGTTTGTCCCTACCTTTTGTCAATCCTCCAGTTTTTTTAGCCTATCTAACCTGAGCCAGTCCAATATTATCAGATCAATTTTGACCTGTTGCTAAACAATTTCTCACCCTCCAGTCACTAAGACCTAGTTTAAATTGTCATCTTAAATACATCTCCAGACTATCTAGAAAGATCCTTAGGAAAGCATGCCCCCCCCCCCCTGCCCAGAGCCACAGCCTGCTTTCCTAACCCAATGATCTCTTTTTTAATTTTGTTTTAAAGTTTATTTCTTTATTTTGAGAGAGAGAAGAGAGAGACAGCATGAGCAGGTAAGGGGCAGAGAATGAGAGGGAGAGAGAAGGAAAATCTCAAGCAGGCTCTGCATTGTCAGTGCAGAGTCCAACGCGCGGGGCTCAAACCCATGAACTATGAGATCATGACCAGAGTCGAAGTCAAGAGTTGGATACTCAACCGACTGAGCCACCTAGTTGTCCCTGATTTCTTTTCCAAACAAAAGACATTTCCTTTGTATTTTCAGTTTTGTATTTCATTTGGGAATGATACCCTGCCTTTAAGTCTAGGTCTTGCCAGCCCTCTATCTTAAGGAAAGCGACCCCAGCCTCCTTTTGGAAAATTATCACTACTGACTGATCATCTACAACAAAAATATTGTAAGAATATGTATTCAGTATCACCTGGGACTCAATTTTTTAGTTTTGTGTCTCATTCTTCAGATTATATTATGTGCTTTGCTATCTGCTGGTCAAAATAAAATCCCTTCTTCTCTTTTTGTGCTAGGCCATATATTCCCACCTTCTTTCAGTTTGTTCAGGTCTTATGGCTAATTCCTGCCAATGGAACGTGATTGAAGGTATGCGTAGGCCATGGCTTTTAAGATATACGGGATATGTTTACATTGGGAGTTTTTAGGTTGTGGGTGAGGCAAATGAAGTTTTTTTTTCCTTAGTTCATAGGCCATTGATCCATGAAGAATTACATCTGAACTCAATAAAAACACTCTATATAACCTTGAGATCCTGGAGTTTGAACTGAATGTAGTAAATGGAGAAGAGTTCGGGTTGTCTCCTCAGTAAAAGGTATGAATGTGTTTTATGTGCTGGATGAAGAATGCAAGTAGAAAACTGGTGAGTAGGAAGGCATATGGCTAACTGTTAATCAAAAACTGTTTCTTTTTCCTCCTGGGCAAAGAGATATAATAATCTTCTAATCTCCCCAGCAGTTAGATGGGGCCACACAATTTATTCCCATGAATGGAAAGTAAATTGAAATAATATGCATTAATTCAAGGCTAAAGCTTTTAAGACACTGAAGTTCCCCTTTGATGCTCTTCTACTCCTTTGACTAGTTTAAATGAAAAATACAATACTAAATTGGAAGTTCTTATTGAAGATAACTGAGTCTCCTTCAGCCTAGGTCACGGAAAGACTGGGTGAAGGAGAGATGATTCACCAATCTGTTTACCTGCCCTGGAATAATACTAGAAGGGACATAAACTTCTGTTGCGTCTAAACCTTTATGTGTTTGGGGATCTCTGTTACAGCTGTTAGTGTTACCCCACTGCTTCTCAATGGAAGGTAATTTTCCTTCCCAGGGTATATTACACAAAATCTGGAGCCATTTTTGGTTGTCACAACTGGAAACAGAGGGGGGTACTTCTGGCATCTAGTGGGTAGAAGTCAAGGGTTCTAAATATCCTACTATGCACAGAAGAGCCCCCCCCCCCGGTAAAGAATTATCCCACCCACATCATCAACAAAGTTAAGGCTATCCCTAATTAATAAAAATTATTGCTTTGTTGGTTGATGTTAATCTGTATCCAGTCCAAATATGTCATACTTATTTGGAGAAATTACTCCGACAACACTGTCTGCAACAAGAAGTCTTACTGTGAACATTTTTGTACTCTTGAATGTTATTCAAACTGTGGTATGTCTATAATGTTTAAATGTACATAAATCCTAATTTAACTAGATATTGTATGCTAGAAACGGCACACACAGAATGCCATTTAAAAGGCAAGAGAATATATTAGAATAATGGAGAAGTCTCTAAATACTCATTTAAGTTGACATTAGAATAACAGTAAAAAGTTCATATTTTATTGTCCCCATTTAAATTATGAAAGCATTTAATCTAATTTAACAGACTAAATATACTTTCATGGCTTTTTAATGCCAATTTGAAAGAATTTCATTGGAAGGTAATAGCAGGTTTTTTAGGTTGTTCTTTACAGCAATTATTAGTGCAATAATGTGAAAGATGGAAAAGTAAAAGAGAAATCATGGGGTTAATGGAGTTGGATTTCCACCTGCCAGATTTACTGAAATGTAACTGACACATAACATTGTGTAAGTTTAAGTTATACAAGGCAGTGCTTTGATATATTTATATGTTGCAAAATTATTACTACCAGAGCATTAACTCCTACCTCCATCCTGTCACATAGTTACCATTTTGTGTGTGTGTGTGTGTGTGTGTGTGTGTGTGTGTGTGTGTGTGTGTGAGAGAGAGAGAGAGAGAGAGAGAGAGAGAGAACATTTAAAATTCTTAGCAATACTCAAGCATAGGATACTGAATATTATCAGGTATGATCTCCATGCCATACATTAGATCCCCAAATTTGTTCATCTTAAAACTGGAAGTTTGTATTCTTAGTCCAATACCTCCCCACTTCTCCCACGTGCCAACCCCTGGTAACCACCACTCTACTGTTTCTTTGAGTCTGTTCTTTTTAGATTCCATATATAAGTGGCATCCAGATTGTTGCAAACAGCAGGATTTCCTTCTTTCTCACAATTGAATAATATTTCCTTATATGCATATACCACATCATCTTTATCTAATTGATCTGAGTTTAATGCAATGATCGAACATGGAAAGAACTAGCTCCAAAAATGGGGAAGAAGGGAAAAATGAATTAGGAATTTATAGGTACTGTTCGATTCATGTAGTGGTGACAATCATTAAATACTAAAGACTCTCAATTTCTTTTGCAACTTTGACTCCACGACAAATGAAGTACACTTAGTACAAGTAGATTTTATAGGGTGGGAAGATTAGGATCCACATTCCTGTCATACTATAATGGAATTGGTTGGGGGGGGGGTGGTTCCCAGTCAAAACTTGAGCAATGCCTTGTCTGGGTAGGGAATGCACTGAACTACTGTGCCTTGTTCTGGAGTCCTTGTAAGGTAGGGAAAAGAAAAAGATGTACAGATCCTTTTAAGTTTTTTAAAACTACTTATCTCTCCTTGAGTGTTGACGTGAGTTCCTTGTTAACAGAAGAATTTAGTAAAGTAGTAATGCTTAAATGTATTTCTACTATAAGATTTGTGGTTATTTTAATAGTTACTTTGCATTCACCATAAATAGAACTACGAAGTTCCCTCCTAAGAGGGAAAATCCCCAAACAATAGCATAGGGAAATTTGGTGAGCTATGAGAAACTACATTATAATATTTTTATTATTTTCATTACTTTGTAAATATAAAAAATATTAAGATAGAGCAAAAATTCCAAACCACCAGGCAATTTTTAAAAATTTATACATCACACAATCAAGACTTTATCATGTCTATTGACCTCTGATAAACAGAGAGCCTTATTAATTTAAACAGCCCAACCTTCAAAAATCAATTAATTGATTAATGGTCCAACTTTGCTTTTAGTGTTTTAAAATTATAATAGCTTTTGGATACACAGAATAATTATTTTACCTAATTCAATTATATGAACTCAAATAGTTCATGTGTTTTTTTTTTTTAATGTTAATTTTGAGACAGAGAGAGGGAGAGAGAGAATCTCAAGCACTCTCCATGTTGTCAGCACAGAGCCTGACGCAGGACTTGATCTCAGGAAGAGTGAGATCATGACTTGAGCCGAAATCAAGAGTTGGACGCTTAATTGATTGAGCCACCCAAGTGCCCTGAAATAGTTATTTTTTTTTAATTTTTTTTCAACATTTATTTATTTTGGGGACAGAGAGAGACAGAGCATGAACGGGGGAGGGGCAGAGAGAGAGGGAGACACAGAATAGGAAACAGGCTCCAGGCTCTAAGCCATCAGCCCAGAGCCTGACGCGGGGCTCGAACTCACGGACTGCGAGATCGTGACCTGGCCGAAGTCGGACGCTTAACCGACTGCGCCACCCAGGTGCCCCTGAAATAGTTATTTTTAAAGGGATGTGTGTGAGTGTACTCACACACATAGAGGCTACTGCAGAAAGTGAAGGGTATACATTATTAATTATAAAAATCTAAAAACAGGAAAACCATTGCCAATTTATTTTGACGTTTTGCCAAATAAGAGCAAAAATAAGTACTTCACAACACCCTAGTATTATGAAAAGCAACCAAATAACACTCCACCCCAATAATTTGGTGACATGAGACACTGTAAGACATTTGATATCCTTTGATGGAATGCAAGTAAAATGTACATACCATTTCCAGGCCAAGGCATGGGTATGCATGGATATGTGTCCTCAGGGGCAGCAGATAATGTGGCTTTTAGTCACTAACACATGAGGAATCACCTGTAAACCTGTAAATCAGGCTCTGCATCACCCTGAGATCACCCAGAGATCCTGGAGTTTGACTTTGGATTGTTTACCTTCAGGAGGGGGTTGAGTGCCTCCATTGTAAGAGGGCGGCCATAAAGGTAAGCGACAAGTGGGATAGATGGTTGTCTGTCTCCCAGTTGTGTGAGGCCATGTAACATGTCCTCACTAACAGAATATGACTTGAAGTCATGTGTACATTCAAAGCCACGGCTTTTGAGAAGTAAATGTGCCTCTTCCATATTCTTTTGCCCTCCTCAGCTTTGCTTTGACCCTTTGCATATTACAATGTGTCTATGGATTTTTTGAGATGGTGCAGTAATAGGAAGGAAACAACTTTTTTCACTGTTCTTCCAACTTCTCAGAAGTTCAACTAACTTCTCAGGAAGAAGCTGGTTTAGAAAAAAGATATAATAAAACTAAAAGCCAAAAAAGTATTTTTGGAGATTGAGGGAAATGGATTTGATTGAATACTAGAAGTGTTCTTATTAATGCAAACTTTTTATAGTAATAATAATTTTAATAACATATTCATAATTTCAAATATGTTAAGCATATAGTAAAGTATTTATCATCTTTCCTCAGGAAGCTCATGACTCAACTCATTACCATAGTGATAAATATTAAGATACATGGAAGAAAAGCTGCAATTTGTGACTAACATCGTAACATATATAAAATTTTTGTAAGCTGTTTTATATATAGTATCGCTTCATATCTACCTTGGCTAACTCACTAAGACTACAGTGTTCAGGAACAATAACAACAGCAAGATGCTTGGAAGGAGCATAAACCTAATACATCGTGATAATTATAGAAGAGAGTTTGCCTAAATGCTTAAACATAATCTATGCATCATGCAGACCTGGACTCCAGTGAAGAATAGACCATAATTTTTAATATCATTATACCATTTAGTCATTCAATATATATATTTTTTATTTTTTTAATTAATTTATTTATTCTTGAGAGACACAGAGAGAGAGAATGCATGAGCAGAGGAGGGACAGAGAGACAGGATGAGAGAGCCCCAAGCAGACTCCACACTGTCAGCACAGAGCCCAACACGGGGCTCGAACTCACCAACCGTGAGATCATGACCTGAGCTGAAATCAAGAGTCAGATGCTTAACCGATTGAGCCACCTCAGCACCCCTAGTTATTCAATACTAAATAGCTTTCTGAAA
Source organism: Felis catus (assembly GCF_018350175.1). Classification (NCBI taxonomy): domain Eukaryota; kingdom Metazoa; phylum Chordata; class Mammalia; order Carnivora; family Felidae; genus Felis; species Felis catus. The sequence continues at coordinate 94,518,076 of NC_058373.1, read as the reverse complement.
AATTTTTGAAGAGGTCGTTTTTTATTCTTTTATATTGCATACATTTTACTGCTCTCAACCAGTAAGGGTTGCTTGAACAGTCTTGAAATGTACAGTTTAAATGCATGTCTTTAAATAATATAAGAAGTCTGTTACAATCCCTTTTAAACTCCAATGGCATGCTCCACAGAACTAGAACAAACAATTCTAAAATTTGTATGGAACCATAAAAGACCTCAAGTAGCCAAAGCAATTCTGAGAAAGAGGAACAAGCAGGAGGTCTCATGCTCCCTGATGTCAAACTATATCACAAGCTATAGTAATCAAAATAGTATTGTATTGCAATAAAACAGACATATAGATCAATGGAACAGAATAGACAGCACAGAAATAAACCCAGGCATATATGGTCAATGAATTTACACAAAGACATCAAGCATATACAAAGGGAAAAGGACAGTGTCTTTAATAAATGGTGTTGGGAAAACTGAAAAATCACATGCAGAGTGAAAATGAATCACTGCCTTACACAATACACAAAAAATAACTTAAAATGGATTAAAGACTTAAATGCAGAACCTAAAACTATAAAACCCCTAGAAGAAAACATAGGTGGTAAGTTACTTGACATTGGTCTTAGTGATATATATATATATATATATATATATATATATATATATATATATATATATATACATATATATATATGTGTGTGTGTGTGTGCATATATATATATATATATATTTTAATTCGACACCAAAAGCAAAGGCAGCAAGAGCAAAAATAAACAAGTGAGACTGTACCAAACTTAAAAAAGTGTGTGCACAACAAAGGAAATCAACAAAATGAAAAGGCAACCTACTGAATGGGAGAAAATATTTCTAAAACATATATCTGATAAGAGGTTAATATCCAAAATATTTTTTAAAAAACACAACTCAGTAGCAAGTAAACAGAAAGCAAACAAATTAAAATATAGACAGAAGATCTGACTAGGTATTTTTCCAAAGTAGACAAGTACATGAAAAGATGCTCAAAACGACTGATTATGAGGGCAATGTAAGTTAAAATTGTAATGAGGTATCACCTCATACCTGTTAGAATGGTTATTATCAAAAGGACAAGAAATAGCAAGTGTTAGCAAGGAAGTGGAGGAAAGGGAATCCTTGTGTGCTACCTGTGGGAATGTAAATTGGTGCAGCCACTATGGAAAATAGAATAAAAGTTACTTAAAAAATTAACAGTAGAACTACCATAAGTTTCAGTAATTCCCCTTTGAGGTATTTATCCAAAGAAAACAAAAACACCAACTCAAAAAGATACATGCACCTCTATGTCCATTGAAGTATTATTTACAATAGTCAATGTATGGAAACAACCTACATGTCCATGCATGGATGAATGAGTGAGGAAACTGTGATGTATATACACAGTGGAGTATTATTGAGGTATAAGAAAGAAGAAAACCTTGCTAATGCAATAACATGGATGGAACTTGTGGACGCTGTACTAAATAAAATAAGTCAGATAGAACAAGGCAAATACCATATGATCTCACTTATATGTGGAATCTTAAATAAAATTAACCAAACAAAAACCAAGCCCACTGATACAGTGAACAAATTGGTGGTCGCCAGAAGCGGGGCGGGGGGGGGATGGGGTAGGGTGGAAGGTGGGGAAAATGGGTGTAGGAGCTCACAAAGCACGGACTTCTATCTATGAAATACAAAAAGTCATGGGGGTGTCATGTACAGCATGGCAGCTACACTAATAACACTGTATCACATGTTTGGAAGTTACTAAAAGAGTAAATCTTAAAAGTTCTCATCACAAGAAAAAAACTTCTGTAACTATGCATGGTGAAATATGTTAAGCAGACTTACTTCAGTGATCATTTTGCAAAATTTGGAAATATAGAATCATTATGGTGTACGCCCGAAATGAATATAATGCTGCATATCAATTGTACCTCAATTTTTAAAGTCTGCTACAGAACTGATCCTATAACTAGTAGAATATTGCTTTCTACCTACCTACCTACTTAACAAACTATCTACTTAATTGTCTTCATTTCTGTGTATTATGCAGATATGTATGTATATAAGACATAGATTGTTAGCCCTATTCTTAGCTCTACAGTTTTAGTAAGAAACAATCATTCTAATCCTAGATTCTTTAATAGGACAGTATATTTCTGTTGAAGATTTTTTCTTCCTCAGATTTGCTCTATATTAAGGAAATGTTTGATACTAAAGTAAAAAATTTTAACAAAGGCTTATCTAAAGTAATAGATAATTGAAAAATATTAATCATGAGCAAGGATAAGAATGAAAAAGTATTGATCTTCAAACTGAAAATCAATAAGATATTACAAACAAGAGCAGACTTGGGTGACCCTGACATTGAAATAGAAAGTTGAATAAATAATACCTTGGAAAGTCAGAAAAAATTATTAACATAATTGCCTTTTAGATTTGAAGTGAAAATGGGAATAATCCCATTTAGATCTAAGGCTATCAAAAGGAATCATAGCAGCTAAGGCTAATTCTCTTCACATAGTTCTGCACCCTTTTAAAAAATCTTAATTTCGTGCAAGTAAGCCTTGCCTGAGAGGCCTTAGTGTGCAAATTCAGCAGCTCCAGTAATGAGGTTGATTCTTTGGCTGATTCCTCTTAAAGTGTTCCCCTGGGTATCATTTCAGTTAGGGCAAGTTCAATGAACCAGCGTGCCTTTTGCAACTTGTTGCAGTAAAATGAAACTGATTAACTCAGTGAGCTTTAACAATGTCTAGTACAGCTGGCTGACTAGTCTTCTGTTTTCTGTTAGTGCTTGCTACACAGCCTTGTTTAAATATCTTGCTAGGTTTTTGATGGTATTGAGAGGAATTCCCACTCATTTAACTATGCTTTTGTAAATGCCTAATTTATAAATAAAATATACTTATATACAAAATTAGTCTTATGTAATCAAATTGTAGAAATATTTTCCATACACACACACACACACACACACACACACACACACACACGCACACACACATATATATGTATAGCCTATACTTTGAGTTTGTTAGTGTATTTTATTTTTAAAGGTATCAATGATCTATACATAGGCAGATTGAAAGCTGATCTGCAAGCAAACCAAAATAGGAAGCACAAAACTAGACTGCTTGATGACTATGTCTAGCCAATTCTGAAATCATTAGCTTTGAGTACAGACAACAAAGATGCAGTATATCCTGGCTATCTATGCTCATTGATTTATTTAGATCCTTTAACAGTTTCAGTTTCTCTAAATTTATCAACCAAAATTCTGGCATAAAGCAAAGGAGTAGATCAAAAAAGTATTCCAGATAATAATATATGACCAACCACAGAAAAGAAGATTTTTTTTACTTGGAAGGGTAAAACGGAAAAGTGAAGTGTTACTGTACAATGCTACAAAATTGTGGCAAAGAATGCAAACCAGTGTTCATGTCAAAGAATACTTAGATAATGTATTAATTCTGGCTCTTTTCATAATTTTACTACAAAAGCCAATGAACAATTTTTTAAAGATGATCTTCAATATTTGGTAAAGCCATAAGTAAATGATGTTGTGTTTTGATTTCCAAGTTTTATTTTTAGGAATTGGCTTTAACTATATTTTCTTAAGCTGACACACAAATTATAGAATTTAATGCTTCTGACTCACCAACAACTCTTAGCCACAGTATAAGCAAATTCAAATACATATATATGATTACCTATCATAAATATCAATTTTTATTTGGGCTATAACAGAGGCATATACAAGTAATATCATAAATGAAAAGCTGAGTATCAAATAACATATATTGGAGACAAGCTTAAAACTATCTATGAATAAATCACTTTTTGTTAAAGCTTTTAAGATTTTCCTACAACATACAAAAATTAAAAAGCTAGAAATTAAGTAGAAAATGAAATTTCAGAACTCAGTGAGCATGTCCTAGGGCAACTAAGTTAAACTATGTGTGTACATGGAACAATAGGTGTAGGGAGAAATATAAATTTTATAAGGACAGCTTCAAATGAGGACACAGAGGAAGCCAATATTCCAAAGCAAAAAATAGAAGCATTAACAGCAATTCCCATTGGGATGATGTTGGCTAGAGTACATTAAATAAGACAATAAAGTTAAAGAAGCTCTTGTAAAGTTCTCAGACAAGGATAAATGTGTTTATCAGTGGTCAGCAATGAACTTTGATGACTCTGGAATGAGCTGAAAAATCATGTATAAAACATTAGGATAAACAATGCAGGATGTTGTTCTTTGGTGTTCTTTCACGGTTATATTGAAATGTTCCTTGAATATGCTGAACAAATCTATTAATCATTGCTACTGAGATGGCCATTCTACCAGATATGTGGAAGCCTGAATGACTTCTTCCTTTATCCTATGAAAATAGAATTATTACCAGTAAACAACACAATTTTTAAAATTTCCCTTTAATATATGGTAGAGACTTACTGAAATACAAACTTAACAGAGCTTTTGCATTATTCTCAATAGATATGAAAGATGACAATTCAAATATATTTACTAGGCATCTACTCTGAGGAATTCTCCTATGGAATAAATGGGTGTGAAAGTGCTTTGTAAAATGCAAAAGTTATTCAAAATTTAGTCATGAATTTAATAAAGCTTCAGTGGCCACCAACGACTGGGCATTGGGTAGCATGTTTGAACACAGGTAAATACAGCAAATTCTGTACTGTCAAAAGCCTAAATGAAGAATCAGAGACATACAAGTGAGTCAACAATTGAGATTTTGTAAAAAGTGTTGTGAGCGAAGTGCACAAAAAGTTCTCTGGGGATAGAAAGTGTCTGCATGGGGCCTGGAGTGAGGGAACGCTTCTTTGGAGAGATGGGGGAGCAGGGTGTATCAATACCCAATTCTCTGACCTTAATTTTTTCATGTCATAGTGATATTTATTTAATGATGACTATGGGAGACTGTTGCTCTAATTACTTTTATTTTATCTTTTTAAAATCAACAAGAGTCATGGGCTCATTAAAATTCTGCATGGGGTGAGATGGCACTTCAGCTGGATGGTGTAGGAATTGAGAAAGTCAGCAACTATAGGAAACATCTGTATTGCCTTATCTGGGGCCCCTTCAGATTTCAACTTCTTTATAACCTTAGATTTTGCAATTTTGCCAACCAGAATTCCACTCCCCAGTTCAACCCACCGTACCAAACACAGCACTTAATTTTGAAATATCCCTTCAAAGAAAATCTTGTAATCAACATGACTCTTCAGTTTGCCTACAGGAATAATAGCCAATGACGTCTTAACAGTAATATTAATAACACCTCACTTTATCCTCAGGAATATGTTGGCTTAGTCAAAATATTCTATGGTCACTCTATGCAAAATTACCTTGAACTCCTGCCCTTCGTACAGTCTCCAGGATTCTGGACAAAATGCATCATCACAATCTCTTAATTTTGCTCTGTCATACTCGTCAATTCCCAGAACCAGTTCATTGTTTTGAGGTTTGACATTGGTACTTTGTTCTCTTCTAATTTAATGCCCATGACCCAATATCCACAATAGTCATAAATAATATATAATAAGCTAACAGCATTTGGTTTTGCCTTAGGATAACAAGTCAGTGAACTGTTTACAAGTAGTAAAGATGGATTTTACAGTGATGACATGGTTTAATCCTCCAGTTAGATGAATTAAAATGACACAACATTATCCTTTAGGCTGTTATATAGAATTTAGTGTTATGCCTGACAAGGGTACTATTGCAGTCTTTTCCTCATAGCATTGTCATAACTACATTTTAGTACCAAATTTTTATGCATACAACTGCAAGAGAGAAATATAGTACTAAAAGATAAGATTGAGAGTCACTAAGATGAACAAAAATGGGAAACAGCCATGAAGATTTTATATATATAATATATATATTTTTATATCAATATATTATATTTATATATCATCATTTATATTATTATATTTATATATAAGATTTATATAATACTTATATAATATTCATTAAATATGAATATACACATTTTGCACAATCAGCATATTTCATAACTCAATTTAGTCATGCACTTTCTGGTTCTTAGTATTTTACATGTATTACTACATTTTTTCCTCTCCAAAAGTCTAAATACTGAGTGATACTATTATCCCTCTTCTTTTTTTTTATTTTATTTTTTTTCAACGTTTATTTATTTTTGGGACAGAGAGAGACAGAGCATGAACGGGGGAGGGGCAGAGAGAGAGGGAGACACAGAATCGGAAGCAGGCTCCAGGCTCTGAGCCATCAGCCCAGAGCCTGACGCGGGGCTCGAACTCACGGACCGCAAGATCGTGACCTGGCTGAAGTCGGACGCTTAACCAACTGTGCCACCCAGGCGCCCCTATTATCCCTTTTCTTAATATGGGGAAACTTAGAAGAATAAATTGATTTGCCCAAGATTATACAACTTATAAGTAACATGAGGAATAGATTGTTTGATTTCTAGAACCTATGTTCTTTAACTATCATGCAAGTATAATACATAATTTTTAAAGTAAATACATGTAGTGTAATAAACAAAGAAAACTACACAGCCCAATGATGTTATTAAACAGATTTAAAACTACAAGCATGAAACCTACAGATACACAATTACTCTAAACACATATCTTTCAATAATAAAGTTGAATGTAAATGGATTCAATGCTCCAATCAAAAGACACAGGTTATCAGAATGGATAAAAAAAACAAGACTCATCTATTTGCTATCTACAAGAGACTCATTTCAGACCCGAGGATACTTTCAGATTGAAAGTAAGGGGATGGAGAAGTACCTATCATGCCACTGGAAGTCAAAAGAAAGCTGGAGTAACTATACTTTTATCAGACAAATTAGACTTTCAATTAAAGGTTGTAACAAGAGATGAAGAAGGGCATTATATAATAATTACAGTGTCTATCCATCAGGAAGAGCTAACAATTGTAAATGTCTATGCACCAAATTCGGAAGCACCTAAATATTTAAAACAATTAATCACAAAAATAAGCAATCTTATTATTATATGTGCTGCCGAAGCGAGCACATAAGCAATCTTATTGATAAGAATATGGTATTGCAGAGGACTTTAATACTCCACTTACAACAATGGACAGATCATCTAGACACAGAATCATTAAAGAAACAATGGCTCTGAATGATACATTGGACCAGATGGACTTGAAAGATATATTTAGAACTCAACAACCCAAACTAGCAGATTATACTTTCTTCTCGAGTACACATGGAACATTCTCCAAGATAGATCACATACTGCACACTTTCAGATCACAATGCATGAAACTTGAAATCAACCACAGGAAAAAGTCTGGAAAACCTCCAAAAGCATGGAAGTTAAAGAGCATCCTACTAAAGAAAGAATGGATCAACCAGACAATTAGAGAAGAAATTAAAAGATATATGGAAACAAATGAAAATGAAAATACAACAATCCAAACCTTTTGGGGTGCAGCAAAGGCATCCTCCTAAAAGGAAAATACATTGCAATCCAGGCCTATCTCAAGAAACAAGAAAAATCCCAAACACAAAATCTAACAGCACACCTAAAGGAACTAGAAGCAGAATAGCAAAGATACCCCAAACCCAGAAGAATAAGAGAAATAATGAAGATCAGAGCAGAAATAAACAATATAGAATCCAAAAAAAAAAAAAAAAACCCTAGTATAATAGATCAATCAAACCGAGAGGTGGTTATTTGAAAAAATTAACAAAATTGATAAACCTTTAGCCAGGCTTCTCAAAAAGAAACAGAGAGGACCCAAAAAGATAAAATCACAAATGAAAATGGATTTATCACAAACAATCCCTCAGAAATACAAGCAATTATCAGGAAATACTACGAAAAATTATATGCCAACAAACTGGACAATCTGGAAGAAGTGGACAAATTCCTAAACATCCACACACTACCAAAACTCAAATGGGAAGGAATAGAAAATTTGAACAGACCCATAACTAGTAAAGAAATTGAATCAGTCATCAAAAATCTCCCAAAAATAAAAGTTCTGGATCAGATGGCTTCCCTGGGGAATTCTGCCAGACATTTAAAGCAGAGTTAATACCTATCCTTCTCAAGCTGTTCCAAAAAATAGAAATGGAAGGAAAACTTCCGGACTCATTCTATGAAGCCAGCATTATTTTGATTCTCAAACCAGACAGAGACCCAGCAAAAAAAAAAAAAAAAAAAAAAAAAGAGAACTACAGGCCAATATCACTGAAGAATATGGATGCAAAAATTCTCAACAAGATACTAGCAAATTGAATTCAAGAACATATAAAAATAATTATTCACCATGATCAAGAGGGAGTCATTCCTGGCCTGCAGAGCTGGTTTAATATTCACAAATCAATCAATGTGATACATCACATTAATAAAATAAAAGATAAGAACCATATGGTCCTGTCAATTGATGCGGAAAAAGCATTTGACAAAATACAGCATCCTTTCTTGATTAAAATCCTCAAGAAAGTTGGGATAGAAGGAACATAATTAAACATCATAGAAGCCACTTATGAAAAGCCCACAGATAATATCATCCTCATGGGAAAACACTGAGAGCTTTCCCCCTGAGATCAGGAACACGACAAAGATGTCCACTCTCATCACTGATTTTTAACATAGTATTGAAAGTCCTAGCATCAGCAATCAGACAACAAAAGGAAATCAAAGGCATCAAAATTGGCAAAGATGAAGTCAAACTTTCACTTTTCGCAGAAAACATGATACTCTACATGGAAAACCCAAAAGACTCCACCAAAAGTCTGCTAGAACTGTTACATGAGTTCAGCAAAGTCGCAGTGTACAAAACTAATATACAGAAATCGGTTGCATTTTTATGCAATAATAAAGCAACAGAAAGAGAAATAAAGAAACTAATCCCATTCACAGTTGCACTAAGAACCATAAAATACCTAGGAATAAACCTAACCAAAGATGTAAAAAATCTGTATGCTGAAAACTATAGAAAGCTTATGAAGGAAATTGAAGAAGATATAAAGAAATGGAAAAACATTCCATGCCCATGGATTGGAAGAATAAATGTGGCTAAAACGTCAATACTACCCAAAGCAATCTACACATTCAATGCAATACCAATCAAAATTGCACAGAATTTTGCACAGAATTGCACAGAATAAAGCTAGAACAAACAATCCTAAAATTTATATGGAATCACAAAAGACCCCAAGTAGCAAAACTAATATTGAAGAAGAAGACCAAAGCAAGAGGCATCACAATCCCAGACTTTAGCCTCTACTACAAAGCTGTAATCATCAAGAAAGGATGGTATTGGAAAAAAACAGACACATAGATCAATGGAATAGAATGGAGACCCCAGAATTAGACCCACAAATGTAAGGCCAACTAATCTTTGAGAAAACAGGAAAGAATATCCAATGGAAAAAAGACAGTCTCTTTAACAAACGATGCTGGGAGAATTGGACAGCAACATGCAAAAGAATGAAACTAGACCACTTTCTTATACCATACACAAAAATAAACTCAAAATGGATGAAGGACCTGACTGTGAGATAGGAAACCATCAAAAATCTAGAGGAGAAAGCAGGAAAAACCTCTCTGACCTCAGCAGCAGCAATTTCTTACTCAACACATCTCCAAAGGCAAGGGAAATAAAAGCAAAAACGAACTATTGGGACCTCATGAAGATAAAAAGCTTCTGCACTGCAAAGGAAACAATCAACAAAACTAAAAGGCAACCAACAGAATGGGAAAAGATATTTGCAAATGACGTATCAGATAAAGGGCTAGTATCCAAAACCTATAAAGAACTCACAAACTCTACATCTGAAAAACAAATAACCCAGTGAAGAAATGGGCAGAAGACATGAATAGACACTTTTCCAAGGAAGACATCCAGATGGCCAACAGACACATGAAAAGATGCTCAATGTCCCTCCTCATCAGGGAAAGACAAATCAAAATCACATTGAGATATCACCTCACACCAGTCAGAGTGGCTAAAATGAAGAAATCAGGAGACTATAGATGCTGGAGAGAATGTGGAGAAACGGGAACCCTCTTGCACTGTTAGTGGGAATGCAAACTGGTGCAGCCACTCTGGAAAACAGTGTGGAGGTTCCTCAAGAAATTAAAATAGAACTACCCTATGAGCCAGCAATAGCACTGCTAGGAATCTACCCAAAGGATACAAGAGTGCTGATGCAGAGGGGCACATGTACCCCAATGCTTATAGCAGCACTTTCAACAAGAGCCAAATTATGGAAAGAGCCTAAATGCCCATCAGCTGATGAATGGATAAAGAAGATATGGTTTATATATACAATGGAATACTACTTGGCAATGAGAAAGAAGGAAATCTGGCCATTTGCAGCAATGTGGATGGAACTGGAGGGTGTTATGCTAAGTGAAATAAGCCAGGCAGAAAAAGACAGATACCATATGTTTTCACTCATATGTGGATCTTGAGAAACTTAACAGAAGACCATGGAGGAGGGGAAGAGGAAAAAAAAAGTTACAAAGAGGGAGGGAGGCAAACCATAAGAGACTCTTAAGGACTAGAACAAACTAAGGGTTGATGAGGGGTGGGGGGAGAGGGGAAGGTGGGTGATGGGCAGGGAGGAGGGCACTTGTTGGGATGAGCACTGGGTGTTGTATGGAAACCAATTTGTTGGGATGAGCACTGGGTGTTGTATGGAAACCAATTTGACAGTAAATTATATTAAAAAAATAAATAAACAGATAAAAAACGAAATACATTTATGTATCTGGTACCCAAAGTAAAAACAAACATTATCTGCATCTGAGAAATCCTGTTTATTTATACCCTATGTTGGTCATATCTACCCCTCCTCAAATATGATTACAAATTTGTTTTGCCAGATTTTGAATTTTATACAAATGGAATTATATCAAATATAACTTGTTTCTTTTGTTTAACATTGTAAAATTTATCCATTTTGTGTATATAAAATTTCTTTAATTCTTACTGCTGGGAGTAGTTACTGAATGATTTTACCATAACATATGTTGTGCCCATTATCTTGTTAATAAACAGTTGTATTGTTTGCAGTTTGGGGTTATTAGCAACAGGTGCTGTTCTGAACATTCTTTATATGATTTTTTTGTGCTCATATGTTTGTATTTCTGTTGTATCACCCCCAATCCTAGGTATTTCCCTTTTTTCCTCCATTTTAGTCATTCTAGTGGTTGTGTATAATTTGTAGTTTTATTTTTAATTTCCCTGATTAGTTGAGTTGAATAAGTTGCCATAAGTTTGGCTGTTTGTAGATCTCCTTTTGTGACATGTCTACAGTAGGTGTATGACTTTTTATTAATTACCTAAAGGCATTCTTTTTATATTATAGATACAGGTCCTTTGTGGACCACAGCTTCATCTCATTCCTGTTATTTCTAGCCTTTCCTTCTTGATGATCTGCTTACAGCTTTCCAAATTGCCCTGGCAGGCCCCACAATCACATTAGCCAATTTCTCACAATAAATATCTAAATATATATCTCTTACTGTTTCTTTTTATTTGGTTGAACATTGATATATACAGCATTCTTTATCAGATTATGGAATTTCCCATCTAGTTTTAGTTTGCTGAAAATTTTTTTTATCATGAATGGGTGTTGACTTTTATCAAATATTTTTCTGCATTTGTTGATACGATTATATGGCTTTATTCTATTCATCTGCTAACGTAATTAATTACATTGATTGATTTCTGATGTTAGTTTAAAATTGCATTACTGAAATAAACCCCACTTGATCATGACAAGGTATTATTTTTTTTTATATCTCTGGACTTGATTTCCAATATCTTGCTTGGGATTTTCCTGCCAATATTCATGAGAAATATTGGCCAGTGATTTTCCCTTCTTACTAATGTTATTAGGTCTCACTAAAAATTATGCAGCCTCATAAATAAGTTTAAAATATACTCTCTATTTTTCTGTGTACAAGTATAATTCATATCATTTCTTTTTAATATTTGCAAGAATTCACCAATATAATCATCTGGACCTGAAGATTTTCATAATTCTTCTGGGCCAATATAATCATCCAAATGTGTGCTCTACATTTCTTTAAGGTAAAAATACATTCAGATTTGTTTTCATTCCGTCAGTTATGGTAAGTTATGTTTTTCAAAGAATTCTGCCCATTTTCTTCAAACTGTCAAGTTTATTGCCAATTTTGTTTCATTTTAGACATACTATCATAGTGGCTTCCCATTTTTTAATTGCTGGCACTCACTACATATGTAAAATTTATTTTTAAAACTTTATTTTTTTAAAGAGTGGTTTTAAGTACACAGAAAAGTGAAGGAAAAGTACAAATATTTCCCATATACCTGCTGTCCTCACACATGCGTAACCTTCCCCATTATCAACATCCCCCACCATATTGGTACATTGATTACATTTGATGAACCTACCTTGGCACATCATCATCACCTAAAGTCCAGTTTATGTTACGGTTCACCCTTGGTGTTGTACATTCTGTAGGTTTGGACAAATGTATAATGATATGTCTCCATCATTATAATGTCATACAGAGTATTTTCACTGCCCTAAAAATCATCCGTTCTCCACCTATTCATCCTTCCTACTCACCAACCCCTGGAAATGACTCTTCGTTTTACTACTTCCATAGTTTTTCCTTTTCCTGAATGTCAAAAGTTGCAATCAATCTTCTCACATTGACATCTGTTGCTTTAAGATTTCTCCACATGTCCTGATAGCTTGCTTTTTATTGCTGAATAATATTCCACCATCTGGAAGTAGTATTGTTTATTTTTACACTCATCTGCTGAAGGACATCTTTGCTGCTTCAAGTTTTGGAAAATATGAATAAAGCTGCTATAAACATTCATGTGCAGATTTTTTTGTGGACACAAATTTTCCAGTCTTTTGGATAAATACCAAAGAGTGCAATTACTGAATCACTAGATAAGAGTATGTTTATTTTTGTAAGAAACCACCAAACTGTGTTCCAAAGTGGCTGTAACATTTTGCATTCCCACCCACAATGAATTTCTGTTGTTCTACATCTTCACCAGCATTTGTTGTCAGTGTTCCAGATTTTGGTCATTCTAACAGGTATGTAGTGATATCTCAATGTTTGTTTAATTCACATTTCACTGGTGACATTTGATGCAGAGTATCTTTTCATATACTTATGTGCCTCTATATATCTTCTTGGGTGAGGTGTCTGTTAAGATATTTAGGCCATTATTTAATTGGATTGTTCATTTAGTACTGAGTTTTAAGAGTTCTTTGTATATTTTGGCTAATCGTCCTTAATCAGATGGGTCTTTTGCAAATATTTTTTCCCAGTTTGTGGCTTTTCTTCTCATTATTTGACACTGTCTTTCACAGAGCATGAGTATTTAATTTTAGGGAAGTCCAGTTTATCAATAATTTCTTTCATGCATTGTGCCTTTGGTATTATATCTAAACTAAAAAGTCATCACTATACCCAAGGTCATCTAGGTTTTCTCATATATTATCATCTAGGAGCTTTATAGTTTTGTGTTTTATAATTAGGTCTGTGATCAATTTTGAGGCAACTTTTGCGAAGGGTTTAAGGTCTATGTTTTTTTTTTCAGTTGGATGTCCAGTTGGTCCTGTATGATTTGCTGAAAAGACGGTCTTTTCTCCATTGTACTACCTTTGTTCCTTTGTCAAAGATCAGTTGCTTAAAATTATGTGGGTTTATTTCTAGACTCTCTATTCTATTTTATTCCTCTATTTGTCTACTCTTATTGCCAATATCACAGTCTTTATTGCTGTACCTCTATAGTAAGTCTTAAAGTAAGATAATGTAAGTCCTCTAACTTTGTTCTCCTTCAACATTGTTTTGGCTATTTTCAGTTTTTACTTCGCCATATAAACTTTAAAATAAGTTTGCCAATGTCAGATTGTCATCTTGACACTATTGGAGTCTTCCAATCCATGAACATGGAATAGTTACCCATTTATTTTGTTGTTTGATTTGGTTCATCAGAGTTTTGTAATTTTTTCTATATTAACCTTATATCCTACCACCTTATTAGTTCTAGGAGGTTTAATTGTTGATTCTTTCAGATGGTCTACATAGACAACTATACCACTTGTGAAGGGAGAAAGTTTTATTTCTTCCTTCCCAATCTGTATGTCTTGTCTTTTTTCTTCTCCTCTCCTCTCCTCACTTCTCCTCTCCTCTCCTCTCCTCTCCTCTCCTCTCCTCTCCTCTCCTCTCCTCTCCTCTCCTCTCTTACATTAGCTGAAACTTTCAGTGCTGAAAAGTAATGTTGAGGGGGAGATACTCTTGCCTTGCAACTAATCTTAATGGACAAGTTTCAAGTTTACCACTATTAAATATGATATTATCTGTAGATTTTTTGTAGATGTTGATAATGTACATTCTCTTTTGGTTCTGATTAACTCTAAAGAGGCTTTGCATTTTTATTAAGCTGCCTAAATAAACAATTTCTGTCTCTGTTGATTCTCTTAATTATATATTTGAGTTTTATCTTCACATTTGGTTTTAACTTTTATCTTTATTATTTCTTTTTTTTTACTTTCTTTGGTTTAAATTTTAGTTTACTATCTTAATTTTGAATTTATATCTTTGATTTTTATCCTTTTTTTAATGTATAAACTTAAAGTAATAAATTTCCTTATGAGTAGTGCTTCAGCTGCTTCCCTACTAAGATTCTTGTGTTATGAAATTCCAGAAAATGCCTATATGACCTGAGGAATATAAGAAGCAATGACCCAGACTCATTTTGGGCTCCTTGTTTCAGTGTATTCCATGTGTATGTCAGTGGTTCCAAATCTGAGAGAGATGGAGTTCAATTAGGACCCTAACTGAAGGCCCTATTTAAAAAAAACAAAAACAAAAAACAAACAAAAAAAAACAAACAAAAAACAAACAAACCTTAGCTTGTCTCAGCTGCTAAGAGAAAACAATGGGAATACTGGCATCTGTTTTATACCAAATGGCAGGGAAGGGCACAGGACCCCTGATGTGATAGTATCTGCTGGAATTAGACTGTAAGTGGAGCGGGAGATGGTACAAGAAAAGAAAAAAATACCAGCCTAATAGGAACACATTTGGGTGGGTGCCTCCATTGCTATAAGAATTTGTGTGTGCTGTATACACTGAAGCATGCAAGCAGCAATGCCCTCACAGGCTGTCAATGCTCTGGGAGGAAGATTAGAATGGAAAAAAAAAAAAAACAAAAAACCTGGAGTTCTTAAATGTTGTATTGGTTTTTGTTTTTCATTTGGGAGGGAGATGCTCTGAACTGCAAAGTAGTGCAGGGGAGAGGGTTTGCAGCAAAAGAAGTAGTTGATGCCAGATAACCCAGCTGCTTCCTTGAGCACCTTTTGGCTACTTTCTGGGTTCAGGTGGTAGTGATGACACCATCTGTAAGTGGCACTTGAAGCAGGTGTGAAAGAAGTAAGAAAGGCAGGGCACTTCAGGATTATCTCCAGGATAATTGGAGATTGTGCTACACAAGTATCCACTGTTTAATTCTATGAATTTGTCTATTTTAGATATCTCATATAAATCAAATCATGCAGTATTTACCTTTTGGTGACTAGCTTATTTCACTTAGCATAATGCCCACAAGTCTCATCCATGTTTCTGCATATTACAGAAATGTCCTTCCTTATGGTTGAATATTCCAGTGTGTGTGTGTGTGTGTGTGTGTGTGTGTGTGTGTGTGTGTGTGTGTGTGTGACATTTTCTTTATCCATTCATTCATTGAAAGACGCTTAGGTTGTTACCATATCTTGGCTATTGGGTATAATGCTGCTGTGAACACAGGAGTTCAGGTATTTCTTTGAAACACTGATTTCATTTCCTTTGGATACATACCCAGAAGTGAGATTGCTGAATCATATGGTAGTTCTATTTTTAATTTTTTGATGAAACTCAATACTATTTTCTATAATAGCTGTACCAAAACCTTATCATTATTCATTAAAAGTGACATACGCTAGGTTACATGTTGTACCTGTCAATATCTAACTCCAGAAAGTAGATATCTAATGTAATGAGGCATATAATCCTATTGTTCTTGGTTTGGACACAATCCAGAAAATAGCACCAGGAATTGTACTCTGAATTCCAGACCTTTACTCTTAATTTTTATACTTAAATGCTTAAATGCCATCTAGAAGCAAATGGCTTGTGAGAGAGTAAGCTAAAGGTATCAACACTTTATAATTCAGTATTTGCTTTCCTCCTGCCATGAAAAATTCAACCAATCACTGAGTGAGTTTTATGATCTAATTCACCAAATGTGATATAAAAAGAGCTCTTGTACTTCACTTGTCAAATACTTCATTCCTAGGGTGACTTTGTGACTTTCAGAAGCAATTCATTTACAGTCCCAGACACCTAATATTGCTTGGTGCTGTGGAAGCACATATGCCGATCTTGCTAAATGCAAAAGCCCTACAACTAAATATCATATGTGACAATTTTGTGTTGGCTTCCCATCATTGGTGTCATATATAGCTCTATTTGAAAACCAGATCTTTCAACTTGGAGAGATAATAATAAAAGTCAAGTTGTCAAGAAACCACTCCGTGTTATTTCACGATATATAGATGCTACCCTATCTTAACACCATTTGTAACAACACTAATCTAATGTACAACGAAATCATCACCAAGGGAGGAATTTCTCAAAAGGAAAATAAATCCTCTTTTCTGAAGAGCTGTGCAATATCTGAAAATAGAATTTGAAAGATAAAGAAAATAAAAGAATAAAAGATCACCTATAAGAAAACCTAACAAGGCAATAAAAAAGAGCACGGTTTATTTGAGGAGTATTAGGAGCTCATCTACACACTGATCAAAAGCAAGATAAGCAAATTCTAAATCCCCTGCTCCAAGGCAGAAAATCTGATTTAGTATTAAACCCTCATGTCAAGGAATAGTAATGGTAGAAAGTGATGAGTCGCAACATTAAAAAGGAGGAGGAGGAGGAGGAGGAGGAGGAGGAGGAGGAGGGGAAAGAAGAAGAAGAGGAGGAGAAGGAGGAGAAAGAAAGGAGGAAGGAACATTTTCTTTTTAAAAGTTTCCATATTTTCAGAGCTAAAGTAAGTGGGGAAAAATATAAATGTGGGGTATGGTGAGGCATGTGACTCAAGGTTTACAGTACATAGGTGTATTCCTAAAACACACAAAAAATTAGAATTTAGATGCCAGATTGACTTTAGATATACTCTAATCCAAATCCTCTTACTTTGTAGATAAAGTCAAGGAATTCTCAAGAGAATAAATCACTTCCTGAGGCCCTAGAACTAAAAAGAAACAAAATTGAGACTAGAACCCAGAGTGACCTGAAATACATTGTCATTCCTGTCATATTTTTCAGCATGGAAAATTTATAATCATTCTTTTTAAGTTTGGAATCTTCACATTTGACAACTAGATACTCTACTCATTTATTTTTGAGAGAGAGAGAGAGAGAGAGAGAGAGAGAGAGAGAGAGCGAGAGCACAAACAGCGGAGGGGCAGAGAGAGAGAGAGGGAGACACAGAATCTGAAGCAGGCTCCAGGCTCTGTGCTGACAGTGCAGAGCCTGACTCGGGGCTCAAACCCATGAACTGGGAGA
Organism: Felis catus; assembly: GCF_018350175.1. Taxonomy (NCBI): domain Eukaryota; kingdom Metazoa; phylum Chordata; class Mammalia; order Carnivora; family Felidae; genus Felis; species Felis catus. Next base: position 94,500,434 of record NC_058373.1, on the reverse strand, counting down.
TAATGACCTGAGCCAAAGTCATATGCTTAATCAACTGAGCCTCCTGGGTGCCCTGATATTCCACTCTTTTTGACACCACTGTCACCAGAATGATATTTTTGTTATTGGCTTCTGATATTGCTTGGTACAAGGTTGTTTGGACACTGATCCTTTTCAAAAGACTGTGAACTTCTTGAGGTCAAGATTTGGTTTTACTTATCTTTGATTTTATGGGAATCCACCATTTCATGTGATACAAGTGAGCAAGTGAGCAAGATGTTTGTCCAATCGCTACCTCTGTAATTATTTACATGAATTTCTATTGAATTTCATGTATCAAACCCTGTTGAGTGTCTCCAGATTTGCTCAGTCAATCTGCTCTCTGGGTCATGACACCTTCTTGGAGACCTCCTGGTTACTGTCCATCCCTTATTTCCTGTCACTGCTGGCTCTTAGCCATACTTCAAGTAAGGGCAGGGTATCTGCTGGAAGTCTAGCCATACTGAACTCAGAGTAGATAATGGCCTCTTTTACTACTTCTGGGTTATGTTGAATTGTCCCAATGTGGGACATGAAATCTGGCTTCTATAATAGGTGCCCACAGGTACCAGGTAACACACATTGCAAATGGAGTTGGGGAAACAAGATGAATGCCTCCTGGGGGATGAAATATGGAAACAAGAAGTAGCTGACAGATATATTTCTCTTCCTTCCTCTCCTTAATGGACTGTTCTATAGTGTGGTGATTCCACATGACCTGCCTGGAAAAAGCAGCTGCATTTTCCTGTGAAGCTTGGCCAGTTTGGGAATATATCACCTTGTATTTTTCATTCTTCTCTACTCCATTTCTCCTTTTCCCCTCCATCTTGCTGCTCTGGGATTATATCTCCCACTGGTGGTTAGTTAAGAGGTCAGTGATATGTTATAATTCAAAATGACTCTTTTGTAACTTCCTTTGTAAGATGTAAGTTGGTTTTTAGACTTGAGGTTTTCTTAAAATGGGGGTAAACTTACCCTTAACAAGTTTTGTATGTTCTGTTCAGATCTCATTTTATTTTTTAAATTAGTATAAATATGTGATCCCAATTCATAATTGGGTTATCTATCTCAGCCGTCTCCCCATCACCATAAAGAGTGATTCATTATACTGCTATTTTAACCTTCTTGAAAATGTTTATACATTGCTTGGAGCATGAATGCTAATGATTATTGAAATAAATATGTCATGAAATCATATAGCTTTTTTAAAAACAAATATTCTCTCAGTTTATAACTTATCTATATTATAGTCTTCCAAACTAACCATGAGCTGTGCTAAGGGAGATGGGCTAGGGGTATTACATCATGTACAATCTCTATCATGCCCGATATTTTACACTTAAATCATTATATCCTTGACTCATATACTTTTATTTTCCTAATAATACCCAGCTTCCATCTTCATCTCCAAGCCAGAGTGCTCCTTTTACTTCACTCCTCTGTAGAAATTTTGGAACTGCCACTGGCATATAGCTTACGCCTTAAATCTCATTTGTATCATTTGAACAATGAGAAGTGTGCTTTGCTTACAAGGTAGCTGGAAGAATTAAATACGATAAAGTATATAAAGATTCTTTGTAAACCATACAGTACAGAGACAATGTCATATGATTTTATGGGGTTCCTGGTTCCTCTAAGTTCCTTATTTGCCCTTCTAGAGCCATTTCATTTACTTTCAAGGCTTCGAACGTCTACAATATGCCAGAGAATTAAAAGTGTATCTCTCAGAACAACTCCACTTAACAATCCACAGAAATCTCAAATATTTTCTCAAAATGAAATTAATTATAATGCTACCCCTTCTCCTCCTCACTTTTTGCTCAAGTGAAAAACTGAGTATCAATCTTGTGATATATGTGTATATAATCAATCACCAAGCAAGTTCGGTCAACTCCAACCAATAGTTTTTAAATCTGTCCATTTATCTACATCCCTGTGGCCTCAACTGTAGTTTATGCCATGATGTATCAATCCAAGTATTGCAATTTTCTTCCAAATTTTCTCCAAAAAATAGTTTAAGAGATCACTTTTAATTTTTTGAGAGAGAGCGAGCATGCATGAGTGGGGGAGGGGCAGAGAGAGACAAAGAGAGAATCCCAAGGAGGCTCTGCACTGTCGGCACAGAGCCAGAAGCAGGGCTTAATCTCATGAACCTTTATATTATGACCTGAGCTGAAACCAAAAGTGGGATGCTTAACCAACTGGGCCACCCAGGTGCCCCAAAGAGATCGTCTTAAACACAGGTATGTACCACTTCCTTGCTGGAAACTGTTCACTAACAATACCAAACTCAATATATATATATATATATATATATATATATATATATATATATATATACATACACACACACACACACACACACACATTCACATACACACACACACACACACACACACACACATATATACACACACACACACACACACACACACACACACACATATGCCAGGCAACATTCTAAGCTCTTTAAATATCATAATTCATTAGTTCTCATGACAACTGTATGGAGTAGATATTATTAGGTATTAATTTGTTTTTCTTACTGGTGAGTAAACTAAACTACATATGTTAGATAACATGCCCAAGGGCACAGAGCAAGTAAAGTGGATAAAGTCAGGATTCTCAATTAGACTGCTTATACCTGCACTATCTTATAAGGTAGCCATATGTCTACATGTATATGTGTGTGTGATATATACATAAATGTATGCATATATGTAAATATATATGTATATGTGTGCATGTATATATAAATTGCTACTCTAGGTATCCATTATTATATATCTACATATATATGGTTATATGTCATATATCTCATATATATATATCATAAATATCATATATATTATGGTTATATATCATATATAACCATATGACATATATCATGCATATATCATATATATCATATGGTTATATATCATATATATCATATTTATCATATGATTATATAATATATATCATATATATGGTTATATATCATATATACTATGATAGTTAAATATGTGACCTTATAGAAAAACTATAATATATATAAACTATATAAACTATCATATATATCATATATACCATACTATATATAATGTATATAATACATATAAACTATATAAACTGTCATATATATCATATATATACACATATAGTATATATAAGATATATATATATATATATATATATATATATATATACCGTAAACTATCATATATATATGATATATATGATATATGATAGTTTATGGCAATAATTTTTCTATCAGGTCACATATTTAACTCTCTATCCTAGTATTTTATCTGATTTCAAGTATGCCAAAATGAGTTTTTACTTTTTCCTTGTATATATTACTCTCTGTTACTAATTCAAAGTTCAATTCTTTCAAAAAAAGTTTTAATATGAACTCCTGGGAAGAATGATTGCATTCATCCTTATAACTACCTTGTTAAAATTGGCACTTTTATTTCCATATTACAGATGAAGAATCTCAGTGGAAGAAAAGTTAGATTTTCAAAGGTAACAGAGCTAGAAGTGTTGAACTTAAGATTCAAACACCCAACTTCAAAGCTTATACTTTCTTTTTCTATTCTTGCTATATACGTCATTTTAAACTCTGAAAGCTCTGATTTCTATTTCATACCCTTAATATATGAAAATCCTTATTATGTTTTTAACTAGTTGATATTTTTTTTGATGTTTTTATTTCTTTTTGAGACAGAGAGAGAGCATGAGCAGGGGAGGGGGAGAGAGAGAGAGGGGGAGACACAGAATCTGAAGCAGACTCCAGGCTCTGAGCTGTCACAGCACAGAGCCCAACATGGGGCTTGAACTCACAGAGTGTGAGATCATGACCTGAGTCGAAGTCAGATACTTAACCGACTGAGCCACACAGGTACCCCAACTAGTTAATATTTCTAATTATGCTTCCGAGGAAGCATAATTTTAAAGTTTGGTATTTTTATTATTTCATCAGCTACTTGCTATTATTATTTTTATAGTTTTTATTTTCACAAATAAAGAAATACCCTGTAGGCACTAGAAATAAAGAATAATATAAGAGAAAATGGAGAAAAGTAAAGTATATTACTCCATCTGTCTAGAAAAAAAACTATTATTTACATATGCACTGTTCAATGTGGTAGCCACTTTACGTAGTGGCTATTGAGCATCTGAAACATAGCTACTCCAAAATGACATTCCCTGTAAGTCTAAAATACATCTGGATTGTGAAATCTTACAATATCATGGTATGTTAACTCTTTCATTAATATATTTATATTGATTATATGTTGACATAATATTTTAGACATATAGAAGTAAAACATATTATTAAAATTCCCTTCATCTGTTTATTTTTACTATTTTTAATGTGGCCACTAGAAAACTTTAAATCACACATGTTAGTTCCATTGTGGCTTGCATTCCCCTTCTATTGACAGTGCTAACTAGACTGAGAAAGTTAAGCTGATATATCAATATTTATCAGCAGCCATTTTTAGAAGATAAAGGGAAACTGGAAGTCATTCCTAGTACAATTCCCTTAGTAAGAAATGATAAAACCTAATTCCAAAGAGGTTAGTTTTGCCCAGGATGACTTTGACAGTTAAAGAAGAGTCATTTTGTTGAAACTCAAGGAAATCTCTTCAGTGGAAAATATTTTCCTTCCAATTATTTGCTATCTCACAGACTACTTCTATATTCTGTTCTTTTACTTTGTAAGCTAGAAGCCTATGAACTACCTGTCCCAGACTCCCTACAGGTGGCTCCCTATTATCTAATACCAATGGGAAGGACTTGTGGGTGAAGAGAGGTTGGGGAGAAGGAAGACACATTTGCTTCTGGACTTGGTTTAGTATGGACACACAATGACAGTAAGGATGAAGTGTGACCTCAGTGGTTGCACATCTTTAGCAGCTCCAGCACTTTCAGTGCCAGTGACTCTGGCTGTGACACAGTTTATTTTAAGTTCCTGCATCCTAACCTAGAGGTGTTAGTAGATTTCTGATATCTGAGTGTTACCAAATGCAATGCTTTGGAAGACCAAGCATCTGTTTAACAGGACCATCAAATAAATATAATGACTAACATTATGAGGTGGGCTGGCTGTTTTTTTTTTACTTGCACTGTAAGCTTACAGAAAGAAGTATCAACTGCAGGCTTTAACTTCCAGCTCAAGGCACAGTTAGAAAATCAAATAGTTTCTAATCTCTTACCTTCTGTAGATGAGGAACTATACAGCTGGAAAATGAAACAGTGAAATAAATTTTAAAGGTTTTAGAATTAAAACACTTGTGTAGTGCACATTCTTTCTAGGTGTTTTGGTGAAAATTAATGCAATGGCTAGAAAACAGTGGAACTCTGAGAAAAGAAATGTAAATATTTGGGTGGATTCTGGGTCTGAGTGTCTTGGAATGCTAATCCCTCCTATGACTCTCTTGCTAGCAAACGTGAGCTTTTTTCCCTGTTCTGAGAACAGGTTTCCTTGACTGAAGACTCTGAGATTCAGTAATCTTTTGCTATATAACAAACAATCCTCCAAATTAGTAATTTAATATTACTATGATTTATTATTTCAGATGATTTAACGGGATGGCAGTTTAGGTAGTTCTTTTGCTGGTCTTGATAGGAATCGCTCATGTAGCTGCAAGCATTTCATGCTCACCTTGAAGTAGAGGGTCCGAATGGCCTCATTCACATGTCTGGAAGTTGATATCGACTGCCAGTTAGGGAAATGAGGTTCTTCTCCATGTGTTCTCTCATTCTAGATGGGGTTAGCATGGTGGTCTCGGTATCCCAGGAGAGTGAGAGCAGAAGCCAAAAGTCTTCTTTAAGTTCTAGGTTGTAGAACTAACATAAGACCAATTTTTCCTTATATTATTTATCAAAAAGAGACAATACCAATCCAACTTTAAGGGTGTGAAGAAATAAAATTGTCAATCCCGATGGGAGGATTAGCAACATCAGAGTGCCAGGGAAGACAGACACCAGTTTGCATTCTTCATTGAGCCCATTATGGAAATGATGAACCACATCCTGGAATTACTTCATCTGAGGCAGCTGACTTAAAAGGCAGTGTTCATACCTATCAAGATTTACCTCCAACCCCCACTTTGTCTTCTGCCACTTCAGGATCCATAATTTCAATCACAGTATCTCCCATTTTCTTCCCCTGTCTAAAAAGATAGCCATTTCAGAGCTTCTCAAGGACGCCGTCTCTCTTCAACCATGCATTTTTAAATGCCTTAGTGAAGGCAGAGCCCTTTACTCCCCTATCCCATATTGGTCTGGTTACTACATTTGTTGAGTGCCAACTAGCCAACATCAAAGGGCAATGCTAAGACTCTGCTATGGCACTATTTCCTGGGTATACCAGTCAGTTACTCAGTGGCTGCTTGGCTACACTGTCCCTTTCATTGTAAAGAGAGTGACAGAAACATATTTTGTATATGGATTGCCCCCTTTTACTTATAAAGCTTCTATAAGTGTCCCTCTCCACGGATTTAAACAAATCCATATTTATCATCACCATTCCACACATTGCATCCATTCAAGGAACCACAGTCATTGAATTCACTGGTCTTACTATGTATCCCAGCACTTAGAAGCAGTGCTTGATAAAATCATAGAATGAGTTATTGAAGGCTTGGTTAAAGTTCCAGTTGGCAGGCAAGGACCTGTGAAGTTGGGATGCAGTCTTATAAGATGTAGTATTTGTTCTGAATTGTCAAACAAAATATAATGTTGTACACACACACACATGAATCAAGAGAGAAAGTTATAGTCTCTCCTTTAACTATTATAATAACAATCCATTTGCAGAATTTTTGCATTTCATCCTACAGAATTTCCATTTGCCATTCCTAAGCTCTACTGCTTTAATATTTCAGTTCCTAAGGGAGACATATTTCCACCAGGGGACAATTTAATGGTTACCTTGAATTTTAAGTTGAGATGCCATCTGGCTATTTGAGATGCTTTGACGCTGAAATTAACAGGCAAAGTATGGGGATATTATACTGAACTGGGTGACTAATAAACACTGTATAGGGAAAATTGAATTGCAAAGATGTGTGGGGAATTCAAGGGATTCTCAGGGGTAACTCTAATTCTATATCCAGAATGGCACACTAAGCAAGTCAATAAATACCAGGGTCTATGACCAGTTACATAAGGACATAATGTTTTTAACTACTTTGCATATCTAATTTCTTTGTTGTTATGTGTCATATAACCCTTTTCCTTTGCTTCCTTTTTTCTTTTCCCTTCCTTCCTTCTCTTTTCCTTTACCTTTCTTTTCCCTTTTTCTTCCTTTCCATATTCTTTGCTTTATTTCACGTAAAAAGTTAGGATGGTGGTTAAGTTTTACTACCCAGCCTAATTATTATGTATGGTAGTGAATATCCTGGTAAAATGGTGACTGAACTCTAAGAGGAAATAATATTATCAAGAGATGGATAAAATTAATGATGGATTTTAGTGTATATCCTTTTTGGAAAGGTGAAAGTATTTTTTGTATCAAGAATAATTTGTAACCTGTGAGGTAGAATGGGACATTATTATTCTTATTATATAATATATATATAATATATATATATAATATATATATATATATTTATATATATATAAAGTTTAAATATAAGAGTGGATATATATATTATACAGTTTAAATTTAAAAGTATATGTATGGATGAATGTAGACAATGAGGATAACTGAGCTGGTTATACACCTGTTCCACCTCTGTTCTACCTCCATCCTTTTATATTCTACTCTGAACTATGAGAGTTGGGAGTCCACATGCTACATTTCCCAGATTCCTTTCACTTGTTTTCTGTCATACTCTGTCAGTGTAAGGCCCTGGCAGTTAATGTTTTTTAAGTTTATTTATTTATTTTGAGGAGGAGGCAGGAAGAGAGGGAGAGACAGAATTCCAAGCAGACCCCTGCTCAGCGCAGAGCCTGACAAGGGGCTTGATCCCACGACACTGGGATCATGACCAGAGCCAAAATCAAGAGTTGAACACTCAACTGACTGAGCTACTCAGGTGCCCCCTAGCAGGTAATTTTGAAATTTAGAAGAACTGAGAACCTTTGGTTCAGACAACAGCAGTAGATGCTCGTAGGTGCTGATGATGCATGGATAAGATGAGGTGGCTGGGAACTCCATCAGTCCCACTAGTAGCTGAACTTCTTCGGTACTTGCTTCAGCTCTTTCTTTTTCTTTTCCCAACAAGTGCCCTTCTTAATGCCCATCAACCATTTAGCACATCCTCCAACCCATCTCCCCTCCAGCAACTCCAAGTTTATTCTCTGCATTTAAGAGTTTCTTATGGTTTGCTTCCCTCTCTATTTTTATCTTATTTTTCCTTCCTTTCCCCTATGTTCATCTGTTGTGTTCCTTAAATTCCACATGAGTGAAATCATATGATATTTGTCTTTCCCTGACTGATTTGTTTTACATAGCATAATACACTCTAGTTCCATGCATGTTGTTGCAAATGGAAAGATTTCACTCTTTTGAGCTCTTTCCATACTTTGGCTATTGTTGAAAGTGCTGCTATAAACATTGGGGTGCATGTGCCCCTCTGAGTCAGCATTTTTGTATCCTTTGGATAAATACCTAGTAGTGCAATTGCCAGGACTCAGGGTAGTTCTATTTTTAATTTATTGAGGAACCTCCATAATATCTTCCAGAGTAGCTGCCCCAGTTTGCGTTCAACCAAAAGCACAAAAACATTCCCCTTTTTCTGCATTCTCACCAACATTTGTTGTTCCCTGAGTTGTTCATTTTAGCCATTCTGACAGGTGTGAGGTGGTATCTCATTGGGGTTTTGATTTATATTTCCCTGATGATGAGTGATGTTGAGCATCTTTTCATGTGCCTGTTAGCCATCTGGATGTCTTTTTTGGGAAAGTGTCTATTCATGTCTTCTGACCATTTTTTACGTGGATCATTTGCTTTTGGGTGTCGAGTTTGATAAGTTCTTTACAAATTTTGGCTCCTAACCCTTTATCCAATTGTCATTTGTAAATATCTTCTCCCATACTTTTAGGTGCCTTTTAGTTTTGTGGATTGTTTCCTTAGCTGTGCTGAAGCTTTTTATTTTGATGAGGTCCCAATAGTTCATTTTTGCCTTTGTTTCCCTTGGTTTCAGTTCTTTTAGCTATGGTATCTCTCTGGCAGTTTCAGCCTTTGTGCAGCTACCCTCCACCAGCCAGTATAGGTGCATACGTGCTGGTTCAAGGATTCTAGTCCACTGGCGTAAGTAACTTTCTGAAATGAGGGTAACACACTTATCCGTTTCTGTTCTGCCAGCACCTCTCCTTTTTGCTACACCAGTCCTTCTAATACCTGTCACCAATTCCCTGTTTCATGTCTTCTTTGTTTGAAACAGGTGGCATATTTCTATTTTCCTGGCTGTTCCCTGACTGATATAATTTCTAAGCCCCAAAGCTATGTTTACTTCTTTGAAAGAGAATCATAGTTTATAATAAAAACATTTATAGCTGACAAAATCAACATATTTTATCATTTTGAGAATGCCAAATATGTCCAAGAATACAATAGGATTAATAAACCAATTTTTGATGCATACATGTGAAATTTGGATGTTCCTAACTTCTCATAAGTAACCATTCTTCATTCTTAGGGGAATATGAGTAAATTTATTGTTTTTTTCTACAGATAGTGCTAATATAAAGTTTTTCTCCATTACATGAGTATAAAGGAAATCTTAAAATCCTTTATAGCAATGCCACTCAAAATCAGGTTACAGACCAGTTCCAGCAGACTTAACTAGTCTGTGAGGTGATTGACAGTTTATTTCAGAATGGAAATAAACATACTGAGTTCTTCCTGGAAAATCTCTATCTCTAATATATTAGGGAAATAATTAATTTACATTTGTTGCAAGCTCCTTATCTCTAAGAACAGTAACAACCAGTTCACAAATTAGTAAAAAGGCCTATTATTTAAAATGGGATTACAAAAGACAAAGACCACAAAAGAGAAAGGCAAATACCAGGTGATCTCTTTTATAATGGAATATAAACAAACAAACAAAAACAATTTCAGAAACATAAAGAACAGATTGGTGGCTACCAGAGGTGAGGATAAAGGGTAAGAGAAATGGGTGGAAGGGGTCAAAAGGTTTTTTTTAAAGGACTAAAAATTAAATTAAAGCTAATTCCTCTGAAGTATGAAAACCTATAACATGGGCAGGGTTTTTTTTTTTGGACAAAAATTTTTGGGGTCAATATATATTCTTTTTTTTTTGTAAAACAATAGAAAGTACACCATATATATGGAATAACTGGCCCCTGAAAACAACCTAACACCTAAAAGCCAAAGTGCTTGAGTGACTAGATGGTGGTCCATAAGAACAATCATTTTCACTACTCTACAAGGAATGGAAATGACTTGGTAAAGAGTTAGGTTTTAAAGAAAAATACAGTCAGTGGTATTGTAATGGTGATGTAATGGGACAGATGGTAGCTATACTTGTGGTGAGTATAGCACAATATACAAACTTATCAAACACTAATTTGTACATCTGAAAAAAAGTATCATTGTGTTTCAACTATACTCAAATAAAAAAATTAAAATAAAATTTTATGCAAAAAAGAATTATTTTTAAATGATAACTTCTTAAAGGGCTAGTGAAAATCTGCTTTGATTCCATAGAACCTGATACAAAAAGTGTGGAAAATAAAAAACAAGGAAAAAAAAGAAAAAGGGTTGAAGGAACTTTTTGCATCCAAACATTTCTGTACTCAATGCAGAAAGGGAGGAAAGAATGGGCAAGGAGAGTAGAAAAGAGGGAAGAACTTTAAATATTAAGGCCAGGAAGAGTCTTCATAGTATATTGTAAAGTTATAAAAAATAAATCAGAATGCTTTAAATGAATAATGATTTTTATATTCTATTATGATAGAAGATTTCTTTTTTCCAAAAGAACACTGAACTACCTGAAGAAAGACTATAAAGATTTCAATTAATGTCACATATGTAAACAGTAATTTCAACATTATACGACTCATGGTTTGAACCAATTACCTTGATTTCATAGCAAGTAATTTCTTTGGAAACAAAAACACCAATTATTATATTCTGTATAAGTTAAACTGTTGGAAATTCAATATCAAAGTTGAGTATAAACAAACTTTATTATCATATTTGATACTTGTGTTATCTCTTTGTGCTCGAGTTCTTTTTCTGAAAATTTGTCTCAGATGCTGAGTACAAAAGAGGTGCTTTTGTGATTCTTAAATTTCAGCCTATTCTATAAACTCAAACAAATAATGCTTTTCATTAAACTTGTTTAATCTCAAAGAGATCGGTATAGAAAACAGATTAGAGACTTGGATGAAGTCGGATTCAAAAAGAAGTTCTATTCAGCTCCAAAGTTAAGCAATAGCAAATCTTAAAAGATGGCTTCCTGATGTGAACTGGAATCAAAGAAATTACAACATTCTTTTGAATTTAAGTGAGCTTTTAAATCAGAGGGTGAGTGTATCAAAATTTATTCTTTGTGGTGGTCTGAATATGAGCCAATACTAATTTTATATTTCTACTCTCAGAAACTTTACTCATGTTTAGAGTGAAAAAAAGTGAAGCTCTCCTCAGATCTTAAAATGAAAAGTCATTCTGACAAAAATCTTTGACAGGAAAACCTGTGTTTCATTGTCAACCTATCCTAGCTCACAAGAATAACAATAACAACAATCACAGCAACAACTGACATTTACTGAGTGCATACTATGTGCCAGGCACTGCTTTTAAGCATTTTGCATGTATTAATTTAATCCTCAAAACAACACTGAACAACTATCTCCACATTATAGAAAAAGAAATTCAGCAATGACCATTTATCCTAGAAGTTCCTGAGTTACATTCTTGTGGGAATTTACTGTCAGAAAATGTAGCTTCATTTCCTCAGAATTAGAATGATGTGATACATAAAAATAATTTGGTATGCCTCTAAAACACTTTCACACAATAGCGCTGTTAAACTGAGACATGCAAGAAAACCTAAATTGTAGAAAGTATATATATTCTTGGAATTAATACCAGAAAATGTTTTCTTTCATACAAACTGATCCTCCACAGATTTGACACATGTCTGAAACAAGACTTTCAGTAACACTGTCAAACTAGAAATAGAAAGTAAATCTACATCATAAAAGGATAATTTAACCACATTAAATATACCATGAGAACAAGAAATATTTTTATGTTTGGGCATTAAACTTACTATATTTCCAAGCATACATGGAAGAAATGTAAATGAAGGATGATGCCATTCCAATTATCTGAGGCAAGCCAAAGCATATGAAATATAGTATTTTCTAGTTTCAACACTTAAAAAAAATATCTCTTGGAATATTTACTTCAGAATGGCAGAATGTTTAGATTCACAGACCTGCTTCTCATGATAAAAAAAAAATCATTACCTGGTGAATATTAATTACAAACCAAACAAACAAAACCAACCATTTAAAGTCTCTGAAAATTGTTGCAAGAGCATAAAGCAAACAAAGAAATATTCAGTCATGAAAATTTACTAAATCTTGGTAAGAAAACAGCTAGTCTGTTAGACTTGAGCAATGAATGGTCTGTTCCCTCTGCTCCGCCAGCTCAGCATGACAGAATCGCCACTTTAGGAGATGTGAAGAAGACAGGGCTCCTTTCCTCAGAGCACTGGCAATCTCACCAGGAAATCTCACCAGGAAAAGCAGATTGGTAGCATTTCACCTCCCTGTGCTCTGTTTTCCAGAGGTTAAATTCCAGGCGAGTTTGGCTAAAATGTCTTAGGCTCCATTCTTCTACCTGGCACCCATTCATAGGGCAGAGACTCTACTCCAGGAACCAGAGGCCAAAAACCTGGAGCCTTAATAGTCCTCACCCCAACTTCTCATAATGTAGAGGTTCCACAGAGGAGACCAGAAGATATTGTTCCCACTCAGCAAACTGTCCATGATTCAGGGATATCACCCCAAGGGAAATGGTCAAAGTTCTGCCCCTAGCTTTAGGACAGTGAATCAGAAATTTTGCATAAGGGGAAAGATGCCATAGGGACAGAATGCACTGAAGCTCACCCAAAGGAATTGACTTTATTTAGAAAAGAATATGGGGAAGTTCAAGCCTAAGGACACACTCAAACACAACAGACACATGTAATATCATATGGAAATATAGTGAAACAGAAGGTAGATTAGCAGTGGCCTAGTGATGGAGGTATTGGGGAAAATGAAGGGTGATTACTAATGGATACGAGACTTCATTGTTGAGTGATAAAAATGTTCTAAATTTATTGTGATGATGGTTGCATGACTGTGAATATACTAAAATTCACTGAATTGTACATTTTAAATGTTTGAATTATATGTTTATAGAATAATTACTGTGGCAATACTGTGTTAAGTCTCTAAATTTTATGAATATTTATGAATATTTTAGTACAGATATTATTGATTCCACTAAATAGCACAAAACAACCATTAACTTTAAAGAATATGTATCTTTCAAAATAAATAAGTTGCGGCTCTCTGAAATTTTTTAAATTATAATTTTTTTAATTTTTAAAAATTACTAGTAAAGTCTAGTAAAGTTCTAGAAAAGTACTAAAAAGGGTAACCTCTAGAACAATGGGGAAAGACTTACTATTGTACTCCAAATACATTTGTTCTCTTTCATTCTAAACAATATTAAACATTTAAGGGCCAAAACCCACTTCTTTGTTTTCATTATGTTTAATTATGTTTCTTATAAATGTATAATGTAAATATAGCTGGGAAATCTTAATTGATTCAATATACTAAAACTGCACTTTAGTTCAGGTCATGATCTCATGGTTCGTGAGTTCAAGCCCTACATCGGGGTCTGTGCTGACAGTAGATCCTCTGTCTCCCTCTCTCTATGCGTCTCCCCTGCTCTCTCTCTCTCTCTCTCTCAAAAGTAAATACACATTAATAAACATATATATAGACATATATATGTTTATATATGTTATATATATAAACTTGTCAACTATACTCAAATATTAAAAACTTTTAAAAATTAAAAATATTTATTTAGTGCAATCATCTGTACTTAGTGAAATATCTGTACTAATATATTCATAATCATTCTAATAACATTGTTATTAGTATTATGTTATTAATGACATGAGGATAAATATCAGAGAAACAGGAGTTGCCCATTAAACCCATCAGACACCAAGTTAGATGTGGCTGATTTGACACATATTTCAATCCTGGTCTTCCCAAACCACACTAACATGACAACAAAGTTTTCAAAGGCTAAATCTGTTGGATAAAAACATCAGGGGAGGAAGAAAGAGAAGACAATTTTAAAACCTGGAAGAGGAAGCACAGTGGTTAACTTCGCAGATTGGAGAAAGCTGAAAACTGAAAGCGTGTCCCTAGCTCGGCAGCACCATCTTCAACAAGTAGCATAACAAAATTTCTTGGATCCCACCTCCAGGCCTACACAACCAGAATCTTTGAGGAAGAGGCCCACCAATCCATTTCTAAACAGGCCCTGCAGGTGTTTTTGATGCACATCAAAGTTGGAGATCCATCACTCTAAACAACTGAAAGCACCAGGTGCAAACAAGTTCGTGCTGAAAACTGGAGAAGTAATGGGTTGGTTTGATAAGGTGTCACATTCATCCTACTGATTATGGTGACTAGCCCTCTCTTTCCTTGAAAATAACTGAAAGTTAAACATCTGGAGAGAGCAATACTGAAGGTTTAGTATCTGGAGACAATCAAATTGAGATTGGACTCATGAACACTATGAAAGATAAGGGCAGGGAGAACATGCCATACTCATGCCCTACTCAGAACATGCCCTACTCAGTCAACCTAGATTATAGATAAAATAAATAGTAATTGTTTATTTAACTAAAAATGGCATACCATATATTTCATCAAAGAAATTTTGTATGCATGCAAACGATTTTGTCCAACAGAATGTAATGTTCCTTTCCCAGGGTAAGATTACAGAGAATGTAAAACTAAAAATTAGGATTTGGAAATAACCCACAGCTGCCACAAATGAGTACCACTGTTGGACACCACACTGCTTAGGTCTGGCCACTGGAAATGTACTTATGCTCTTTGTTAGTCTTTCCTTTCCTTAGGCTAGTTATAGGGTCCCAGGTCACATGTACAAGATCTTGCTGTCACCTAGTCGGAACAAGATGTGAGCCCCCCCCCCGCCCCAGTAGGTAACTTAGAGCCATGCCTTACCTAAACATTAACACAAATAGCAAGCAGGGGTTGCCCAGCAGATAAATGTGATGTCAAATATCGAGGACAGCATGAAATGGATAGATGGAAAGACACTGCACAGCGAATGTCACTTCACCCAGCATTCAAATAATGGGAAACTTGACTGTGAGTTTGGAGCCAGTCAAGATCTATATCTAGCCTAGAGTCATTTGAAATCATCAAAGAATACAAAATATTTGTATTTGAAGATCATGTGTTCAAATATGGAAGAAGAGTTCTCAAATTAGAGAGATCAAGAAACAGGAACTGAAATATTACACAACCATTCTTGTGCTAACAATTAGAGCAGACAGCATTTTGAATACAATTAGAGGGGACAGCCTCATGAGCAAGACAGTACTGAGACTCTGATTAAAAGTATAGGCTGAGAATAAACATATGATGGCAAATTTGTATACTGAGCCCCAAACTGTGAGACACTAGAAATAACAGAAGGTAGAGGAAGGGGAATCTAGAGTGAGCCATAAGAGAAGCCAGTTTCTAAATATCTTTACAGGACTAAATATTTTCACCTCCTTCTTAAGTGAAGCACTGAAAATTCATTATTCTAGCATTATCTTAATGTTTTATTATATAACATTTACAGTTATATTAAATTTATAGACTATGGACATAAAGAAACAATATATTGAATCTTATTAATCAGTTTATTTGAGGACCTCAACAATCCCTTACCTATTGTATCTACTGACCTGCCTGGTATCAGTAAGAACTAGGAAACATTAAAGTACGTGTGGAGGACCCTGAGAACAGGTTAGTGGCCTTCTTCCTCTGACCTTGCCTTAGGGAGGCTGCAGGGCTGTAGAAGGAGGCTGCATTCACATGGGTGCTCACTCATCACTGAGAAAGGATACCAGAGGCAATATGCTAGTTGGATCAACCCAAGATAGGACTCCTCATGAGTAATGTTATCTATGGTGAATCCAAAAATTCATGGGTACCTCAGTGAACGCCAAGAAGAGAGGAAGAGCAAAAGAAATGTGGCTTCAGCAGTGTGTAGAGTTTTCAACAGAAAAAGTGATCAAACACTTCAGTGGTAGGTGCCAGAACAATGATCCAAAAGACCAGTTAGGTCCACTCACACCCCAGCTGTTATCAATTTGGCGACCAAACTATACCTGTAACTGCCATAAAAGTCACCCAACACACCCAGACAACTTTTTGGAAAGGGGTGAGCAGGTGGAGAAAAGATGAGGGGGGAGGATGTGAAAAAGCATAAATAAGAATTATCTGGGGGAATCTGGGTGGCTCGGTCGGTGAAGTGTCCGACTTCAGCTCAGGTCATGATCTCATGGTTTGTGGGTTCAAACACCGCATTGAGCTCTGTGCTGACAGCTCAGAGCCTGGAGCCTGCTTTGGATTCTGTGTCTCCTTCTCTCTCTGACCCTCCTCTACTTGTGTTCTGTCTCTGTCTCTCTTTCAAAAATAAACATTTTTAAAAAATGAAAAAAAAGAATTATCTGAATAAACAGCCAATAAAATCAATTATTTACATTCAAAAGACTCTGATACATTAATTTTGAAAGTTAATATGTGTTTCTTTTAATCGCCCCAGTAACTAACATGCTGCATTAAAGAGGAAGTTTAGTTTGATCATAGAAAAGCAAGAAAGTATATTTCCTGAGCACTTTTGAGTAGCAGATGTACTAAACTTGCCATTGCATTACATTTCAATGTTTTATATTTCTTAATGTTGATTCAAACGTATTAAATAAATCATACAGTATCTTTAAAGAGGCTTAAGTAGAGAAATCTTGTGTTTACCTTATTACATAGGTATCTGAACTGGGAGTATCCTATCTGTCTACTCTAGCAGTGTCCAGGTGAATTTCCATATTTGCCAAGTCATATAGTTTTTTCTCCCTTTCTCAAGAGTGATTTTTCAGGGCACCTGGGTGGTTCAGTCAGTTAAGCGTCCCACTTCAGCTCAGGTCTTGATCTCGTGGGTTTGTGGGTTCAAGCCCCACGTCGGGCTCTGTGCTGACAGCTCAGAGCCTGGGGTCTGCCTTCCGATTCTGTGTTTCCCCCTCTTTCTTTGCCCCTTCCTTGCTCACATTCTGTCTCCCTCTTTCTCAAAAATAAATAAACATTAAAAAAAGAGTGACATTTCAAACATTCTCCTTAACTCAAACCCCACAATAGCTCCACACATGTTCCACACACCTCTCACTATATTGAATGTCCCTAATTTCCTCTAAGAGTAATGATCTTTCTAGGACATTCTTAATGTTGTAACATGCTCATCTTTGTTTTTTAATGTTTATTTATTTTTCAGAGAGAGAGACAGACAGATAGACAGAGTACAAAGAGAGAGAGAAGGAGACACAGAATCTGAAGCAGGCTCCAGGTTCTGAGCTGTCAGCACACAGCCAGATGAGGGGCTCAAACCCATGAACTGTGAGATTATGACCTGAGCTGAAGTTGGAGCCTTAATTGACTGAGCCACCCAGGTGACCCATGGGTAACATGCTCATCTTTTATTTCGTAAGTAAAACAACTTCAAAAACTTAAATAAACAAAAAAAATCATTTATACTATGACTGTCTTCTCCCTTCACAGCAAAATTCTAAAAAAAAAAAAACAAAAACAAAAAAAAACAAAAAACAAAAAACCTCATAAACTATTCATGCTATTTCTGCATTCTTCCTTCATTTAACCCACCAACCATGAAGATCAACTTCTGCTCTCATCATGATGAACTGAAATTGTTCTCACGTAAACCATTAACAACTTACTTTATTGTTAGATAAAACAGACACTTTGACCTTTTGTAGCATTTCAGAATCTTTCCACTGACTCTTTAGAAAGTTTTTTTTTTTTTCCTGACCTTTCAGATTTTGGATCCCTCCACCTTTTGCCCTTTGGCCCCTGCTTCTTAACTAACTTTAACATTTTTGTTGGTCATCTCACTAAGTAGAAAGATTGCTACTATTTAATGTCAATGATGATATAGAAAAGGAAATGAGAACTCTCATACATTTTTTTATTGGACTATAAAATTAGTTCAACTGCTTGGGTGGACTATCTGGCAGTATTTATCGAGATATAAATTGAATAAAGGTCTTCAATACAGTATTTGGCCATTTAGAGCACAGAGCAGTCTGAACTTTGTAAGCTATAAACTTTGAACAGTATTATTTTTCTCTGCCTACTGCATCCAACACCTTGCACTGAATTTCCTTTCCTGAGTAGAAGTTCCCTTCATTACACCCAGGACATGTCCAGAGATTCCTAGGCCATTTGAGTTTAAATTTGGTCTTGAATTTGAATTTTTGAACTATTTTGTCCAGTTATATTTTATATAAAGTATATATTTAAAATGCACACTTCAATAAATTGTGAAACATGGAAAACACTTGTGAAATTACTACAGTCAAGATATGTAACATTTCCTCACTCCCCAAATTTTCCTTGTTCTCATTTCAAATTCAGTCTTAGATCAGTTGGCATTTTCTAGATTTTATGTAAATGGAATCATGTGATATGTGATCTTTTTTTACACCTTGCTTATTTCACTTAGGATAATTATTTTGTGATTCTTATTGTCCTATGTGTTGGTAATTCATTTCTCTTTAGAAGTATTTCATTCTGTGGAAACATTTTGTTAATAAATTTATTCATGGTTATAGGTTTGGGTTATTTCCATTTTTGAGCTGTTACAAATGATGTGGCCATGAACATATACTTACAGATATTTGTGGAGACACATATTTTCATTTCTCTTGGATAACTTCCTAAGAGTACAATGGCTGGGTCGTATGAGCATAAGTTTTGATTTTTATGAAACTGCCAAGCTATTTTCCAAAGCAGTTGTAACATCTTAGATTCCCACCAGTAGTATATGAGACTTCCAGTTGCTCTACATCCTTACCAACACTTGGCATAGCCAGTTTTTTTAAAAATTCCATTCTATGGAAACTATTCATTTTTGAGCAAAGTCTGCTATGACAAATAAAGTGGCTATGAATACTTATTTCCAAATCTTTGTCATGACAGGTTTTTATTTCTTTTCCATTTAGAATGGGTTAAAATTTAATTTTTTTAAATGTTGACAATTTTGGTTGACAGAATTTTGAACATTATATTCACTCTGGGACCCTCTTTATTCCTTTATGTTGATGTTTTTGTTTTAGCTAGTAATTTGTCCCTTACAGTTGGGCTATTAATTCGATCTCATCATCTGGGGTCTCCACTCTATTACTGAAGCTTTTGCTGCAGTGCTTTGAGTCCATTCCATACATGTGTGGTTCACAGATAAATCTGATATTTCTGTGGTCTCTGTGGATTCTGTGGATTTCTGTGGTCATACACAGAATCATGGGATCTCATTCCCCATTTTTCTCTCCTGTGAGAATCCCCCTCACTTTCTGACACTTGGCCATTGTTGTCCAGTTCCTTCTGCTATAACCAGTAAGTGGTATTTCCAGCAGAGATTTACCACACTTGGGATGTGTTGTTCCATGGTCTGCTTGTAGGGAAGAACTGTCAGAAAATGAGAAACTCCATTTTGGTTACTTGTTCAGTTTCTGACTCCACTGAACAACCTCATTTAAACACTCAGACAGGTGTCTTTGTTTTGGTTTTGTATTATAATTGTTACCACTGGGAGGGTTGGTCTAAATGAAGACTTATACCATCATACTAAATGCCAGTATTTCAAATCCAATTTTAAGTTTATCTCTTCCCCGACTCAGAGCAGGTAAGTATGGCCTTAGTCACTCAGATGTGGAAAGGCATAATTTGTTCTTTATATCTCCTTACAGTATTCTCTGCTGATAAGAAAACAGGCTGGAGATTTGAATGACCAAAAAAAAAAAAAAACAGACAAAATATTTTTATTTTATTGGGCCTGTAATTACCAGTCTTTGTCAGTTGCTTTCTTTCTTACCCTGGATGGCTACTGACATCCTCTAAATCCAGGCACTACTGACATATATAAGTTAATCAGGACAAACTATTCTCAACGCCATGGGTAATAATGGAAACAGACACTGGTACGGACAGAGCTTGAGGGTCTGAACATAAACAGCTAGGAATGGGATGCTGATCATTGGGTATTGTCAAATTCAGAGTAATTTTTTTGGACTTTTTCTCATTCAGTATGGGAGTATGTTGAGGAAAAAGAAAAGTTATCATTCTCTTTTGCAGGCTGACAGCACAAAATTCCAAAGGTTCTTTCTCCTCCTTTTTAGTATTCACTCTCAAGAAGATTTGCGAATTACATTAAGAGGGACCCTGGCCCCAGGATTTTGCAGTTTTCTGTAGAGTGTGACATAGCTCTTCCTTGTTTTCAGATTTGTGTTTAGGCAATAAGAAAAGTTCCACTCAATATCCTTTTATATTTCCAAGACTGAGAAACTGAAAACAATAGCTATGCCATCAGTAGAGACATGGCTAGATAAATCCTAGTGCCTCAGTGATGTGGAATACTATTCAGCGGTTAAGAAGACTGAGGAAGAAACATGTGTACGTACATGGAAGGAAGGAAAGGAAGGAATGACATCCATGAAATGTTATTGATAAAAGTAATTTGTAGAACTACTTGTGGAGTATATTATTAATTTTTGTAAATAATCATGTACACTTATCTTCATGCACGCATCCTTCTCCATTTAATTGTCATGGACATTTGGGCAAGGTACTATACCCATCTGTAACTCTATTATCTCATTTATAAAAAAAATAATTTTTTCACAAAGAGTTATAATAAACATTAATTGAAACTACAAATATTCTGACTTGTTATAATCAGGAATAAAAGAATCTATTTTAAAATATTCTCTAGAAACAATGCTCAAAAACCTCTTTGCCATTTGTGTTAGAACTGTCAGCTGAGTTTTGAGGAACAGATACATTGATGTTATTTCAGTTTGTGGGGGACTGGTATAAAGCCATCCGGAGAAGTAAGAAATAACTATACAGAGTCTTAATGGCTGCAGAGCTTCATGCATAATGAAGCTAAATAATTCTGTACAGGTTGCATTACAATTGTAGCCACCTAGTAATCCTACCTCACTTCACCTGCAGGTGCCCAGTGCTTAGCGAGCTCCAAAAATTTCCATGACAGTGATTCAACTACTTCTGTTTCTGGTTTTGTCTACTGCCACTTTCATGGACCACTTTCTTCTCTATTGCTCCACTTTGTGGCTTTTGCTTACCATGGTTTCTGAGGGTTCCACACCTATTCTGCCCTCTCCCTTTCTCTCTTTCTAGAATCAGCATCCATTCACTTCCTGTTAAACCTGTAGGTCAAAATCTAACCCTGCCCTTAAGAGAGATTATTTAATTAGTTCAATCAGTCACTGGGTAATTTAGAATCTCTTTGTTCACCTGTCAGGGTATTCTTGACTGCCCAGGCAATGAGCATTGACAAAGTCACATTGTGAAGTGTAGGGCAATTTATATGCACGAAATCCTTCAAAAAGGCATGTGGGAGTGGCAGATATTACAAGACTTCTACAGAGAGTTCCTTTCTTTCTTTGGGGGGCTTGCCTTGCATAGTAAAAGATGTGTCTTGTGTGCCTTATTACGAAGATCATTCTTGGGGCACCTGAGTGGCTCAGTTGGTGAAGCATCTGACTCTAGGTTTTGGCTCAGGTCATGATTTCACGGTTTGTGAGTTCAAGCCCTGCACTGGGGTTCACATGACAGTGCAGAGCCTGCTTGGGATTCTCTTTCTCCCTCTCTCTCTGCCTCTCCTCTGCTTGCTCTCTCTGCCCCTCTCTCAAAATAAATAAATGAACTTAAAAAAATTTTTTTAAAGAAAAAGAAGATCATTCTTGAAACACATACAGAAAATCTGTACTGTATCTATTTTTTTCACTAAGACAAAAAGAATTTTTAAAAATTCTAAATTGTTGATATTTAACTTAGCTTTGAATTGTTGATAAAAATTCACTTCCTGCCATATCTCTGTATGTCAAAAGTCAACCCCCTACTAAGGGATATGATTTAATTTGTTCAGTCAGTCACTGGGTAGTATAGATTCTCTTTGTCAATCCAAGAATTCTCCCATCACTTATAGGAGAGGTATTCATTCAGTTAATTGAATGACAATCTACTAAGCTAAATTTTGAGTCAAATAAAAATCCTAATAGTTTTGACATAAAAACAAAATAGTTTTCTTTGGCAAATTTTATGCATTTTAAAAACTTACTTTCAAAATAATCTTTAGAGATTGGTCTGAAATCTTCAAACATACATACAGTATCTCACGCAAATTAAAAAAATCATGATTCCAAAATCACATTTTACACAGTCTTTGGTTTCTAGCACATACAAGACTCCTATAATGCTCATTAATGTTACTTTGGTAAAATCTACATTATTAATTTTCTTGCCTGGCCAGTTATCTTAGCATCATACTGTCACATTATGCTCTTACTTATAATTATCAGTAGCCCACAATGCCAAAATATCATAATATATTTCTGTTTGTTTATAATAATTGAAGGAAACAATGGTTACTAAGAAGCAGAGAAGAGCAGTGTTGATAGTAATATATTGCTTCTTTTGTTTTGGGATCTCTGTTAATTTGGGGTTGGGTTATTTCCAACTATAAAAAAATCACCTTCCAATAAGACACAAGTGATAACATAAACATCAACATATATCAATAGAAATAGGATGGAAATGCCCCCCCCCCGAAATCTCAGCTAGCACAATGGAAGTTTATTTCTCACATATGTGCAATACCATCAGTGGTAAGGCGGGCCAGGATAGAGCAGAGGAAAGGGGTAATAGTCTACGGTCTGCTCTCCATCTTCAACATGAGGCTTCTACTAAGGCTCTGTGCATGGACCTTCAGACTGAATGGAGGAAGTAAGAAAATAGATCACTCAGGAGGTTTTTATGGGACAGGCTGCTTATTCTTCGTTGGCCTCTCCTAAGTCATGGCTATACATACCTACAAAAAGGGCTAGAAAATACACTTTTGCTCTTTGTCAGAAAAAAAGGGGGGAAATAATACACACTCCATTGAGTTCTCTTACCCACACTTAACACTCATTTTCTCTCCAAGTGACCAAATCCAGAGACCTATTCAGTCACTGGATAAGTCCAGTAACCAGGATTTTCAGATCATAGACACTCCTCTTTAACTGGTCAAGACAGGGGAGCCTGGGTGGCTCAGTTGGTTAAGCATCCGACTTCGGCTCAGGTCATGATCTCGCGGTTCATGAGTTTGAGCCCCGCGTCGGGCTCTGTGCTGACAGCTCAGAGCCTGGAGCCTGTTTCAGATTCTGTGTCTCCCTCTCTCTCTCTGACCCTCCCCCGTTCATGCTCTCTGTCTCAAAAATAAATAAACGTTAAAAAAAAATTAACTGGTCAAGACATAGCTCCATGTGACCCAGCAGTATATCAACTAGAAAGATAAGTTGTATGTCCTTCCAGATACTCAATCCAATAATACTCTTCAATTATTTAAACATTTCCATTTTGGTTATTTAGTAACATGGGGAGATGCTTATAACTGCTTAAGTAATAATGGGTGATATATAACTCTATCCACAGTATGATCTCAGATATATTTGTATTCATGGGGAGAGAGAAAAATAGGTAATATTGGTAATGATTTTTGCATTTTTCTTTATTTAACTAGATATTAAAAGTCTTCCTCTTTGTTCAGCATTTTGAAAGGGGTTCAAGATGGTAAAAAGACAAATTCGATTTTTTCTAAGTACCTTGCATCTTTAAAAGTTGACGTATCTTCTTTGCAGAATTTGCAAAGAGCATACTCCAAATCCAGTCAGGCTAGATCTGGCCTATCACCCAGTTCTAGCTTATGAAAGAGGCAGGGAGAAAGAGGTTATATTTTGAAAGACTTGTTGGTATGCTGTACACACAGAGATGGGCTTCTCCTCACCTCAAGTGAGAGGAGCTTCAGATGAATGACCCTAGAATTTCAAAGCTATAAGGGCTGCCATTTGACACACACTTGAGAAGTCAAGAGGCAAGGTTAGGGTGGCTGGAGCTTCTCACATATAGAAAAGAACAAAAGTTGGTGAGCACTGCCCTTCCAGAGACGACAAGGCAAAGGCCAGGGATTCCTAGGGCCCAAATGTGGACCCTGTCAAAAGGAATCTGTCTGCAGCCACCTTACAGGAGATACCACCAACAAGACTACTGGGTACTAAAGGAGCATGATGGAAGGAACACTGCCAGAAGGGCAGAGGAGTGGGCTATGCAGAAACACAGACAGGAGGCAGGCCCACCTCAGCAAGATCACAGAAGTCCCCTGACGATAATCCCTAGAAATCTACATGTGCATCCATGAAATAAAGACCTACAGGGGCGCTTGCATCGCTCAGTTGATTAAGCATCGGAGTCTTGATCTCAGCTCAGGTCATGATCTCATGGTTCATGAGTTCGAGCCCTGCAACAGGCTCAGTGCGGAGCCTGCTTGGAATTCTCTTTCTCTCCCCACCCCCTCCCCACTCTCTCCGCCCTTTCCCTGCTCTCACTCACTCCCTAAATAAATAAACTTAAAGAAATAAAGATCTAGGAATTTTCCACTGGCTACACAGAGAACCAGATCCCAGATTGCAAATGATCCAGGTAATTAAGAGTTTGATCTTTTCACCCATTATCAATTCTGGAGGAGCCACAAACAGTGACAAGCTAAAAAGGAAAGAATTTGGAGCAAGGTAGAAGTCAGCCATGCCCCTTTGTGAGGATGGGCATTCCACAAAGAGGTTTGTGGCACAGGGGAAGGGATCATTTCACAAAAGATGCGAATTTGGAGTTTTCAGTCATGCACCATGAATGGGATTTAATTACCAAAAAAAAAAAAAAAAAGCTGTTTCTGCAACTAACAGCAACCAGAGGAGTTTGTAACTTCTAAAATAATGAAAACAAAAATAGAGAATCTGCCTAGTGTATCATTCTATGTAAAGAAACAAAAATTAATAGAGAGTTAAAAAATGACTTTCTGTTTGCAACCTAAGGGGATCAGCTCATGCCATAAACCAGTTATATTCACAATTACATGGATTTTATAATTTCCTACAATGACTAAAAATTATTTTATAAAATATCTGCCATGGTTCAGACACATATAGGTGTGTGTGTGTGTGTGTGTGTGTGTGTGTGTGTGTGTGTGTGTGTATCTGAGGTAGTATTGGGGTATCTACCTGATGTCAAGACAAATGATCAATTCAGACAATTCTGTCCAAAATGTCAAATTAGGTGTTTGGTATGAGACAGGTATAAACAACTTCAGCATTGACTGAATTTTTAACATTTCAACCAGTTATCTGAATGTCATGGAGATCAAAATATGGAATGTGGAGACCCAAAATCTTTAGCCAAAAGGCTGTGCTTTTCAGCAGTTTGCATTTTATGCATTATAGATTAATTTGCTAACAAAACAATTTTGTCCTGCTTAGCCTTTTAATAATTCATAGGAAGTTCACTGGGTGCATATAAAAAGTTCACAACAATTAGTTTCAAGAAAATACTTTAGCATGCTATAGCATAATGATTATTTTGCAATAATCAGTTACTAAGTGAAGAATACATCATTCATCCAGTCAGAAATACAAATTAATTATCCCACATTTTTGTCTCCCCACAAACCACACAGCTATTCTTGTATACCTTGTTGTACTATTTACAAAACCAGCATGATACAGACAGGGGAGAAGGAGACAGTAGCAACACTTATAAGACATATATCTGCTATGTAATATGTGCTGTTTTTATTCCCTAAGCTCTGTCTCATACTTCACAGCACATACGTGAAAATGTTACTATTTATGAGATTTTCAAATCTTTCCTTCCTTGAATCCTTTCTCTCTCTCTCAATCTCAGTAAACATTTTTAAACATCTATTAAAAGTGTGCTATGACTTTAACTATAAGGATACATGGAGGAATACAGAATTGGCTCTGCTATCAAAATACTCACCCTTATGAAGAAAAAGACATGCAAACAATTGTAACTCAAGCTAATATTGCTAAAATGGAGGTGCATGCAAATTCCTACATCTGAATAAGGAAGAGAAAACTCAAGGTTTTGTAGGAGAATGGGGACAGCTTCATAGGAGGGGTTAAATACTGACTCTACCTCTCATACCCTTTCAATGATACTGTTCCCACTTGCAGAAAAAGCTAGAATTTCACTTATTGTTTTTATTCCCTCACTAACTTATTTACATAGTAAACTTTATTCTATATTTATTCTGTTGTCTACTGCACAAACTTTTATTGAGGCCCAACTCTATGCTAGACAAAGAGAAATTAATTTTCTGTATTTAAATAGTCCATTTCAATAATAATGAATTTTTGAACATTTTCCTGAAAGATATGTTAGCATTAAACAACAGATTTGGAAGCTACAAAGAGAGTTTTTAGGCAGCTTAAAAATATTATCAATGCCTTTATTAATCCTAATTTTAGACATAATTATTGGTAACAGTTCTTTAGTATTTTGCATATGTCCTACAATTCATGTATTTTCCTTTATAAACACATATATTTAATACCAAGCTGATTGGGGCTAAAATTTAGAAAAGCATAGTAGTTTTATTTTTGTTTAATTTGCATTCATATTATAAGAGTCTACTTGTGATTAGCATTACTTATTTTAATAAAGGGAAAAATGCAACAAAATGCTCAAGCACAGAGGTGCTGTTGTTAGACAAACATGTTGACAGGTTGAAATTTCTGGCACACAGTGTCAGTATGTGTGGGAAATCCATTTGTCCCCTCTTCATAGGTAATATTTTTGTATTGGCATAAAATCTTTCCACTGTTTAAGAGAAAAATGTCATTATCTTTCATACATTAATCATAGAAAAACATAGTAAGTTGAGTTTGGAGTGGGGAATCCCTCCCAAACCAAAATAATTATATATTCACATATTTCTATGGCATGAAATAATAAACAATGATGTTAACAAAAGTTCAGAAACAATTAAGAAAAGATTTATTTTTAACATCCATATAAATAATGCCATATGATCTTAAAATGTTTCTTGTTCTTCATGTAATAAAATAAATTTGAGTAGTAAAACTATATAATTTTATAATCTGTTAAATAAATATTTAATCAGTGAATGCTATGAAAGGGTTTGGGTTGAACAAGAAAATGTCCTTGTCCTCACATTCAAAGAAATTTCAGAGTAGTGTGGATACACTTAAGTGCTAGGATTAAGTATTCTTTGTCAATAGGAACACTTGGAGAGTCTCTTCACAGAAGCTGGGGTGAAGAGAGGTAGAAGTTTTCAGAGGCCTAGGTATCTATTATATATATTCAACTAAATTAAAATGTGAATATTCTTTAAATTCAGCTCTTACGAGCAGTATAGGAGAGTGACAACTCTACCACACAACTGGATATTACTGATAAATAATTTTCTGTTTGGGAAAATTTTTCAAGACACTAAATGTTTACTGAGCACTTATTAGAGGAATTAAAACAGGTGTGCAAAGAAACATAGGTCCCAGTATATGCTCTCAAAGAACTTCAAATTCTATTCAGAAATTAGAGAGAATTACATCCAGATTAAATCATTACATAAAAGCAAACTAAAGCAATGTAAGAATGGCAGAATGTGGCAGCCTATAGGTGTCATGTGTGTACTGAAAAAGAAGACACTATGCACAAGGCAGTTTACCATGACTCCAGGGGGAGAGGGCACAATGGCAGAAAATTATGGGTGGGACATAACTGATGAGGTCAAGGAAAAGACAGAGGCAAAAACAATGACATATCTCAGAATTAAGTAGATGTGGAGGATATCAAGACACTTAAGCATGCCTCATCAAATATTGCATCCATTTCATTTTTTTAATGCTTATTTATTTTTGAGAGAGAGAGAGAGAGAGAGAGAGAGAGAGAGAGAGAGAGAAACAGCACAAGCAAGAGATGGGCACAGAGAGAAGGAGACAACAGAATCTGAAGTAGGCTCCAGGCTCTGATCTATCAGCACAGAGCCTGACGCAGAGTTTGAAACCACAAACTGTGAGATCATTACCTGAACCAAAGTCAGACGTCTAACCAACTGAGCTGCCCAGGCACCCCAAATATTGCATCCATTTAAAAAATTCAACCATAAATACTGATAGAGCATGTACTCTATGCCAGGCACTAGGGTCAGAGAGAGGAAACATTTAGAAACTAAATTAATTTCCACATAGAAAATCTACAAAGAAAACATATATACAACACAAATATTCAATGCCCTTTCACAGGTTTAAATTAAAATAATATATACAATATCATATTGTATTTCACTAATGTGACTTCAATAATATGTGGAACTTAAGAAACAAAATAGATGAATATAGGGGAAGGGAAGGAAAAATATAAAAACAGAGAGAGGGGCAAACCATAAAGACTCTTAAATACAGAGAACAAACTGAGGACTGCTGGAGGGGAGGTGGGTAGGGAACAGGCTAAATGCGTAATGGATATTAAGGAGGACACTTGTTGGGATGAGCACTGGGTGTTATATGTAAGTGATGAATCACTGGGCTCTCTTCCTGAAGCCAAAATTACACTGTATGTTAAGTAACTTGAATTTAAATAAATAAATTTTAAAAAGCAGTAATGTATGCATGTTTGTGTATACACATGCGCACATATATATGGTATATATATATATATATATATATATATATATATATATATATGTTGTATAAGCTTATCTGCATAAGTAATTTTTGTCTGCCCACAGGTAAAAAGATATAGATATACTTACACCAATATTAATCAATATATTCATCAACCTATCATCAAATAATTATGCTGTACCAAGTATCATAGCAGGTACTTTATATACATTAGTTGTGGTTTTTACAACTAAGAAATAGGACTGTTAGAGTCATTTTTTAGGTAATACTTTTATCTATATTCCTGCTATATTTTAAAAATGAAAAAAATCATTTCACTTGAGTAATCTCATCTACTTTTTTATATACTGAAGCCAATGTTTTTCGAGAACTAAAAAGTTTTTTCTCACAGAAAGTGCTTCCAGAATAGATACTTAGCATGATCAAAACTTCATGAAGATGTATCTAAGTTCTTAAAATGCTAAAGTTTATTGTATATTGCCATATCTCATCTGCATCTCAGAATTTAGAAATCATATAAACTCTATAATTATGGATATAAAATTATTTTAGAGAGTAAAATATTTCAAAATCAACAAATTCAAATATTATAAACATAATTCAATATTTTTCTTAAAATTTGGTCCTGCTTACAAATTATTTGTAATTATCATTGTTAAATGATGATATTATATAATTTAATTAAACATCTACTGAAGTTTTAAAGTTTACAGTTTGGTGTTAGGCTTGAGCATGACCCTAACTACCACTCAGACAAAAATCTGATGAAATTTTATAATTTAACAGTAGCATCAACAGTATGGCTATGGAAAGATACCTGAAGTCATCTCCCTTTTTTTCACTCCTGAAAATATAAATGTATTTTTTAAAACATTGATTTCGAAACTATTAGAATTGCCTTTCTACCTCTCTTTTTAAACTTCCATCCTTTATCCTTTTATGGGATAGTAATTGTTCTTATATGTTTGATTAGACCTATCACTCCTGCTGTATTAAGTCTTTTTTTTTCAAGTTGTATTATAATCACTTTCACACATGTCTACTTCCTCATATTTTCTGACAAAACACACACACACGCACGCACACAAACAAAATAGTATCAATACTAACTTTTTTCTTTATCAAATGACTAACCTATTTGTCACCATAATGTCATTTTCAGGTCCCTCATATGCCACCTTTTGCACCCTCTTCTTGGCTTTTTCCTGAAAAGATCTTTTTCTGGAAAGATAATTCTAGTATGCCATGTCATTTTTATTCTAAGTCTTTATTCAAAACACAATTGTAAAGGAAGATAAATTGTCTGAAAAATTGTTTTCAATTATTTAAAATCTAATGTTTTTCTCTTCAGAAGCACTTTTAATCATTCTGTTCCTGAAGACAGGAGGTATTTCACATGATTGATTTTTCTATCAAGAGTGTTTAATGTCATGAAATTTAGTATAAAAATAAAATTATCTAGCTCTTTGCTATTCATTAATCTGAACCTAATTCATTCTTTGAGGAAGATATATGTTTTCTTTATTTGGGCTGTCTAAATATTTGATTGCTTCAAAAGCATTTTGAGTAAATGAAAATCCTAACCTGGATGAGAAATGAAATCCATATCAACCTTGCTCTGTCATAGTTAGCATTTAGCTTTGTTCTGTAATGCCATAAATCTCTCTCTCTCTCTTCATTCCCATTACCTTTTTTTTCCCCTGATAGCAAAAGACAAAGGATTTTGAGTCAGAAGGAAGGTATTTCCTGTTAAAGTCAAGAGAATATTTTGAAAATAAGTGAATAGTATGTGGACATTTTCAGAATTCATAGTAAGCACTTAATTTACTTAATAATCTTCCAGTGCAATGGGATGATCTTTTACATCTCAGACTAGGAAAGTTCAGAAATTCCATCAGAGACTAGTCATAGCAACTTAGGTGCTTCAATCTTTGGAACTAGAAAGGATTTTAAGAACATTTATAGTTACATTTGTAGAGGTGAGGTACTAGAGGTGAGAGGTGATTTTCCCCTTGTTCCTAAGCTTACTGGTTTCAACATCTGCTGGCAAAGATGACCCAGCTCTGTGTCTGTCCACAGAGGGAAAAGGTTTACCCAGGCACGATTAGCACACTCACTCCTTTTCAGGTCACTGTTCCTCCACGCACTGGAGCAGAGCAGCTCAGGCAGGAAGAATTTCCAATAATACACCCTAAGAAGCCTGACGTCCAAACTTGTCCTATATTCTGGAATAAGTATACAGGGAAGAGGGCTTCGCACTGGTAATTCTTTGCCTTACAGATATTGTCTAGAATAAAGCAACTAAGGGCTATTAAAATGATTTTTGTGAACCTATGCAAGTTTTAAACTGGTGATTTACTACTTGCTCCTGCAAGCAGCTAGATAACAGTTTAGATTTTACGAAATGTCTTGGTTAAAAGCAAACACTAGATTAGCTGCAACTGAATAAATATCCATAACTTCATTGCAGTGAAGTCAGTAATCAATACATTAAACAAAATAGCTTGGCTTTGAATCCCAGCTCTGCCACTTGGATCGGTGTAACTTTGAGGAATTAAAACTCTCTGTAACTCTACTTTCTTTTTTATTTTTTAAAATTTTTTAATATTTATTTATTTTTGAGAGAAAGAGGGAGACAGAGCATGAGCATGGGAGAGCCAGGGAGAGAGGGAGACACAGAATCTGAAGCAGGCTCCAGGCTCTGACCTGTCAGTGTAGAGTCCGATGTGGGGCTCAAACTCATGAAATGCATGTAACTCTACTTTCTCAGCTTTAAAATGGAGATAATACATTCCACTTTATCTTTTTTTGGTCTCAAGGATGAAACAAGTCAAAACAGGTCAAACTCAGGGAAGAGACTAACATGTATTAAGGGCTCAAAGATGTAACAATTAATTATTAAAAAAATTAAATATTAAATGAATTTAAAATATTTTTCATGGCTATACATGCCTTGCTACATCTGGTTCCCCAGTGATTTCTAGGCCCTGATTACTGTATTTCCTAGCAGTCCTAAGATAGTAGTGGCCTAATCCTATGACTGACCTCTGGGTTGTATCACTGTCATCTATTTGTCCTTTCACTTCTTTCTTCAACTATAGCTCTCCATCTTTGGAATTTTCTGGTGTGGATTGTCTTTTCTCAAATTAGCCACTGACTGATACATCTGCCACAATTCAATATATATTTATTTTCTACCACTCATTTCTATCCTTAGAACGGTGTGTTATATATTTATATCTTAGTTACTCCCAAGGTATAACATGAGTATACTATTATAAGAATCTTAGATTTTTTTAAGTTAATTTATTTATTTTAAAGGAGAGAAAGAGTGACAGAGTGTAAGCGGGGAGGAGCAGAGAGAAAGAGAGAGAGAGAGAATCGCAAGCAGACTCTGAACCTTCAGTGCAGAGCCTGATGTGGGGTTCCAACCCACAAACCATGAGATCATGACCTGAGCCAACATCAAAAATCGGTCGCTTAATCACTTAACCAACTGTGCCACTCAGGTGCCCCATGAGTCTTATCTTTATATCACTCTCTATCCAGCACATATCTCTGTGCATTTCAATAAATTTTAACAATTATAAGGTAGACACTAATATTTACATTTATAGCTTTATGATACAGGCCTAATAAAATATATTGGAAAAAAGCATATCACATGTTGACAGTGACTATCTCTGGATGATGGAATATGGATTATATTTTATTGCCTGTATTATCCTTTTTTAACAGAAATTATTGGCATTTTCAAAAATGTTTATATGAAATAGATACTGCTTTTATAATCAGAAAAAAAAACCTATATTCATCCAAATGATCTACTATAATTTTATAGTCATTTATGGTTTTGGACTTGTACTTAGAAACATTAAGCATACACTGGGGTGGCTCAGTTGGTTAAGAGTCTGACTCTTGGTTTTGGGTCAGGTCATGATCTCACAGTTTGTGAATTTAAGCCCCATATCGGGATCTGCACTGACAGCATGGAGCTTGCTCAGGATTCTCTCTCTTTCCCTCTCTCTCTGTCTCTCTCCACTTGCTCCCTCTTTCTCTCTCTCAAAATAAATAAATAATCCTAGAAAAAGAAACATTAAGCATATGGAAAAATATTATGCATTGCCTATTTAAAAAATACCAACTCTTAAATGTAATCCAAACTCAAATAGCCCTTTGAACACAAATTCATGCCTCCTTCTAGAGATATCTTTAAGTTGGAAATAATTTTTTTTTAAATGTTAAAATTTGGAAACTGGTTAGTTCATTACTTACTCTGTGCTTAGTTACATGTTACTACAAGCTGACTGCTCCTTGTTACCTCAGGTCCCCCAGTGATTATAAGGTACTTTATGGGAAAGATCAGATACTACTTTCAAATTTCCCAATGTTCGTTAATAAACACACAGTAATGATGATAACAATAATAGTAAAAATAACAATAGCATCTATTATTTATTCTGTGGTTACCATCTACATTAGACATCATAATACATCATCTCAGTTAACTGTCATCATAAACTGTCATCATAACCCAATGGAATATTATCATCATTTTACAGATAAGGAACATGTGCAAGAGAAATTAATTTGTAGAGCTCACAAGCAGCCCATTAGGTGTTAGAACTTATATTCAAAAGGATCCAACACAAAATATTAGAATAAAGATATCTAAATTCCTAAATGAATGCAATATTTCATCTTTTGAGAGACACTGCAATCCTTAAGGAATGAGGAATCCACAGGTGGTACTATGGCAGCAATGTGCCTTCTCTAGGTCCTTTGTGCACCAGAGAGCCCTCAGAGGGGCATAGTAGATATGTGAGAGCTTGTTTTAACCATGAAAAAGTTTCATGATTACTGATTACCTCATCACTTACTAAAGTGAAATCTGCTTCCTTCTTTTACATTCCCCATAGGCATGCCCTTGGCAAACACTGCAACTCTAGCACTTCCAAAAGAAAGCGTCTCCAAGGAAGAATTATAATACTGTAGGTGAAGATGCCAAATATTTAAAAATCATTTCTTTTCTTAAAATCATGTCTGACATTTATCTAGGAGAATGTGCCACCTGCTGTAATAAATTGATCAGAAGAGAAGGAAGGAAAAGCAAACTAATAGTGCAAGAATAATAGGTCATTATGAAAATGAATTACTTTGTAGAGCACACATAGGAACGTACACACTGGGAATTAGCCCCCATTTGCTCCTCCAGAATCCGAACTGTAACGTATGTGTGTGTGTGCGTGTGTGTGTGCGGGCATGTGTGTGCCTGTGTGTATGTGCATGTGTTCCAGCTTAGAAAAGAGAGAGAGAGAGAGAGAGATTAGCCCAGATCTATTCCAATGTCATTTGAAAATAATTTCAGAGGCCCTCAATACCACTAAAATACACAACAGTGCAGATACTCATGTTTAGAATTGCTCTCTAATTTTTTAATCTATTTGAACGACTCAGATAGAAACTTTTTCTGCCCTGCAGGACAAAGAATTTACTTTTCTTTCCCTTTTAAAGAGTACATAAGTAGACCCAATTTATTTATTTTTACACAAAAAATCAATCAATAAATTGCCTTTCCAAAACTTTAAATTATTTTACTTTCCAACAGTTAGTATGAGATTACCTGTCTCATTCAAGCATTAAACATTAATATTGCTGTTAATTATTGCCAATTTGATAATTAAAAATTATACGTAATTTCTCACTAATTTGCACTTCTTTTGCTGTCAAATTGGGTGCGTTTTCATCAGTTTATCAGTCATATGTATGTATTTGAGGCTGTGGGCTTCTCATTATATCTTCATGAGTTGGAAGGGGCTGGGGATCTCTCCAGAGCCTCTTTTGTAAGGACACTAATCTCATTATGAGGGCTCTGCACTCATAACCTAATTGCATACTAACGGTCCCACCTTCCAAAAGCCATCATGTTGGTCATCAGGCTAACACAGAAAATTGGGAGAAACATAAACACTTGGACTACATAAGAGATATAAATCTTTTCCAAATAGAATAATAAAAAAACTATCAACTTAATAGCTTTTTTTTCCCGGGAACAAGAAATTTTCAGATTTCATTGTACTTTTTGTCTGCAATCCCTCCTTTTTTACATCCATAAAGCAATATACTCTTAAGTTAGACATTCTCCTGGATAATTTACATTCAGCTTTCAATTTTCACATTCCTTCCATACTAGCTAGTAGTATGGCAATGCATATTTGGTGGATAGTATCACAGTATTGTCTACCTTGTTGCTCCCTTATTTTTGCTACAAGTAACAATTCTTGCTGCTATAAACAACAATTCCAGCATGATGGGGGGAAATATTTCTGGGATAACACCAAACTAGTGGAAAAATTATAGTTGCTGTCTTGCTGGGGCTGTATTTCTTTGCTTATGTTATTGGTGCTGCTGGGCTTCTAATTTGAAAAGTAAACTGAATAACGTTAATAATGGGCCAACTTTTGAATATATGATCAGTAGGTATGTTAAAATTTTCCAGCAAGTGGGAATCTTATATGTTTATTTGACTTTTGGAGTTTCTAGGAATGTGAGTGTTTGTTTATATAAAACATAAAACCCAAATATAAGCAATGTATATTTTTGTAATTCATGAATTATTTTCAAACAATATTTTTAAATCTGAACTGAAATCACAGCACATAACCAAATGATCCTTTAACAAAGTGTTAATCACAAGCAATGTCACCTCTTCAAGCCTTTTCTGCTATTAGCTACCTGGCATAGAATTAACTAGACAGAAGAGCAGGAATTCACTCTTTTTATCTTTTCTTTTCTCTTCTCTTCTTTCTCTCTTCCCCTCCTTTCCTTTCTCTTTCTTTCTTTCTTTCTTTCTTTCTTTCTTTCTTTCTTTCTTTCTTTTCTTTCTTTCTCCTTTTTCTAAAAGAAATACCTTTTTGCATTGCTCCAGAAAAACCCCAAAATTAAGAAATTAAAATAGCAACAAGATATAATGTGGTATAGAGAAATGAATCTTAATCTGGAAATCAAAGGATATCAGTCCTAATTACATTTTCACAGCTGGATTACTTGCGTGACACCAGGAAAATCAGTCCTTCTGTTTTTCTCACTTCCTTTGATAAAACAAAGTGATTGGCCTAAGTAATAAATGCGAAAATACTTTAACATTGTCACGTGCTCATGTTCAATGGCTGTTGGGTGTTGTAGAGTAAGAATTACACAGGTTAAGTGGAGGTCATTAAATTTACCATAATAAATAATCATATGCTTGGGCTTATATTAGGATCTGAGTTTAAATAAATAAAACAGTTATTTCAGCCCTTTTGCTTGCATTTTATTTTCTGACTATTATTATGTGTCATGTGAATTATGATCAAGTCACAAGTAATGGTCAATATAATAAATATACTATGCCACCACATGTAGAAATATAACCTCTAAATTATGGAAAGAGACTCAAGGCTCATCAACTGATGAATGGATAAAGAAGATGTGGTTTATATATACAATGGAACACTAGTTAGCAATGAGAAAGAATAAAATCATGCCATTTGCAGCAATTGGGTGGAACTGGAAGGTATTATGCTAAGTGAAATAAGTCGGTCAGAGAAGCACAGGTATCACATGTTTTTACTCATATGTGGATCTTGAGAAACTTAACAGAAGACCATGGGGGAAGGGAAGGGGAAAAATTGTTACAAAGAGGGAAGAAGGAAAACCCTAAGAGACTCTTAAATACAGAGAACAAACTGAGGGTGGATGGGGGCTGCAGCAGAGGGGAAAATGGGAGATGGGCACTGAGGAGGGCACTTGATGGGATGAGCACTGGGTGTTGTATGTAAGTGATGAACCACAGGCATCTACCCCAAAAATCAAGAGCAGACTTTACATACTTTATGTTGGCCAATTTGACAATAAATTAAATAAACAAATAAATAAGTAAATAAACTATGAAAAAATATATAACCTCTAGATTTCTTCTAATAGCAGAGTGAATATAATCACATTCAAAAACTGAAGTCTGAATTCATATGGCCTTCTTGCATGAATAAACTGCCTTCTAAGAAAATAGCCTGATCCCTTCTGAGACAAACTTTAAAATGTGTAATAAGATAGAAGGGAAACTTTTACCATTACAGAGTACAAATTTTGCTGACTAGAAATTTGCCACAGTGCCTCCCGATTCAGAAGAGAATGAACAGTTTATAAACTGAGCTTTGCTGAAGTAATCGTCTTCATTAGCACAGTTTTCTTCTGACCCTGAATTGACCCTGGAGCATAATTACCTTAAGTTTAAGTATAATTGTGAACATACGGTAAATGAAGAATGCACGAACCTGAGTGAATTTACAAAGTCAGCCATGTAAAAACAGATTCTTAGAGGTCAAACTAAACTAATATGTAAATACATAATGATTTTCACCTCCAGAAATAGAGGTTATTCTCTCTCTCAAAATAATTACTATCATTCTAGCTGCATAAGTATGCGTTATTATTGCTTTGTAAGTCACGCTGATTTCAAATCTTACTTTTCCTTCTATTTTGTAATCTTTATTATAGTATTCTATGTTGATCTTTTCTCATTTAAAATGTTGCTATTTTCTTAATGCAGATGCAATTGACCTTGTTCAGAGCAATCCTGTTTTTATATAAAATTTCAAGCTGGTGAAGGCATATAGAAAAGCAAAATGCTGCAAGCAGTAAATGTTGCTCAGTTTATATTCTCCAACATCAGCATGTCTAAATCTTCCTCTTTTATCCTAATAAGAATCTATCTTATGCTTACTCTTTCTAAAAATGCTTCTAGTTTCTTTAAAATCCAAGTTGTGGACCACTCTTCCATTGGTAAAATTCAAGCAAATAATGTAAATAAATAAAGGATTTACAATGAAATTTTATATATCTGATTGTGCAGCATAGTCCAATTATTTGGAGAACTAAGGGTTGGACACTAACCTGGAAGTTGAATGAGGAGGCCCATAATGATGATTTTCATTTCCACTTTATGTTTTAATGTAGAAAGAATTTGCAGGAGTAGTGTGTATATTTTAATTCTCTACTATTTAATACTAATGTTTAGCCATGAGTAATGTGTATTTGCTGACTGGCTCCTTTATTGTGAATAAGTCAATGAAATTATTTTGTACTTCAGAGAAACTATTTCTTAATATTCTTTGTATTATCTGATGTTTATTTAGGGAAATCATCACATTGGCTTACCACCAACTAGAATATTACCGATATAAAGAATAAGGACGACATAAAGAATGATTACAGAAAAGTAATTAGGAGATATTTGAAGTTAGTTCTGATGGAATTATTAATTGAAAGCCAAAGAAAGTACTCTGTTTAGATCAAGCAAATAGAATCTCCCTAACTCAAAGCTCCACCATCATTTCATTTTGATATTAAAACATTAAAGTAACCGATTTTAAGTTGCAAATGTATTTACCAACAGTCCAACCACATTTACAATTTAACAAAACTATTGTTTCCCTTCTCTCCCACATCGGAAGCCTGAATACATTATCCAAGTCCTCTTCAATACTCTAGCAAAGCTACTGATAACAACACAAGGTATAGAACATGATAAAATTGGAGAGCACATGCATTTTTTCCTTTTTCTTTTTTTTTATAAAATGAAATTTATTGTCAAATTGGTTTCCATACAACACCCAGTACTCATCCCAAAAGATGCCCTCTTCAGTGCACATCACCTACCCTCCCCTCCCTCCCACCGCCCATCAAAGCACATGCATTTTTGAGATAGAGAAATGGAATAAGAATGATATCTCACCTAGCATTGTGCTTGGAACACAGTGGGTAGCAGATTGTTGACTAAACCAGTGAACAAGATTAATGTCATGACAATATAGGAATGATCCAGCTAACTACACAATGACTCTGTATATAATGCAAAAACATTCAAACCAATAAAACTATAGTGATTACCACCACAGCAAAAACATAATAGAAATACATTTGAGCATCATGTGAATTATAACAGTACCAAGTTCACTCTCAAGTTCTCCTTTCCTTAACTGAAAAATAAAGTGATTAGTTAAGTCTGGATTAATTTTATCTACTAGCTTAGCTATGGATGACTCATAATCCCTGTCATACAACTGTGTTGGTCCTCTCTGGCCCTCACAGTGAATGCTTCTACAAAAAATAAAAAATAAAAAAAATCCTGTTAAATAGATACACATGCAATAGGAATGCAAAGAAGGAAAGTTACTTTTTGCACAGGGAGATTCTTGATTCTTAATTGCAGAAAGGGGTTCCATGTGCCTTAAGTCAACCACTATTCATATTTTACTCATAGCTACAAAAGGGTATTCAGTATTTAGAATTCTTTCGTAAGATTTAAAAAAAAGAATGTTTCCATAAAAATTACATTTTGAATTCTAGCCTGAATAGGTATGTGCAAGCAATGATGTTCCACGTTAAACTATAATTTTTATTTTCTTCAATTGTTTTATTATGAATTCTTCCTATAACTCATTTTAATATTTTAAGTTCAAAGTAAGGACATTTTATACAACATAATAAATGTTTCTTGCTGCAAATGAATCTCTTCTCTATTTTTGGTTTTCTGAGTGTAGAATATCTGTAATATGGGTAATCTTTACCATATACATATGCTTGAGTTTTTTTTTTGTGTGTGGTGAATGTTATTAAACACCATATC
Source organism: Felis catus (assembly GCF_018350175.1). Lineage (NCBI taxonomy): Eukaryota > Metazoa > Chordata > Mammalia > Carnivora > Felidae > Felis > Felis catus. Next base: position 94,460,888 of record NC_058373.1, on the reverse strand, counting down.
AATCCTACATTTATAATACCTGTGTATAAACAATTTTTGCTTTCTTTTGAAATTTGCATATTGTACCTATATTGTTCGTTTGAAATAAGATACATTGCTTATCGAATATCTTTTCTACCGGGTTTTGTTTCACAATGTTCTTCCTTCTGATTTAACACTTGGATAAAAATTAGGAGAATGGTATGAGGAAACTTGTAATTCATTATGATTCCATATCTCTTTAGTTCTGAAATTTGTAAAATCTAAAGAATCATAGAAAATGGCAAATGTAGAATACATCCCAGGAGCATTAAAGATTTTTCATTCTTTTTTTAAATTTTTTATTTTATTTTTTTACTGTTTATTTTTGAGAGAGACAGAGTGTGAGCAGGGGAGGGGCAGAGAGAAAGGGAGACACAGAATCCAAAGCTGGCTCCAGGCTGTGAGCTGTCAGCATAGAGCCCGACTCGGGGCTCGAACTCACCAGCTATGAGATCATGACCTGAGCTGAAGCTGGACATTTAACTGACTGAACCACCCAGGTGCCCCCAAAGATATTTCATTCTTTATTGTATAAGTTGTTTCATTTTTTTAGTTAAGACTGAACTCTACATATGGCTTTGCAGGCGCCAACTTTTTAAAGTGTTTAAAAAGTATCTCAGATTGAGGATCCTGGGAAGATGGCGGCGTAGGAGGACGCTGGGCTCACCGCGCATCCTGCTGATCACTTAGATTCCACCTACACCTGCCTAAATAACCCAGAAAAACGCCAGAAGACTAGCAGAATGGAGTCTCTGGAGCCAAGCACAGACGAGAGGCCCACGGAAGAGGGTAGGAAGGGCGGAGAGGCGATGCGCGCTCCACAGACTGGCGGGAGGAAGCCAGGGCAGAGGGGCAGCCAGCCGGCCAAGCAGAGCCCCTGAGTCTGGCTTGCAAAAGCTGAGGGGCCGGACTGGAGTGTGTTCCGACAGGAAGCAGGACTTGACATCTGGAAGGTTATAAGCTAACAGCTCTGCTCGGAGAACGGGAGGGCTGGAGGACAACAGGAGGGAGAGTTGTTGAGCCCCGGACGACAGAGCTCAGCTTGGCAGGGAACAAAGGCGCTCACCAGCGAAATCTCCCTCGCCCACCCCCCAGCCGAAATCCCAAAGGGAACCAGTCCCTGCCAGGGAACTTGCTTGCTCCACTCAAACACCCAATGCTGTGCTTCTGCGGATCCATCCCTCCTGTGGGTCTGACTCCCTCCTGGGGCTACAGGACCCCTCCCGAAGTGGATCTCCGAAGGAAAAGCGAGCTGAACCTGCCCCTCCAGCCCCTGTGCACCTTGCCGATCCACCCCACCTAATACGCCTGATCCCCAGCACCACAAGCCTGGCAGTGTGCAAGTAGCCCAGATGGGCCACACCACCCCACAGTGAATCCTGCCCCTAGGAGAGGGGAAGAGAAGGCACACACCAGTCTGACTGTGGCCGCAGAGGTGGGCTGGGGGCAGACATCAGGTCTGACTGCAGCCCCGCCCACCAACATAAGTTATTCAAGACAGCACAGGGGAAGTGCCCCTCAGTCCCGCACCACTCCAGGGACTATCCAAAATGACAAAACGGAAGAATTCCCCTCAGAAAAATGTCCAGGATATAACAGCTAACGAACTGATCAAAAATGACTTAAACAATATAACAGAAAGTGAATTTAGGATAATAGTCATAAAATTAATCGCTGGGCTTGAAAACAGTATAAAGGACAGCAGAGAATCTCTTGCTACAGAGATCAAGGGACTAAGGAAGAGCCAGGAGGAGCTAAAAAGTGCTATCAAAGAGTTGGAAAATAAAATGGAGACAACTACGGCTCAGATTGAAGAGGCAGAGGAGAGAATAGGTGAACTAGAAGATAAAGTTATGGAAAAAGAGGAAGCTGAGAAAAAGAGAGATAAAAAAATCCAGGAGTATGAGGGGAAAATTAGGGAACTAAGTGATGTACTAAAGAGAAATAATATACGCATAATTGATATTCCAGAGGAGGAAGACAGAGGGAAAGGTGCTGAAGGTGTACTTGAAGAAATAATAGCTGAGAACTTCCCGGATCTGGGTAAGGGAAAAAGCAATGAAATCCAAGAGGCACAGAGAACTTCCTTCAGACGTAACTTGAATCGATCTTCTCCACGACATATCATTGTGAAACTGGCAAAATACAAGGATAAAGAGAAAATTCTGAAAGCAGCTAGAGATAAACGTGCTCTAACATATAAAGGGAGACCCATAAGACTCGTGACCGATCGCTCTACTGAAACTTGGCAGGCCAGAAAGGAATAGCAGGAGATCTTCAATGTGATGAACAGAAAAAATATGCAGCTGAGAATCCTTTATCCAGCAAGTCTGTCATTTAGAATACAAAGAGAGATAAAGGTCTTCCCAAACAAACAAAAACTGAAGGAATTTGTCACCACTAAACCAGCCCTACAAGAGATCCTAAGGGGGACCCTGTGAGACAAAGTCCCAGAGACATCACTACAAGCATAAAACATACAGACATCACAATGACTCTAAACCCGTATCTTTCTATAATAACACTGAATGTAAATGGATTAAATGCGCCAACCAAAAGACATAGGGTATCAGAATGGATAAAAAAACAAGACCCATCTATTTGCTGTCTACAAGAGACTCATTTTAGACCTGAGGACACCTTCAGATTGAGAGTGAGGGGATGGAGAACTATTTATCATGCCACTGGAAGTCAAAAGAAAGCTGGAGTAGCCATACTTATATCAGACAAACTAGACTTTAAATTAAAGGCGGTAACAAGAGATGAAGAAGGGCATTATATAATAGGGTCTATCCATCAGGATATATAGGGTCTATATAACAGGGTCTATCCATCAGGAAGAGCTAACAATTATAAATGTCTATGAGCCGAATACAGGAGCCCCCAAATATATAAAACAATTACTCACAAACATAAGCAACCTTATTGATAAGAATGTGGTAGTTGCAGGGGACTTTAACACTCCACTTACAGAAATGGATAGATCATCTAGACACATGGTCACTAAAGAAACAAAGGCCCTGAATGAGACATTGGATCAGATGGACTTGACAGATATATTTAGAACTCTACATCCCAAAGCAACAGAATATACTTTCTTCTCGAGTGCACATGGAACACTCTCCAAGATAGATCATATACTGGGTCACAAAACAGCCCTTCATAAGTATACAAGACTTGTAATCATACCATGCATACTTTCAGACCACAATGCTATGAAGCTTGAAATCAACCACAGGGAAAAGTCTGGAAAACCTCCAAAAGCATGGAGGTTAAAGAATACCCTACTAAAGAATGAATAGGTCAACCAGGCAATTAGGGAAGAAATTAAAAAATATATGGAAACAAATGAAAATGAAAATACAACAATCCAAATGCTTTGGGATGCAGCGAAGGCAGTCCTGAGAGGAAAATACATTGCAATCCAGGCCTATCTCAAGAAACAAGAAAAATCTGAAATACAAAATCTAACAGCACACCTAAAGGAACTAGAAGCAGAACAGCAAAGGCAGCCTAAACCCAGCAGAAGAAGAGAAATAATAAAGATCAGAGCAGAAATAAACAATATAGAATCTAAAAAAACTGTAGAGCAGATCAACGAAACCAAGAGTTGGTTTTTTGAAAAAATAAACAATATTGACAAACCTCTAGCCAGGCTTCTCAAAAAGAAAAGGGAGATGACCCAAATAGATAAAATCATGAATGAAAGTGGAATTATTACAACCAATCCCTCAGAGATACAAGCAATTATCAGGGAATACTATGAAAAATTATATGCCAACAAATTGGACAACCTGGAAGAAATGGACAAATTCCTAAACACCCACACGCTTCCAAAATTTCCTTCCAAAATCAGGAGGAAATAGAAAGCTTGAACAGACCCATAACCAGTGAAGAAATTGAATCAGTCATCAAAAATCTCCCAACAAATAAGAGTCCAGGACCAGATGGCTTCCCAGGGGAGTTCTACCAGACGTTTAAAGCAGAGATAATACCTATCCTTCTTAATCTATTCCAAAAAATAGAAAGAGAAGGAAAACTTCCAGACTCATTCTATGAAGCCAGTATTACTTTGATTCCTAAACCAGATAGAGACCTAGTAAAAAAAGAGAACTACAGGCCATTATCCCTGATGAATATGGATGCAAAAATTCTCAATATGATACTAGCAAATCGAATTCAACAGCATATAGAAAGAATTATTCACCATGATCAAGTGGTATTCATTCATGGGATGCAGGGCTGGTTCAACATTTGCAAATCAATCAACATGATACATCACATTAATAAAAGAAAAGATAAGAACCATATGATCCTGTCAATCGATGCAGAAAAGGCCTTTGACAAAATTCAGCACCCTTTCTTAATAAAAACCCTTGAGAAAGTTGGGATAGAAGGAACATACTTAAAGATCATCAAAGCCATTTATGAAAAGCCCACAGCTAATATCATCCTCAATGGGGAAAAACTGAGAGCTTTTTCCCTGAGATCAGGAACACGACAGGGATGTCCACTCTCACTGCTGTTGTTTAACGTAGTGTTGGAAGTTCTAGCATCAGCAATCAGACAACAAAAGGAAATCAAAGGCATTAAAATTGGCAAAGATGAAGTGAAGCTTTCACTTTTTGCAGATGACATGATATTATACATGGAAAATCCGATAGACTCCACCAGAAGTCTGCTAGAACTGAAAGATGAATTTAGCAAAGTTGCAGGATACAAAATCAATGTACAGAAATCAGTTGCGTTCTTATACACTAATAATGAAGCAACAGAAAGACAAATAAAGAAACTGATCCCATTCACAATTGCACCAAGAAGCACAACATACCTAGGAATAAATCTAACCAAAGATGTAAAAGATCTGTATGCTGAAAACTATGGAAAGCTTATGAAGGAAGTTGAAGAAGATATAAAGAAATGGAAAAACATTCCATGCTCATGGATTGGAAAATAAATATTGTCAAAATGTCAATACTACCCAAAGCTATCTACACATTCAATGCAATCCCAATCAAAAGTGTACCAGCATTCTTCTCGAAACTAGAACAAGCAATCCTAAAATTCATATGGAACCACAAAAGGCCCCTAATAGCCAAAGTAATTTTGAACAAGACCAAAGCTGGAGGCATCACAATCCCAGACTTTAGCCTCTACTACAAAGCTGTCATCATCAAGACAGCATGGCATTGGCACAAAAACAGACACATAGACCAATGGAATAGAATAGAAACCTCAGAACTAGACCCACAAACATATGGCCAACTCATCTTTGACAAAGCAGGAAAGAACATCCAATGGAAAAAAGACAGTCTCTTTAACAAATGGTGCTGGGAGAACTGGACAGCAACATGCAGAAGATTGAAACTAGACCACTTTCTCACACCATTCACAAAAATAAACTCAAAATGGATAAAGGACCTGAATGTGAGACAGGAAACCATCAAAACCCTAGAGGACAAAGCAGGAAAAGACCTCTCTGACCTCAGCCATAGCAATTTCTTACTTGACACATCCCCGAAGGCAAGGGAATTAAAAGCAAAAGTGAATTACTGGGACCTTATGAAGATAAAAAGCTTCTGCATAGCAAAGGAAACAACCAACAAAACTAAAAGGCAACCAACGGAATGGGAAAAGATATTTGCAAATGACATATCGGACAAAGGGCTGGTATCCAAAATCTATAAAGAGCTCACCAAACTCCACACCTGAAAAACAAATAACCCAGTGAAGAAATGGGCAGAAAACATGAATAGACACTTCTCTAAAGAAGAAATCCGGATGGCCAACAGGCACATGAAAAGATGCTCAACATCACTCCTCATAAGGGAAATACAAATCAAAACCACACTCAGATATCATCTCACACCAGTCTGAGTGGCAAAAATGAAGAAATCAGGAGACTATAGATGCTGGAGAGGATGTGGAGAAACGGGAACCCTCTTGCACTGTTGGTGGGAATGCAAATTGGTGCAGCCACTCTGGAAAACAGTGTGGAGGTTCCTCAAAAAATTAAAAATAGATCTACCCTATGACCCAGCAATAGCACTGCTAGGAATTTACCCAAGGGATACAGGAGTACTGATGCATAGGGCCACTTGTACCCCAATGTTTATAGCAGCACTCTCAACAATAGCCAAATTATGGAAAGAGCCTAAATGTCCATCAACTGATGATGGATAAAGAAATTGTGGTTTATATACACAATGGAATACTATGTGGCAATGAAAAAGAATGAAATATGGCCCTTTGTAGCAACATGGATGGAACTGGAGAGTGTGAAATAAGCCATACAGAGAAAGACAGATACCATATGGTTTCACTCTTAGGTGGATCCTGAGAAACTTAACAGAAACCCATGGGGGAGGGGAAGGAAAAAAAAAAGAGTTTAGAGTGGAAGAAAGCCAAAGCATAAGAGACTCTTAAAAACTGAGAACAAACTGAGGGTTGATGGGGGGTGGGAGGGAGGGTGGGTGATGGGTATTGAGGAGGGCATCTTTTGGGATGAGCACTGGGTGTTGTATGGAAACCAATTTGACAATAAACTTCATATACTGAAAAAAAAAATATCAGGGCGCCTGGGTGGCTCAGTCAGTTAAGCGTCCGACTTCAGCTCAGGTCATGATCTGGGGGTCTGTGTTTTCGAGCCCCGCGTCGGGGCCTGTGCTGACAGCTCAGAGCCTGGAGCCTGTTTCAGATTCTGTGTCTCCCTCTGTCTGACCCTCCCCCGTTCATGCTCTGTCTCTCTCTGTCTCAAAAATCAATAAATGTTAAAAAAAAAAAAAAGAAAAAAAATATCTCAGATTGCCCCACCAGAATAGCAACATTACTCCCTCCCCATTTATCACTCAATTTTTGACTAGTCATCTTCCACCTTACCTATTCTACTGATTGTACTTTTTACTGACACAGTTGCTAATATTTACTTGTGACAGACATTCCTATAAATGAAAAGAAGCCAGAAAGACTGAAAAAGAAACTATGTCAGCAAAATATAAGTGAAAAGTAACCAAGGATAAAAACATATCAAGTGAATTAATATACAGGAAAAAGCCTGCTCAAACTTATAAAAATTTTAAATAAATACATCACAACAAATAGTTTTACCCCAATAGAATTTTGGAAATTGAAAGCAAACAATTAACTCCAAAAATTTTCTAAAGAGCAGTAGAACAAATTTAAAAAATTTCAAATAAGCAAATAATGTTGAATAAAGCACATATTAATAACATAGATGCAAAAACAAAGAGATTAATTTTCAGTGCTTGTTTTTTGAAGAAGTAATAAATTACACAAATGTCTAGCAATAATAGTCACAGGAAATAAAAAGAGGAAAGCACAGATAAATAAAATTTGGAAAGAAAAATACAGCAAAACTGTGATGCATTAGAAATTGAAATATATGTATAACAATGACAAGAACAAATTTTATGCCAATAAATTAAAGACCTGAAAGACCTAAATGTAATGGATTGTCTTCCAGGAAAATATATATTACCAAATTTGACTCATGAAGATATAGCCAATTAAATAAAATACAACCTTTAGAGAACTTTATTCATAGTCAAAAAATTTCATAAAGGACACTAAGAAGACTTTTTACTGGTATGTTTTACCACATCTTCAAGGGGCAATTAATTTATAATTTACATAAAACATAAAGTGGGAAAGATATTCAACTGATTTTTGAGGAATAATATAATTTTTATCCCCAAATTGAAAAAGTGTGCAGAGAATTTATAAATTTTTTTAACTTTTAAGTTTAAATTAAACAACTGAATATTTTCTGGGGTGCTGGGGTAGCTCAGTAATTTAAGCATCTAACTCTTGATTTTGGCTCAAGTCATGATCTCATAGTTTTGTGAGTTCAAGTCCTGGGTCAAGCCTGGACTGACAGCATAGAGCCTGCGTGAGATTCTCCCTCTGTCTCTGCACCTTCCCTGCTTGCACTCTCTCTGACTTTCTCAAAAATAATAAATAAATAAATAAATAAATAAATAAATAAATAAATAAATAAATAAAAAACAGTATTTTCAGACAAAATCAAGTACCAAAAATAATATATCAGAACAAAGTAATACTAATTCTTTGCATATAAGAATAATTCACCATCATATAAAGCTATCAGTGTAATTTTCCCAATAAAGAAAAAATTCATTCTACAAAATCCAACAACTTTTACTGATAAGAACAAAAAACTTAGCAAACTAAGCTTAGATTTCTTTCCTACTGAAAAATTACAGCAAATACTATACATTTTGTATATTTATGCTTTTACCTTCTTTATGATGAACTTGAATGAACATTTATCTATATATATATTAAAATAAAATATTGACTAATTTGGTGTACTCTTTTCTGTACTTCATTAATTTCTAATGTTATCTTTATTATTCAGTACATATTTTCATTTATTTATTTTGTGTTTTTCTAGTTTTCTGATTTGGAGATTTTATCTATATATGGTGATTAACTTTTCAAAGCTATACATTTTCCTATAATCACTGATTTTTTTTTAATTTTTTTTCAATGTTTTTTTTATTTATTTTTTTGGGACAGAGAGACACAGAGCATGAACGGGGGAGGGGCAGAGAGAGAGGGAGACACAGATTGGAAACAGGCTCCAGGCTCCGAGCCATCAGCCCAGAGCCTGACGTGGGGCTTGAACTCATGGACCGCGAGATCATGACCTGGCTGAAGTCGGACACTTAACCGACTGCACCACCCAGGCGCCCCTATAATCACTGATTTTGTATCTAAATACTAGATTCTAGAGGTGCCTGGGTAGCTCAGTCAGTTGAGCATCCAGCTCTTGATTTTGGCTTAGGTCATGATCTCATGGTTTATGAGATCAACAATGTGGAACCTGCTTGGGATTCTCTCTCCCTCTCTTTCTGCTCCTTCCCTGCTCGTGTATATGCACTCTCACACTCTCTGTCTCAAAATAAATAAATAAACTTAAAAAAAAAAAAAGATCCTCTCTCTCTGTCCCTCTGCCCCTCACCCCCACTCACTGTCTTGCTCTAAAAAAAAATTAGATTCTAACACATAGTATTTTAATTAGTGTGCTATTGTAGGGTTTAGTGATTCTAAGAAAAATGATGGACTGATTCTCAGTTTTATCCAAAGAATGAGTTTGTAAATTTGAAACAAAAAAAAAAAATTAAAAAGAGTTAGAATTGACAGGTTCAAGTTAGAAGCATAAATAAATGGAATAGAATTTTGGCCAGAAAGACACGCATAAAAATGACATGCATAGGCATATAAATGAATTTATATTAGGTAAATTTGGCTTTTAAGTTTAGTGGGAGAAAGATGAAATATTTAATAATAAGCATAGTTTGGACACTTGATCACTCATTTGAGAGAAAAAAAATGCATGGGAGACATTTAAAATATTATTTAGAGGAGCACCTGGGTGGATCAGTAAGTTAGGTATCTGACTTTTGGTTTTGTCTCAGGTCGTGATCTTGCTGTTGATTGGTTCAAGGCTTGCATCAGGCTCCACGCTGGATGTGTGGAGCCTGCTTGAAATTCTCTCCCACTCCTTCTCTCTCAGCCTCTCCCCTACTCTCTCATTCTCTCAAAATAAACTTAATTTTTTTAAAAATATTATTTAAACATTTAAATCCATTTTTGTATCCTCTGAAGAATCTGGTAAAAAGTTATTATTCCATAAGTTTGTGTTTCTGTTTTGTTTTGTTTTGTTTTGTTTTGTTTTGTTTTGTTTTGTTTTTGGTGCACTTTGCATGAAACATTACAGTCCATAGGAGAATATGATCATTGACACCTTGAGAGTATGAAATGGATATTTTGCATAGCAATGGAGAAAAGTGTATGTAGGGCTTTGACAATCAGAAAATGGTAGGAAAATGTTAAAATTAAAAATATATATGTCATTATTTTAAAGTCTTACAGAAAATTTAATGTGTGTTAATAGGTTTTTATTTATAATTAAATATCAAATTGTTAAAACAACTTTGCTAAAATATATAAAATTAAATGTGTTGCTATATAATTGACTAACCACATAAATAATCAAAGTTCATTAAAAATACAAAATTGAAAACAATTATAATAGCTGATTATTAAACTATTTTTTAGATTATCTGATACCATGACTAATATGCAATAAATATTTAATAAATATTAATTTAAAAATAAAAATAATGGCTTGTACTTACTGACTGCTCATTCTGTACCTGGATTTGTGGCAATTATGATATATGCTTTATCCTACTGCCTCATCAAAACAACCCAAGGAATGAAATACATGGATCACTGAACCCTGACAAGGCTACCATCTAGTGGTGATTAATTTAAGCTTTAATCAGTTACCTCAGAATTGTTTTTCTGGCACCCCAGGGAAGAAGGCTAGGGAATTTGGAAGGACAAAAATTAAATTGCTGAATAACTGATACAAAGATAGCACAGAATCTTAAGGATGTTGTAGCCTACTTATGCACATTCAGATATGCCCATTTTGAGAGGTTGTGTTAAGGGATCTGAACACTATGAAAATATAAGATATCTAATATTGTGGGCACTGACAAACATAATTTATAAATGTTACCATTTATATTACTTTAATTAAATTTTTGTATCTGTATGATCTAAACTATGTTGAATTCACTGGCCATTATATTAAAGAATAGTAACATAATTTCTTTCTATGAACAGTTGGGTATAAAGGGAAAAATCTGAACTATCTATTGGGATAAATAAGAAGAGAAACAAGTTGAAACTACCTATCTACACAGACAACTATCAGTGTTGTTCAATCAGGTCTGTCAAGTGCATATCTGTTGGTATTCAGATTTTTGGACACAGCTTTTAACAAGCTTATAAATGGTTTCCATGGCACGACCCACATCCCACCCAAAAACTCATGCACTTGGAATTGAGCAAGAGATCTCATGGGACTTCACACTCAATTACAAAGTAGTCTGAAGGGGGTGGCTTTATGCTGGTTTTCTCAATTAATTACAGCAAGTGTCACCATGGACAGCTTGCAGCAGTTAATTGAATTTGACAGGTTAACTTGAGAGTCCTATTCACTGAATGCACTAGAGACTTGGGGTGAGCAAAAGGGCTGCCCAAGACAGAAAACAGAAGACTTTAAGTGAAAAAAAAATACATAGCAGAGTCAGCATTAGGCAGCTTAGAAATATTTATCTCCAAAAGAAATACAGAATACATCCATGAGACACCATTTCATTATTTTTATAGTCTATTAGATGGTTCAAATGCTTATATTTCAGAGACTTCTGTACTAATATCATATAATTTTAACTATCTTAATAGCTATTCAAAATTAAAATATCTTGTTCTTTCGTGTTTCTCTTTGGCCATGTTCAAAGGCCGTAGAAACACAATTTTAAGTTCAAAATTGATCTTATTTTCCATCTCCCCACTTTAAAATTATCTTCTACTCCAATTTTCCTGATGTTTGTCAAAACATTAACCTCAGAACAGTAACCTAATTCGAAATATCATTTTTGACTTCTTCCTGTAGTTTTACTTCCTTTGCTTCTACTAACAACTTTCAGTAATTCTCATTACTTCTATTCTTCAAGTATCTCTAAAATCCCTATTCTAGTCTTATTACTATTTCTCTAGTTCAGAATCTCATTATACCAGCTTATATAATTATTTTAAAAAGCATGATGTCTGGGGTACCTGAGTGGCTCAGTCGGTTGAGTGTCTGACTCTTGATTTTGACTCCTGTCATGATCTCACAGTTCGTGAGATTGAGCCCCACACTGGGTTCTGCACTGACAGCATGGATCCTACTTGAGATTCTCTTTCTCCCTCTCTCTTTACTCCACCTCTCTCTCTCTCTCTCTCTCTCTCTCTCTCTCTCTCTCTCATCAAAATAAGTAAACTTTAAAAAATACAAATTAAATAAATAAAAAGCATTATGTCTAACATCCCTACCTTCATTTTCTGGTCCTCTTTCTGTTCCTGTCTGTGTGTCTATCTTCTTCACAGTTTTGATGTGAGTCTTTTTCTAAAATGCAGAACTAATTATGTTGTTTCCATCTCTAGTAAGACTGAGAGACTAATGGTTACATTAAATTTATTAATTAAGATTGAAAATTAAATAGGCACATTTGGGCTAGATGCTACTATACCAAGCAATGCTCTACAGGAAATTCTAAAAATGAAAAGTATAAAGTATAAAGACTAAAATAAAATTCTAAGGAGACATTAGAATTATGTCTAACCTAAAATAAAGCATAAAAAGAGAAACAGAGGAACACAGTTCAGGGGAAAATAAATACGAAACAAATAAAATGCTAAAATAGTAAAATGTTAGACCCAAACTTATATCAATGATTAAACTGAATATTGATGGTCTATACATTTCAACCAAATGGTAGAGATTTTCCCACCTGATTTTTTTTTTAATAAAGCTGAAAAACTATACGGTACCTATAAGATATGCATTTTAAAAATGAAGTCTTGGGTTGCAAGTAACATGATTATTAAAGATACATAATGCAGGGGCGCCTGGGTGGCGCAGTCGGTTAAGCGTCCGACTTCAACCAGGTTACGATCTCGCGGTCCGTGAGTTCGAGCCCTGCGTCAGGCTCTGGGCTGATGGCTCAGAGCCTGGAGCCTGTTTCTGATTCTGTGTCTCCCTCTCTCTCTGCCCCTCCCCCGTTCATGCTCTGTCTCTCTCTGTCCCAAAAATAAATAAACGTTGAAAAAAAAATTAAAAAAAAAAAGATACATAATGCAAACAGTAAGTGTCACAAAGCTGGAGTTCTGGGTAACTTGGATGTCTCAGTTGGTTTAGTATCCCACTCTTGATTTTGGCTCAGGTTATGATCTCATAGTTCATGAGTTCAAGCCCTGCTTTAGGCTCTGTGCTGATAGGATGGAGCCTTCTTGGGATTCTCTCTCTAATGAGCTATCAAGCATGAAAAGACATGGAGGTACCTTAAGTCTATATTGCCAAGTGAAAAAAGTGCATATTACTAAGTGAAAGAAGCCAATATGAAAAGGCTTCATACTGTATAATTCCAACTTTACGAAATTCAAGAAAAGGCAAAACTATGGAGATAGTAAAAAGATCAGTTTTCTTGGAGTTAGGGGTAGGGATAAATAAGTAGAGCACAGAAGACTTCGGGGGCAGTGAAAATATTCTGTATAATACTGAAATGATGAATGCATGCCTTTATACATTTGCCCAAACTCATAAAATATACAACATCAAGAGTGAACTGTACTGCAAACTATGGACTTTGGGCCATTATAATATATCAATATAGGTACAGTAATTGTAACAAATGTACCACTTTTATGGAGGATGTTGATAATGGGGGGCTATGTATGTGTGGGAGCAAAAGGCAAATGGGGAATCTCTGTACTTTCTCATCACTTCTGTTAGGGGCCCAAAATTATTCTTAAAATCAAGTCAATATAAACAAACAAATAAATAGCAAAAGATTTGAGCAGACATTTCATAGAGGAAGATATACAAATGGCTATACATAAGTATATACAAATGGCCAAAAAGACATGAAAAGTGGCTCATGTCATTACATCATTACTGATTAATGTAATGTACAAGTTAAAACTACAGTATGATACTATAACCACCAAAATGACTAAAATAAAAAGAATAACAGCATTAAATGTTTGGTGATGATGTGGAGGAACTGACATTCTCACATGCATTACTAGTAATACTGTATATCATACACTCACTTTGGAAAAGGGTACCAATTTGTAATAAGCTATGATACAGCAATTCTACTACTAGGTGTTAATCCAAGAGAAATGAATACATATGTCCACCAGAAAAATTTTTATACACTTGGCTCAAAACAGCTCAAAACTGGAATCAATGCCAACATTTATTAACAGGAGGTTAAATTAGCAAATGCTTTTTCATACTATTGAAAACTGATCAGAGATTTAGGAAGAATGCAATACGGATACAAACATCATTCATGTCATGGATAAATCTCAAAAATATTTTGTTGAATAAAGGAAGCCAGTCACAAATAATAGATATTATTAATCCGTTTACATGAAGCTCAGGAACAGGCAAAACTGATTGTTGTGATAGAAATCAAAAAGTGGCTTCCTGTGGTTTCTGGAAAAGGGTCACAGGAGAACTGGGGGTCATGGAAATATTTTGGACCTTGATAGCTATGGTGTGTGAGAACAAACATTTATTAAAACTCAATATATTGTGCATTTCATTCTATGTAAATTTTACCTCATTCATTAGAAAAGTTTACAATTTTAAAATTCTGATATTAAATAGAAAATTTGTAAAATGTAGTAAGCCTATAAAATTGTTCACATTTACTTGCAATAAAATTATTTATAGGAAAACCAAATAAATATATCCTGTTTGGGCATGCCTGGGTGGCTCAGTCAGATAAGTGTCCAACTTTGGCTTAAGTTATGATCTCATAGTTCATGACTTGGAGCCCCACATTGGGCTCTATGCTGACAGCTCGGAGCCTGGAGCCTACTTTGGATTCTGTGTCTCCCTCTCTCTCTGCCCCTTCACCACTCACATTCTGTCTCTCTCAAAAATAAATTAACATTAAAAAATAAATATATCATTTTAATCTACTGAATACATAGATATTTATGAAATAATAATATTATATACTGAGAAAGATATCATATTTTCCTAGTTGGACATTAAATTTACATACTCTTTCTGAAAAATATATTTGTGATCCAGTAGTTCAACTTTTACAAGTAATAAAATATTCAGGCAAATTTTGATATTCATGGATATCCATTGTGGCATTTTTTATAAGCAAGTGAACAGGTAAACAAGTGAAATTTCCCTCCCCCCCCCAAATAATTGCATTAGTTGAGTAAAATATGGTAAACCATTTGGAAACGTTCATTAAAAACTGGTTTTTGTTGGGGTGCCTGGGTAGCTCAGTCGGTTAAACGTCCAACTCTTGATTTCAGCTCAGGTCATGACCTCACAGTTTGTGAGATCAAGCCCCATGTTGTGCTCTGCACTGTCATCACCGAGCCTGCTTGGGATTCTCTTTCTCCCTCTCTCCCTACTACTCCCCCACTCATAATCTCTCAAAAATAAATAAATAAACACTAATTTTTTTAAAAAACCTGAGTTTTGTTAAAAATAAATTTTAGTTTTATGACAAAGTACTAATACAATGTAAAAGGAAAAAAATAAGCCTGGAGAACAAAAATATATTTAGTACTATCATAACTTATAAAAAAAAGTACTCATTTAGATATGTAAAAACAATTGGAATGCCTCTGGGGTGATAGAATAATAGTGAATTTCATATAATTTTCTATACACTTTTTTATTTTCTGATTTCTTAAATATTAATTTTCTGAATGGTTACATTTATAAGCAATTTTAACTATTTATATTAAAAATGCTTTAGCTTACTATTTCTTTCTGAGATTTAGAGTAAATATTGTTTAGAAATTGGTCACTGACCATTTTCCAGACAATCTGCTGTGATAATGTATTGCATTAGTGTTCCTTGGGATTTAAAATATATAAAGACCTCATCCCAACGTTTTATAGAAAGTAGAGTGTCTACATTATATATAATCAAATTAAAAGTCAAATGTCTAGGGCAATATAGGAAGCAGTAAGCATTCAGTGGAAGATTTTCCTAAGATTTAGGCATAACTTAAAATCCCCTAATATTAAATTGGACTCTTCTTATCATTGAAGTAATCTGCTCAGAGTTTAATCTGAGATAATAAAATATTTTACTTTTTAAAAGAGGATTTAACATTAATCACTTTTAAAAACAAATGTTTAGGGGCGCCTGGGTGGCGCAGTCGGTTAAGCGTCCGACTTCAGCCAGGTCATGATCTTGCGGTCCGTGAGTTCGAGCCCCGCGTCAGGCTCTGGGCTGATGTCTCAGAGCCTGGAGCCTGTTTCTGATTTTGTGTCTCCCTCTCTCTCTGCCCCTCCCCCCTTCATGCTCTGTCTCTCTCTGTCCCAAAAAAAATAAATAAACGTTGAAAAAAAAATTAAAAAAAAAATGTTTATGAGAAATAACTCCCCAATCAGATTTTAGAATTTTCTTTTTCCTCATTATGTAAAATATAAGAAATATCTTTGGAGAACAAAAAGTATTTGAACTTAAATTTGTCCTACCATTTATGAACCAATTACTTAGCATTTGACTACTTGAACTGACAGAAATTACTTTTTTTTTTCTGTAATTATTTGAAACTTAAAAAAAAAATTCTGTATTGGGGCACCTGAATGGCTCAGGTCATGATCTCACAGTTTGTGAGATCAAGCCCCGCATTGGGTTCGTGTTGACAGTGTGGAGCCTGCTTGGGATTCTGTCTCGCCCTTTCTCTGCCCCATGTATGCTTTCTCTCACAGTAAATAAATAAACCTGCAAAAAAGGAAAAAGATTCCTGTATCATATACAGAAATTTTTACTATTATGAAAACAAAATATTTATATTCTATGGAAAGAACCTGTAAAAGCACATGTTACATATTTGTTAAAAACTATGCCTGTCTAGGGGTGCCTGGATGGCTGTCAGTTGAGCATCTGGATCAGGTCATGATCTCATGGTTCTTGGGTTTGAGTCCTGTGTCAGGCTCTGTGCTGACATCTCAGAGCCTGGAGCCTGCTTCAGATTCTGTGTCTCCCTCTCTCTCTAACCCTCCTCTGCTCGCACTCTTTCTCTCTCTCTCTCTCAAAAATAAATAAACATTAAAAAAAATAAAAAAAAAACTATGTCTATCTCTAAATGAGAAGGATCTAGTGTGGAACTTGTGTAAACAAAGAATGGTATGATTTTGATGGCTTTGAGAAGACGTATGCACATAGTGATTTCTAATGTTCAGTAGAACTATGTTCATTAAGAAAAATGAGCTTTCAAATGAAAAACTTGAAAATATTTATATAAAATCATAACTGGGAAGTTTGAAGATGCACTTGCAGTATGAAATCATCTATAAGTAAAAACAGATGTGAACAATGCTAGTGCCACAATAATTTAAAAGTAGAAAAAGCAGTTAACATTAATTGATTTTATTTAATCTAAATGGAAAAGGGGTATTCTTATTGACTCACCACATTTTTGACAGCTTATTAGACATATTAAAATATTTCTTTACTAAAAACTGACAGGATAACTCATTTAATTTTTTTTTAAATCTGTGAGCCAGTAAAGAAAGAAACAGACATTCCCAAGGTTAGAAGTTAAAAATGTGGAAGTCTGCAGGGGGTGCAACATTTCTGGTTTAACGATCTCACACAGCACAGAAGGTAAATGCTAGCACTTGAAGGAGGATGAGGGTTTGAACAGGGACAGCTCCATGCAAGCTTCTAGGTGAGCCTAAAATTCACGTGGTAAATCACAAATATTTAAACAAACCATTCATGAAAATGAAAGTACTCCAAGTAAAGCAAAAACTTTTTAAATTTAAGACTTTTTACAACTCAATGTAACACAAGTTAATAAAATGCAAAAATGACCACAAATATAATTTACTGAACACTAACTCCAGTAATCATAGAAGCTTAGAGAGATACCCTTCCAGAGTACAAAATTATTTTTTTAATAACCGCACACACGCACATGCACACACACACACACACACACTCACACAATTAACCAAGCCCAGATGTTTTCATAACTAAATATTCAAACACTACTTAGTCCCAATATTATATAAATTGTTCCAGTACACAGAAAATTAAGAAAACATTCAAAATTATATAATTAAGCAAATATAGCATTAATATTTATTAACTATAGGTATTAATGCTATACTTGATAAATATATTTTTAAACCTCCTGAGAAATAGAAAGAAAATGGCTAACCAATCTCTCTTACAAATATCAGTGTAGAAATCCTAAATAAATATTAGTGTATAGATTTCAGTAACACATTGAGAAATTCATATAACAAGTCCATCCGAAATTTTACTCTAGAAATACAACAGTGCAAAGATAATTAAATATTAGGATATCCATTAATATAATTCATCATATTCATATAAGGAGCACATATAAAATACAATTCTTTTTTTAAAATAAAAATTTTTTAACATTTATTCATTTTTGGGATACAGAGAGAGACAGAGCATGAGCAGGGGAGGGGCAGAGAGAGAGGGAGACACAGAATCTGGAAGCAGGCTCCAGGCTGCAAGCTGTCAACACTGAGCCTGACGGGGGCTCAAACTCGTGAATCACAAGATCATGACCCAGGCCAAAGTTGTACGCTTAACCTACCAAGCCACCCAGGTGCCCCACAAAATACAACTCTTAAGCCTGATTTTTTAAAAACTTAATAAAATAGAATTTATACATATTTTATATGCATCTGTATAATTTTCCAACATAAAGATATAAAATTAAAGACGTAGAAATAAGAAAAAAAGGTAAAACTATATCTCTTTCCACAATAACTGATAGCATTACTTAAAAAATACATGATAATAAGTTATAAAAGTAACTCAAGGCAAATAATTTCCAAAGTAACCATATGTACATACATACAACAAAGCAGTAGCCTTTTAGCCTTTATGTACACAAACAAAAACTAGATAAAAAATATAACAAAAGAGAAAACTCTTTTTACACTAGCAACACTCCAAAATAAATAAATAAACACTTAGCAATAAAAATAAATAAAACACTTAGCAACACTCCAAAATAAATAAATAGATAAATAAACAATAAAATAAAAGCAGTTAAAGTTGTAGAAGATATATAAGAAAAACTCAAAATAAAAAAAAAACACTTAAGTGACATGACAAATAGCCTCAACAACTGAAAATACATCCTCTATATAAAATGCATTATATTTTGAAGTTAGAAAACCTACAAGACCACATTCAGATACCAAAGGAAGAAGTCAGAGTCCCCAATCATCCTTACTTCTAACACTAACTGCAAGTTTAGGGGTCCCTAAGACCACCTTCAGCTTTAATAATACACTAGGACTCACAGAACCACTGAAAGCTGTTATATTGACAGTTACTATTTATCATAGTGACATACTAAAATCAGTCAAGAGAAGACATGAATGAGCAGAATCCAGGAAAATTCCAACTGTAGAACTCCTAGTTATCTTCTCCTAATGGAATCATGAAAAACATCCACTCATTTAGAAACAATGTGTTAAAATAGGTATGAATTTGTCAACCAGGGAAACCTATCTGAGCCTTGGTGTCCATAATTTGATTGGGGCTTAATCATGTAGACCAGATTGGCTATTCATATGGCTGATGTCAGTCTCTAGCCCCTTCAGAGATTTAGCTGTTAACACATAACCCCAATCCCCCATCCTAAATAAATAAACTTAAAAAAAAAAGTGACCATGAGGCATGACTACTAACTTTTTTTTTGATCCTTGAATACACTAGATTAAAAATAAAGATAATATGAATAACATTATTGAACTAGGAAATCTTCAATGTGTATATGAGATAATATTGATCAAAGTCAAATATCTTTTTTTTTATTTTTCTTTTGAGAGAGAGGGGTGGGAGGAAGAGGGGCAGAGAGAAAGGGAGACAGAATCTGAAGCAGGCTCCAGGCTCTGAGCTGTCAGCACAGAGCCCGTTGCTGGACTCGAATCCATGAACCGTGAAATCATGACCTGAGCAGAAATCAGACGCTTAAGTGACTGAGCCACCAAAGTACCTCTCAAAGTCAAATTTCTTAAATGTAATGATTACACTGGAATTTTATAGAAAAATGTTTTTCTTTTTAGGAGTTACATACAGAAGTATTTAAAGGTAAAGTATTTTTATTAGACCTGCTACTCACTAACAAATAAATATCTGTCTATCCATCTGTATCAGTTAGCCTTTACTATGTACAAACAACCCCAAAATTAATGGATTAGTTTGATATAACAATCACTTATTAACTCTCAAGTTTCTGGTTGGCAATTGGGACAAGGCTCAGACGATATTACTCATCTGCCTTGGGCTCATTCACAATGCAGTCACCTGGCACTTCCTCCAGGGACGGATGATCTAAGATCACCTTATTCACATTCCTCGTTGTCAGCAGGTTGTTGGCTGGAGCACCTTAATTTTCCTCTACTTGGCCTTTCTGAATTTTAGCTACAGCATGTTCACAGGGTGGCAGAATTCCTCCAGGAGGAGAGAGTAAGCATCAAGACCTACATGGCATCACACAATGTCACTTCTGCATTTTACACATCAAAGCAAGATATAAGGCCATCCCAGATTCAAGGAGTTGGGTGACCAACATCATCTCTTGATATGGGAAGCTGAAAACTATTCAGTAATTTTTTAAACTTACCACACCATCTATCTATCCCTTTATCTATAATTTATCTATAATCATTCTATCTATAATCTATTATCTATCTATCTATCTATCTATCTATCTATCTATCTATCTATCTATCATCTATTATATCTATCCATCTACCCATCTATCCATTATCTATCCATAGACAAAACAAATATGCCCATTTTTAACAATTGTCAATCTAAGAAAAGAGAGTATGACTGTTTAAAGTTTTGTAGGATTTGGGGTGCCAGGCTAGCTCAGTCGGTGGAGCATGTGACTCTTGATCTCATGGTTGTATATTCAATCCCACATTGGGTGTAGACATTACTTAAAAATTAAATCTTAAACCAATTTGACAATAAATTTCATATATTGAAAAAAATTAAATCTTAAAAGAATATTTTAAAAAGTTCTATAGGATTAAAATTTTTCAATAGAAGTTGTTGGGGAAAAATTTATATGAAACAAGAT
This sequence comes from Felis catus, assembly GCF_018350175.1. NCBI lineage: Eukaryota > Metazoa > Chordata > Mammalia > Carnivora > Felidae > Felis > Felis catus. The sequence goes on along the minus strand of NC_058373.1, from coordinate 94,440,116 downwards.
TCAAAAAATCTTATCTTTCCTTATCATTTATTTCTGTTTATTTTTTTAACCACTGTTCCCACATAACAACAAAATCATCCTAGAGTTATCCTGATCTTAAGGTTCTAGTGAATCCATGTATAGGAGGACTTATCCATGCATAGGAAGATTCCATTTGCATAAACGGAGTTTTCAAGTTAGTCTCAACTGGCTGCTGGGAAGAATTACCTTGTATATTAGTTTGTCTGAGATGGTTTTTGGAGTGATTTCTGCAATAATTTTGTTGCTAATTTAGAATATACCAGATAAACTATTTTCTACGAACTGCCATCCTTTGTCAGTTGGATGACAAAGGATAAGTTTCAGATCATCAATGAGCTTGTCCTTTTAGTAATGAAAGTAAATGTTTGGGCTTTTTCCAATTACTGTTAAACTTAATACAAAAGTCTTTGAAATTTTAATTTATTAACATCACACATACTTCTATTATATACAAATTTATACTTCATAATTTATATAATGGCAAAAGCAGAAATAATGTGGTTGTTAGTAAATTAATTTCACTGTGCTTATCTCCATTATTTCTCTTAACCACTACTTAAAAGTTTTTTGTAAGTTATATTTAACTATGTATAAATTTGTATTCTGTTAATTTAGTTAAGCTGAAGCATGTTTCCCAGAATTCCATGCCTTATACGTTCTAGCTTAGAGTTGGCCAAAATAGGAAATTGCTTGAGAACTGGAAAGTAGAAGTAAAGCAGCTACCATTACTCTTTGAAGGTCATTGGGTTAGATGCCCAGACAGACAGAAAAAATGGTTTTTGTCTTGTTTTGCTCTATATTCAGCTCTTCTACTGCCAGCCCTACTGATCAATAACAACTAAAGTCCATTATCAGATATTTGGCTGGAGACCTTTAAAAGCAAGAGCTTTGCAATTTGGACAATTTGCCCTAGATTTTTTCCTTAACTACTCGATGTTTCCATTTCATTTGGTAGCTGGACATTAATTACTAGCTTCTCAGAATCTCCTGTAAATCCTGACTCTTGGCCATGTCAGTAATTTAATAGGGCTGGCTAGTGATCTCCCAAATTCCTCTTCCAGACCCCTCCTTCTTCAGTATTTCCCATAATTTTATAAGGTCTTATTCTCATAATTAATCCCTATTCCATAATTCTCATGGTAGATTCTTTCCTTGTTTAAATCCTATTGATAGTTATTTTATAAACAAGAAGAAACACTTGAGAGTCTTACATAGTTTTGGTTCATAAGATGTTGCACAATACAAAATAAGGCAATTGTTCTACTATAAATAGTTTTACTAGATTTCTCCAGAATATTGTTATTCCTACTTCATACTACTTATGTTTGGAAAAATTGTAAATATTTCCTTTCCATAAATCTAGGAAATATTTCAGCAGTAAAATTATGCAATTTAAGGAATTGCATTTCAAATGCAATATGGATTTGGAAACTTATCCTGGTAAAGCAAATAATTAATTATGGACATTTTTACTTGATAATTAGAAAAGAAGCCAAAGTTCATTTTTACAAAGCCTTGATGATTCCTTTACTTTGGATAATTTAAACAAAAGAAAATTCTTTGTTGTTAAGTTTAATTCATTTTTTCTCGTTTGCATTGTACATTCCTTTTTAACTTTCAAGGTCATAGTTAATACACAATGAAGGATACCTTTATTTCACCAAGGGACATAGTAAATGGTAGATTTACACTTAAAAGCAAAAGCTCTGTCTTTAGTATGGTGAGATTCAGCTCCTTTCTTTGTACTTCAATTCCCAGTTCTTTGCAGTTTCCTCTTCTATACAAGTATTCATTATCACAGGGAGGAAGTCTTGTCACATGCAGTGACAAATTGTTTCATTTATTTAAAATAGAGCCTTTGTATTTCACTCCATATGCTAATGCAAACACATCTTTAATGATTAGGAAAAGATAAAATCCCTACCTAGTAGGAGCGAAATGTCTCAGTGCTCACAGGCTTAGAAGCAAACCACATACTGAGTTGCCAATCCAGCTGCCTGAACAACAGTCCCCTCTTAATCAGTAAATCATTATGCCTATAACAACACCAACAACAAAAAGTTGTCCATCTAGTTTCATATCTTGCTTTGAACTTTCACAAAATCTATTCCAGAGGAAATCCCACAATTCTACTGACTCAAAAAGTCAGACTTTAGAAGTCCCAGAGTCCTATCCTATCTCTAAATCAAGGCCCAAACCAGGTTGCTTATGAATTTACTAAATCATGACTGTCAAATAGTTCTTCACCATTAAATTTTGTGAAATGGTTGCTTCCTTATTATCACCAACCCAACTTGTTAATATGACAAAGCTGAGTTTATTACTTACTTTGGTAAGAGAAAATACCACCCTACAAAGCTTTGGCATTGTCTTGGAGGGGTATACATACAGCAAGCAATTCCAGTAATCACAGTTAGTTTTGTCCACAGGTTTATAAGCTACCTACTTCAGTCTAAAATATACTGTATCATAGGCATCACATTATTGTTTTCAATAAGATATGGGAATAATGGTCTCTGCCTGCCAATATATGTATTATAAAAAGGTAAAGCCTTGCTTAGACATCCTTCCACTGACCCTTAAATATGTTTTCCAACATTCTTGCAGATCCTTAGCTTTTGAAGGTAACCAAGCTGCCAACTGTCTGGCATAATACAAAAGGCCATACCAGATGTGGGTAGAAAAAACTAATGTGTCAAAGTTACCTCTTTTATCTAACAAAACTACCATTCCTGTAGGGTGGTATATAGTGGTAAGGAAAATTCAGCAGTCGATGAATTTTCTAGTTGACCTTTCATACCTACCTGAAGAACCACTTCCTCCAGGAAATCTTGGATCCTCCACTCTGAAGTAGGAGTCTTTCCTATGTTCTCTAATGGGATTTGTAATCATCCAGCATCAAATTCTATTATTGCAATTATGTGTGCATTTCTTCATATTCCTTATCAGTCTGTTAGTCCTTAAGAGTAAAATATGCCTAATGAGTTTCAGTATCCAAAATGTTAAGAAATTCTGCTTGAATAAATGAGTGAAGTAATTTATTCTGATATGTGAAATACTAATTCTTAGAAATATGATAATAGGGTGCTTGGGTGGCTCAGTCAGTTAAGCATCCGACTTCAGCTCAGGTCATGATCTCACGGCTAGTGAGTTCGAGCTCCACGTTGTACTCTGCGCTGACAGCTCAGATCCTGGAGCCTGCTTCGGAATCTGTGTCTCCCTCTCTCTCTGCCCCTTCCCCACTCATGCATTGTCTTTCTCTCTCTCAAAAATAAATAAACATTAAATAAAATTAAAAAAGAAATATGATAATAAAAGTAAATTCCTTTTAGTAATTGGAAGGGGGAGTTATATCCAGATGTTTCCAAATAGTTTCAGATTATTGGATTTATCTTAATGGGAATGTAAAAAGCATGATTCTCAAAATGTTAAAATGATTCTTTTACAGAAATCATCATTACATGTCAACATTTTAGTTACTTATTACTTGAGAATCAGCACCAAGTCAAGAAAGTATTTGAAGGCAAGGAATCGATGAATCCAGAGGAGGAAAGGTATGCTGAATTTAAAATTTCACGTTATATAAAACTCATCAGCTTTTTATTACAATAAAACCAAAACCTTCAGAATGGTTACCTTCTCAACAAGAAACAAAAAATCACAGCTTAAAGGTTTTCTACAAGTTAATCCCTAAAGCTAAATGACTCTATAAGATTTAGACCTTTATCACTGTTACTCAAACAAAGTTACATTCTCTCAGAGAACCAGAAAACTACAAGGCAGCCTTATTAGAAAATCCTCTAGAACAATGGTACACATAGTTCTCCTCTGTGAACCATCACCAATCTGCTAAGAAAGCCATACCAGAATGTAAATTACTTATATCTCTATTATCTCTAAATTTTTTCAGATAACATTTCTTCCTTGAAAAATTATGTTGATAAAGATTTATATTCTGGTGCAAGCTTCTTATCCCATTGTGAGCCACGTTCCTCATGGAACAGCAAGTCAACTGGTAGAAATGAGAGTGCTTTTCAACTGTCTTCTGCCTATTCCAAGACTGAGTATACTTCTGAAAGGTTTCTTATTTTGTTTGGGAGAATAAATACAAATAAAGAACTTCATTAGACCCCAAATTACTTGGTGGTGAATTACAACTAACAAACTAAAACAAAAGTGGATCATAATCTTTCTTTTCCTTAAGTGGGTTGAGTGATGGCTCTCCAAAAGATATGTTCACATCCTACTCCCTTAAAGAAACCTGTTAAGGTCACCTTATTTATAAAAAGGGTCTTTGCACATGTAATTAAGGCAAGGACCTTGAGATGAGGATTATCGTGGTGGTATAGGTGTCATGTGACAAGTGTCCTTATAAGAGACACACAGAAGAGAAAGCAGACACAGAAGAGAAGGCAATGTAAAACAGAGGTAGCAATTGAAGTCAAGGGAGTTGGCAATCACCAGAAGCTAGAAGAGATAAGGAACACCTTGGGCCCTTCCAGATTTCAGTCTTCTAGACGTCAGATTTGTGAGAGAATAAATTCTTGTTGTTTTAAGCCACAAAGTGTGTGGGATTTTGTTACAGCAACTAATATAACTACTTTCACATGTTTTGTGGAATCTAAAATTCTGCATAAATCAATAAGTGAACGATTAACACCAGCCATATCAGACACCACCCCCAGTTGAATAAAAGACATGTTATCTTTGTGATGGGCGTCCTGTTAAGATCCCTTAAATAAACTTCAATTTCACTTTTATAACTGGCTCATTTATCTTATGGTGACATTAATTTTTGATTGCTACTCAGAGAACATTTCTATTATTACTGATTTCTCATACTGAAATGAAACTCCAAGAACCATTGGAATTGACTAGACTGAAATAAGACAAATTAGCTTGAATCATACAAAGTTGTCATTTTTGTAGTTACAGAATGGTTGCATTTTCATTTGGTTCAACTTTAGTGATCAACTTTAGGACTTATTCAAGGGAAAAAAATAAAACATGGTCTATAAATGCCTGATATTTTGATTATTCTTCCCTTTTTTAATGGGTTCTGTCAAGACTTTTCAGTGGTTTAAAGTGCAATTCTTTGGTAGTGACAGTGTCTTCTATGAATAAATCATACACTTCACAACACACTACACAGAGAAGAAATAGAACAACAGATAAAATAAGCTACAGAACCATTAGAGACGCCTGTTCTTGTTCATAAGTTCTCATCACTGACTGATTTAATTTTCTCTTGGCCAAAATAATCCTTATTCTGGTGATGTTCTGAAATAAAACCATAAACACTGATGCATGTTCAAACAAAAGTGAGGTCTGGTTCATTAAAAAGTGCTTACCAGTGACAACATACACTCAGCTGGTTGTTTTTATATATGATTCAGAGGCAAGATATAAACATGAATCATAGAAAGAAAAATAACTTGAGATGATTATCTTCGGGAATATCAAAACACTGCCACCCACAGGCTACTTTCAAGGATTTTTCTGCATATTTTACATAACTCAACAGATTCCTTTTACCTCAAGTTCCAGCAGTTCTACTCACTAATGTAAATCCCCATCTTTTAAATAAGAAACTTATACCATAATAGGCAAAATTTGAGAATCTGAAAAATACAAAAATTTTTGAACCTACACTGTTTCCCACCTTACATTAATCTTATTGTTTTCTCAAATAAAATACATCTAAATTATTTTTTTGAATTCACAAATGAGACATAAATTATAAGGTACTTCCCGAAGTTATTTAAATTTGGGATTCATGTCTCAAAACATAGCTGAAGGAATTTGATAGAATATATTTTGGATAGTAAATATAAAATCATATTAAAAGAAGCATATCAAGTAAATTATGCAGATGGAAATTATAGTGCCACAAACTATTACTTAATATTGTATATATTAATTAACTACAATTATTTATTATAACTTCTAATTATATTTTTGAAATATATATACTTTGTTATATTTGGATTTTTAATTATATTTTTGAAATTCAACACCTATTCAATTTGGTTGTATGAAGACAATTGTTGAGGTCATCAGAGATTGTCATGGTAAAAATTACTGCTGACATATATAATTGAAAAATAGAAAGCAGTGTGTTCTATCCAGTACAAAAGAAAGTATTCTCTCTGTAAAATCCAAAAGCCAAGGAAAAAACTCACTGTCTTATCTTCTCATGCTAATCACTCATGGTACTTTATCTGTAATACCTCTGACATCCTTATTTTTCTATATGTATTATAGATACTTATGTACATGTTCTATCTCCTTCACTAGATTATAAATTCCTTCAGATTAAAAAAATATGTCTAAGTGTTTGTTTACATATACACACAAATAATCCACCCATCCACAAATATCTCAATTTTTAAAATAATACAGGCCTAATTACAAACATGGATAATAAATAATACTTATAATTCTACTATCTGGAAATAACTGCTACTGACATTTTGCCATATGTCTTTCCTTTCCTTTAGAAAAATAAATTATTGGGGCACCTGGGTGGCTCAGTCACTTAAGCGTCAGACTTCAGCTCAGGTCATGATCTCACAGATCGTGGGGTCAAGCCCCATGTTGGGCTCTGTGCTGACAGCTCAGAGACTGAAGCCTGCTTTGGATTCTGTGTCTCCCTCCCTCTCTGCCCCTCCCCTGCTCATGTTCTGTCTCTCTGTCTCTCTGAAACATAAATAAACATTAAAAAAAAAGAAATTATTATATATCCTATTTTTACATTGCTCAGATCCCACCTTCATAGAAAACCAAGATCAATATGTTATATATCTTTACTGCTTTGTGTCTCTATAATACTTAAGATAATTCACTGATATTTAAAAATATATTTAACCCAGGAACACCCATTGATCATACAAGAAAGATGATATGAAGAGGAAAATTCTTCTGTCCCTAGGCAGTATTTTAGACTTCTCCAATTAAAACAACAAAGCATGCAGAAAATCATTGTTCTGCCTTTATTAAAATGCTTTTGTAGAAATAGATGAAAAGTGTTTTCTAATCCTAAGGGTAAAGTATCCCCTCAAAAACTTTTCTTTTCTGTTCACTGAAAGCTCTGGAATGTCCTCAAACATCATAAAAGATTTTTTCTGACTAGTAAAATAATGGTGAGAATGAGAAACACCTTTTGCTACTACTAGAAAAGTTACTGCAGAGAAACAAGTATGGTTCAATTAGTAGAATTATCCAAAAATAAAACCAGAAACTCACGAAACTTAGACTTCTGAGCAACAAGAACATTGTGACTCCAGAGTCCTCTTTACTCAGTAAAAGGGACTGTATATAAGGTCAACTTCTGATAGGATGGGGCTTCTTCCATTTGGCAGTGTTACTACAAAATCCCATGAGCCTCTGCTCCCCAGGTTTTAGGTAGCTGCCTTTCCAGATGACTCCTTAAACTCTGAATCCCCCAAATCCAGACTGCTTAGTGCCAAGTGTCATGTATATTCATTCCCCAATGACAAACTTTTTTCACATGTCTTACAAAAAGTTAGACTAGCAGGAAAGCAATGTGCCTCAATGGAAGACATATTTACACTGCAGGTCGAGTGGATCCTAGGCTCTGCTTATCACAAACACACTCAAAACTTTAATTTTAATAAAAATACATGATAGCTCTGTCATTAATCCAGTGGTAAGTACTGATGAAATACAATCCAACCTAATCATCTCTCATGATTAACACCATTTAGGCCACAGAGAAATGTTTCCTCATGTCTGAGAGTTTGGTGTAGCAAACTTCTATAGGGTAGCAAAACTGTATCCCACACTGGAGATGATTCAAGGTGAAAGGACATTTAACCAAAAAAGAATGCTTAAATAAAAGAAAGGCAAATTGATTACTTTAAAAATCCTTCATTTCAGAAAGCTGAACACAATTGATTCTTGCATAAAGAACTATCTTCTCAAAATAGCACCGAAAATTCAATGTCTTGCTGTTGTTTTTTTTTTTAATTTATTGTACAGAATTACTCATTAATTAGAGTGCAGTCACAACAGTTGCGCCTGGAAAGTGAATATATTGTAATATTAAATACATTACTCTTTAATTTGTATACATGCAGCCTGAGATATATTATTTCACTGGCAATTATACAGACTTCAAATATTAAAATTACAAATAGATTATTTTTCCTAAATGTTCAAATATATGAGTTTTCTAGTTTATTTAAAATTTATTTGAAATTTATAATTGGTTAATTGTAATATTTTATCTCTTTATTTTAATAGGTAATATTAAATGCTTTTGAAGGATGGTAACTTCACAACATACAATGTAAGTTTAATTTTATGAATATTTTCATAACTTTATATTTAACAAAATTATTCATATTGCATATGCTTTAAATAAATTACATTTATATTTTAATCCTTTACTTCATTAGTATCAACAGGCCATGAATACTGAAAATCTTAATAAACACATTGGTTTTACTAAAAGTAAGAAATAGAATAAAAAGTAACATTGATATATGAAATGTTATAAAAATAACATTTAATGGAACAAATAATAATGAGTTATTCATGTATTTACTTAATACTTATCTAAACATCTCTGGCCTGTCAACAGCACATCCAGAAATGCCTGATAATGACTAATTCGTTATCATTGATATCTTGTTGAATTTCACTTATAGACAAGCCATAGTTATATACATATTTTTTACTTTGTCTTTATGAAAGTATATTTGATAAAATATAATAAAAATTTCTTATCTATTTGTTGGCTTATATTACTTTCAAATATTTAGACATTTAGCATACAGATATCTATTTCTTTTTTCTCACAGAAGATTTCTCAAATGTAAGGAATGGACCTGACTGTAGTACATTTTCAAGTACTTGAGCTCTTTTTCAAGGTAGGAGTGGGTCTATGAGTGCTCTAACCTATGACTATTTGAAAGTGTCCTTGATAAGCCTTCCAAAGAAACATAAGGTAGTTGGGTATAAAAAATCTTGACTCACAACTTTTTCCATATAATACTTTGTTGGCACATTTTTTTGGCATTCATAATATCCAAATACTGAACATTTAAAAGTAGCTTAGTTTCTCTCTTGTCCATATTCATAGACTTTTTTTTCTGTAATCTTTTGTAACATTTTACCTGTTTTTCTTTTTTTTAAATGTTTATTTATTTTGAGAAACAGCCAGAGAGAGCATGCATGCATGTGTGCACACACAAATGGGGGAGGGAAAGAGAGAGGGTGAGAGAGATTCCCAAGCAGGGTCCACACTTAGCACTGAGACTGAGGTGGGGCTTGATTGCATGATTTCAAGATTATGACCTGAGGTGTAATGAGCAGTCCAGCACTCAACCACTGAGTCACCCAGGCTCTCCCATATTTTTCTATTTATAGATCTTTTTTTTTTCTTGTGCTGGATATGATAAATCTTTTTAACCTGACATTATTCCAGAGTGGGGACAACTTTTTAAAAAGTAATTATTTTATCTGACTTGATTTTGTGGTTCCCTTCTTGGGAGTATCTTTTTACTTCATTTCTTCATTTGTGCTTTCACTTTCTTTTCTCTGTATTGGTCACCTCTCTCCCATTCTTTTCATTTATCTTCACATTCAAGAGACCAGCTGCCATAATCCTGATTTGATTAGCCACCTTGTCAGATTGCTAATTAATGATTCAAAAGCTTTCATGCCAATACAAATACTTATAATCCTTTATTATTGTATCCACTTCTATTTTTCTTTTTATTCTGTTGCCTTTACATTAGCCTTTATGACTTTCTATTCCTGTTTCATTGAGGCCAATAGGACTATAATTCATGCCTGGAGGAAGTTTATCTAATAAACATACTTTTTCCATAATGCACATAATAGCTTTCTTGAGCTTAGAACACCAGACAACACTTCATCACTATGCTCCAGGGGCCATTGTAAATAGCAAAGTCACCAATAAAAAGCACAATAATATAAAAAGAATGACACTAAATAGACTGCAAAAGAATACTTTTTCATAGTAGGAGAGCTGAAACAAGCAGGCAGAGTATTACTTTCATTGACTTCTGTTGGGAGTGTCCATGTTGGGGACTGAAATTTTCATTGCTCTGTGTACATGCAAAAATAATCGTGAAAGCCATGTTAACTATTGATTTTATGGTTATAAATGAAATTTAGAAAGAGGCAAATTTGCAAATATGCAATCTATGAATAATAATCATCAAATATCTGTTGTTTTCCCTTTGTTTACTTTCAACCCCTTCCTTGTATATGAAATATACATTTTGGAGATACCATAAAGTTGAGTCCTTTTTAAAAAATATATTCTAATAATTTCTGTTTTTTTAACAGAAATTTAAAATTTACTCTGTTACTATTTAGTGTAGAATTTTAGGCTGTTACTATTGTAACATGCCTGAGGAAACTGCAAGAGAGATAGGATTAATTTTCAGTACTGGATCTGAATATATATTTCCAATAGATGGAAATTAGGAGAGTCCTCCAATCCTGAAATTTAGAATGAATTACTTATATGTTCCAGTGTTACAGCAAATGTAATATACAAATAATCATGAAAAGCAGATAAATTGGGAAAATATTTTCAGAGCCCAGATAATATTAACAACCACATTTTTCCCCGTTTCTAACTCAGAAGTAACCTAGGACCCAAACAGATCACTCAATTATAATTTTATGCAGATTCAGCTCCAGGATTCACAAAAGCAGTTATGATTTAGTGTCCTCTATTGCTCCACATTCACTGAACCAACTATGTGAAAACACTCAATAAATTCAACAGCATAGTAGTTAACAAGATATACAGTCCCTGTCTTCAAGACTCAACAACTGGATGGGTACTCTAGTTGGAAAAGATGTGACTAAAAAGTGGTATGATAAACCTTCTGCTGGCTGTAAGTGTAGGGTGCTACATTAGCACATAGTGGGACACCAAATTCAGTCTTATATTGGCAGATAAACCTTTTCACTGGCAATGATGCATTAGCTGTGACACACCGAACATAAATGAGTTAGGTAAATGAACAGAGAAATTAAGGTAGAATATTTTGATAGGAGGAACATTATGCACGAAGACATAGACCTAAATAAATGATAAGAGATTGGAGAACTGAGGAGAGGTTTGTATTTCATTTTAAGGGTAATGAAAAGATTCAAAGAGATGCCATAATGCATTTGAAACTTTAAAAAGATTACTCTGGATGCCATATGAAAAGTGTATTTGAGAGCATAAAAATCAAACACAGAGATTTTTATTTAATTAAATCCAGGAGAAGGTAAAAAGATAGCTCTAAAAAAATTGGGACAACTGGGGAATTTTGAATATGGACTATATACTGGATTATCATATTCTATCAATGTTAAATTGTCAGAGCATGATAATTACATTGTGGTTATGTAAGAGAATGCCCTAGTTCTTAAAAATAAATGATGGACTACTTAGGGGAAAACTGTCATTAAGTCTGCAACTAAATCTCAAGTAATTCAGGAGGGAGAAGCAGGAAGAGAGAGAGAAAGAGAATTGATGTGGGAAAGAAGGTGAATGCACTCAATAATAATTGGTGAACTGAGATGAAGACAATGTACATACATATTTTACCATTCTTACAAATTTCCGTAGGTCTGATTTTTTCAGAAAATAAAGTATTCTAAAGAATAAAAATTTTAAAAATGATGTGTTAAAGGTGGTCAGGAATAGAGAAGCCTCTTCTGGTGATCCACGCACGGGATTGAAGATGTTTTTCTTTGGCCTGGATGTTAAGGAATTAGCTCCAGGATTTAATATGACTACCCACCCCCACCCCCCCCCCTGCCACACACACACACACACACACACACACACACACACACACACACATATACACACTCACTCCTTACAAACTACTTGGATTATTTTTTCTCATATAGTTTGCTAAAAGCAAAAGTCACATGAGAGATGATATTATCTCTAAGCTAAAGAATACTTCTTACACTGAAAAAACTACGTACCAGCAGATGGGCCCTGGCTCAAGGTGACTCCATCAGCCTGTCATTTCATCTTCTACTAATGTCTTCTTACAATTACTACATAGTTATGAAACGTCAAGCTTTCATTCCCCAGAATACAGTAAAAAAATAAATAAATGTGGGTCTGGCACTGTCACTGTACCAGTAGTGATTACTGTGCAATTTTTTGGAGGGGGTCATTTTTGTTTGTTTGTATAAATTCATGATAAATGTTTCCTTAAATTAAGTTTAGAAGCTTTGTTAATATGGTGACCACCACTATGGCTTTGAACAAGAATTTAATCCATTAATAAGTTACAAAAGTCCATTATTACTATTAAAAAGACAGGATAAACATGTCAGACATTCAAAATTGCAAGTGCAAAGCTTTTGTGTATGTATAATCCATGTATGTACCAAAGTACCAATCATCAGAAATAGATCTTACAGATTCTACCAGTTTAAATCAGGGCACCGCCAGTTGGGAAAGTAGTAATGAACACTTACATTGTATTTTCTACCTGCCAGGCATTCTCTAAGAGCTTTACTTGAATTCATTTATTACTCACCACAAATCTATATTGATACTATTATGATAATTTTTATTTTACAGAGAAGGAATCTGAGTGCAGAGTTTAATGTCACAGAGTAAGCATTTGAGTCTGATGTCAAAGCCAGGCAGTCTGGCTATTGATCTGTATTAGGAAGGGGGAAGTGACTTTTGAGAGTTGTAAGGGAAAGACCTTGTCAATTACATTTCTAAAAATGCATCCCACAGATATCAATATTGCATTTTAAATGTTAAGTGCAACTGGGGCCCCTGGGTGGCTCAGTCGGTTAAGTGTTGGACTCTTGATTTCAGCTCAGGTCATGATCTCACAGTTCATGGAACCAAGCCCTGCTTCGAACCCTGTGCTGACAGCTAGAGCCTCCTTGGGATTCTCTCTCTCCCCCTCTCATTTTGCCCCATCCCCATCCACATGTACATGCTCGCTCTCACTAGACTCTCTGTAAAAAATAAACTTTAGAAATAAGTAAATGTTAAGTGCATCTAACATTATGTATCTAATAATAACAACCAACGTGATAAGACTATTCCACATTGGCAGTCCCAGTTAAAGCTATTATATGACCTAATAACTTACTTGATATCTCTGGCCCATGAAATATGCTTTTTTATTATAAGCAAAAGATCATGTGGCAGATAGTTTTTTAATGCCTAAAACTACATTCTAAGCATACATGTCCTTCATTCCACCTTTGCTTGCCTTGAGCCAGTTAACTTGTTTGATTACTGCAGCAATTCTTTAATGTCAGATCTCAGATCCCGAACATATCTTCACTGAGTTTTATTTTATAGAAGATTCAGACTTATTTAATATAGGCTTACATAACTAATCTTTCTGAATAGTTTTCCACATGGGATTTGGTCTTTGGCTTGCACATAATCATAATAAATAATCATTTGTCACTGCTGACATTTTAGGGCTTATTGTAATAGAGCACAGTATCTATCAATGTCCATGTTTTTGAATACAAATAATCCATAAAAGATGAGAACTGAACCATGCCACATTTCTGGAATAATTCTTTAGTTTCCTCATCCTTGTATTTTTTATAAATGTTTATGTAACATTTAAAGCATGCAAATTTCAATATTATGTAAAGTTAATTAGACATAATTAGGTGCAACTTAACAGAATTTTTAAATATAACCTAATTTTCAAATTAAGCTATTTTTATGAAAAAAGTAATCAGAAGAGTCTCATAATTCAATGTAATAGCTATCATAGCTTGTAGTACAAAAGATACAAGGACATAATATTGTCACATTGATTAGCAATTTTTTTATTCAAAAAGTGCAAGAAAACCAACTATGAATAAGACATGTGTATTGCTTGTCCTTGCAAAGCATAAAATAAAGCCTAATAAGTAAAAAAAAAAAAAAAAAGCAGCAGCAGCTCTGGACATTAGAGAACCTGTAAGGTATATCCAAATCTACAGTGGGGAATCAGGAATGGATCTCAGCAGTATCATATGTACCTTGAGACCCAAAGCAGTCAGGCTTTGAACCTAGGCTCGAAAAGCGTATAGCATTATTCCACTTGAATTAACACAGAATAGTAAAAAAAAAAAAAAAAAAGTTAAATGACTTGCACAGTGTCTGTAGAACTATAATTAGGATCTTCTCATTTAATTGTTAAACTGTTCAACTTATTTAGTTTGAATACATTTAAACTTTAGTTCTAAGGATTCTAATTTCTAAAAGCCTATTTTATAAAAGCAGAATTTACACAAATACTAGCATACAGCATTCTAGCAAAAAAATAAACATTCTTTCATACAAAGCAAGCGGCCTATAATAGATTATTTTTGTCCAACTGAAATTAGATGTAAGTTTGTGTTCATTAATACTCTGTGTAAGCTGAGTGTCTGCAATTCTAGGAAAATTACAGAAAGGAAAAATTCACTGTCTAGGACCTCAATTGTCACAGAAGATTCCCTTCACCAAAATTTTAACATTCTCTTTTCATAGTTATAGTAGACAAATATGAACTCGGAAGTCCTAATTCTGTGTGATTACATGCAATCGTTTAAAAAGCAACAAAGTTTTAATTTATGGGCTGTCAACTCTTGTCACCTCCTCTTTAAGGGAATAATGTCTCCAGGGAGTTAGGAGTAATCAAAGGTAGTTTCATGAAAAGAGCATTTATCCACTTTAATTGCATTGTTAGTGGTAAAAATCTTGAGGGTCAGATGAATTATTACTCCTCTTTAGACTCCTTGCTCCAGCACATCTCCTTATACAAAATAGGTGTTCAGTACAACAGAAAGGATTCATCAATTATATTAATCCTAAATAAGTTTCTAATGATGTATTTTCTCTTCAGGGTATTGGATTTTTGTGCTTCTCCACATTGCTACCAATTTTAAAGGGAAATTAAAAGAAGCAACACTTAAAAAATAGCAGCCTTTTAAATTCTGTAACTTGGTAACATTTTCCAATCTGGTAGAGTCATTGCTTTCTCAATTCTTTCTGCATTTTTGTCCAACAAATGCTAACATTTTTCTCTTATATATTGTGAATGTGATCATACTATTAGGTATATATGCACATACAATTA
Organism: Felis catus; assembly: GCF_018350175.1. Taxonomy (NCBI): domain Eukaryota; kingdom Metazoa; phylum Chordata; class Mammalia; order Carnivora; family Felidae; genus Felis; species Felis catus. The sequence goes on along the minus strand of NC_058373.1, from coordinate 94,424,979 downwards.
TATATGCGTAAGTAAAATAATAATTTTTTCAGGGTGCCTGGGTGGCTCAGGTGGTTGAGCTTCTGACTCTTGATTTTGGCTCAGGTCATAGTCCCAGGGTCATGGGATCTAGTCCCACATCCAGGTGTGCACTAATAGTGTGGGGCCTGCTTGGGATTCCTTCTCTCTCTCCCTATGCCCTTCCCCCCAACTCGTGCTCTATCTCAAATAAATAAATAAATAAATAAATAAATAAATAAATAAATAAAATAATACATTCTTCAACAAATTAAACCTCTAAAGTTTGTCTTAATGAATCACTTTATTTCAAATAATTTTTTCGGTTTTAATAAACATCCTTTAGATACACATGATACATTTACTTATCAAAATGAAACATGAAAGGCTGTTTTATAAGTCCCTTCAACTCCTTTCCTTTAAGTTCAATTATCTTTATTTTTAAGCAATCCATTTATAAAAACATTATTTTATAAAGATGAACTTAACAAGAAATGAATGAGAACAGGGTGTGAAAAATGAACATGGTTAAAAATTACAAGACTAACTGAAGGGAGTGCTAAAGAATTAAAATAATTGTAAACATGTATTTTTTTAATGAGTCATACTTCCACACAGTATAGGAAGTCTTCCTTGAATATGTGCACATTTGATTTCTAAAATTATAACTAGGCAGAAAGTAAAACAATATAATTGAGATGAGTTAAAACCATTCACCTGCAGGGTGCCTGGGTAACTCAGCTGGTTAAGCACCCAACTTCAGCTGAGGTCATGATTTCACTGCATATGAATTCGAGCCCTGCATCAGGCTCTGTGCTGACAGCTCAGAGCCTGGAGCCTACTTTAGATTCTGTCTCCGTCTCTCTCTGCCTCTCCTCTACTCTCTCTCTCTCAATTATAAAATAAAATATAAAAAATTAAAAAAAAATTCACCTGCCATTTTTTCATTTTGGTAAAAAGGCACATACTTTCTATATTTTCAAAAAATCAAAGCACTATTAGAATTTTAACATTTGTAAATGTCTACACCACTGAAGTAAATATAAAGAAGTGTTTAAAGTCAGCTTAAAAAACTAAAACTGAACTTTCACATATATAAGACAGCAGCACCTCTAATTACCCTAGCACTTTCAAACTCTTATTTTTTTAAATGTTTATTTATTTTGAGAGAAAAAGAGAGAGTGAGCAAAGGATAGGCATAGAGAGAGGGTGACAGAGAATCTCAAGCAGGTTCTGCACTGCCAGCCCAGAATCGATGTGGGGCTCAAACTCACGAACTGTGAGATCATGACCTGAGCTGAAATAGAGTCCCTAGCTTAACTGACTGAGCCACCCAGGCACCCCTGAACTCTGTACTTTTAGAGAAGTGTGTTATGATTGCCATCTAAATAGGCTTGAAAGAAGAATAAAATAAAGCAATCATATTATGTGGCAAATAACATGAAACATTCCAAACCATAATTCCCAAAACAAGACCTTAGTAAAAGGCACAGAGCTCAAAGAAAAAGGAGAAGGTAATTGGAAAATATCAGAAATAGAAAGGACACAAAAATATTTTACAGACTCAGTGAATATTATTTGAGTATTATTATTTAAACCACCAAACCAATAGGCTCTTACATAAAATTTGTGTCAGCCTAAGCTTGCCAGAGGGCTTCTATGAGTACAAAAATAGTCTTCCCTTTTTCTTTACTTTTCATAACAAAGACTCTGAGGTAAAATAATAACAGTCATTTTAAAAATGTGTTATATTATTACTCAGCCCTAGTGAAAACATGGAAGTTATACTTTTGGAAATATCTGCATAGGCAAACATTTTTCACTATGAAGTGCCTCCATAAAAATATACCTATGATGAATCAGAAACTACTAGCATGTATTAAAATTTAACATGTCAATTGATTCAACTATATTTTTGAAATATTTCTGAAACTAAGTATATATTTTCAAATGTTTCTACTTAACAAAACTATAAAAATACTATCTCAGGTAGGAAAAAGGCAGTTTTCCAAAGTGTATTTAATATGATTCAAACACTATGAAGAAAACATACATGATTTCCTGTAATTTTACATTTCAAAACTTTGGATAATTCTTTTATATTAAGAAAATATATATCTCAGTAATAATTATGAAACATAAAACCACCTGAAGATTAAGCTTAAGGTCAGGTCTGTATACACTAGGAATTTGTAGTCTGAAAATGTATACATAAGATAAAGAATGCACGGAGAAAATATATTTAAGAAAATAAAGATAATTTCTCCAATAAAATATTAAAATAAATGCCTTAAATAAGTATAATTAAAATATACTAAACTCACTTTAGAATGAAATATTTTACTTTTAATTCTATAATAAATGGACTGTGTTATTCTCATTTCTCACTTTATCAATAACTACCAGTTTTCCTCTAGATCACAGAGCTTCTGAACATTTTCTAAAGAATCAACTTTATTTTAATTCCTCAATAAGTAATTTTTTTCCAAAAAGGGGATACATGTACCCATAAGCAAATTACAAAGTGTCAAGTCCATCTAAATCCCCTGGTTTGTCTAATACTCCAGCAACTTCAAACAAACAGCATTACATTAGCTATGTCTTTAGTAAAAACTTTGATGACCAGGAATTCACACTTGAGAAGAAAGGAGAGAATTGCATTCTAGTGATTAATGGTGAAACAAAAAAAACAAAAAAAAAAGGAAGGGGGTTATCTTCAAGTGAAATCATGTCTGATTGATTTTATGTGTATAATTAAGAAAAAATAACATATGTTACCAAAGGAAAATAAGACACATAGAAGAAATTTCATATATGGCCTTAGACACATATAATATCATAAAACTCCCTCTATATGGGTGTCTAAAAAAGAAATACAAGTATAGTTTAGACCAGAAACAAAATATCAAAGACTTTATCATTCTTTCTGTGCATACATGCATGTGTATGTGTACTCTATATATAACCTTTGATTATTCAAATTATGGAAAAAATCCTATAATAATTATTTTTCCAACTAAGCAGCCAAGAACCAGAAAATACAATGAGCCTCCCCATAGAGAGAGGAATTCAGGCAAATGTCAAATGATATAATATAATGAACAACGTTATCAATATCTAAACCAGTTCTTTATGTCTTATTTTCCTTATGTAATATATATTATTTTCTCATAGCCACATTGAAAAATAACATTAAGGGGGAATAATTTCCATTAAGTATAGGAAGTTCTAACCACAACCTCTAAAATGTTTGTTGAATGAATAATTATTTAAATGACACCATACAAAAAAAAGGCTTAAAAAGACTTGTAGTATAGTTACAAGGCTTTTGTAGTATAATTTAGCTTTATAACATCTTCTTAGTTATCTTTAAGCATAAATTCTACTATTTTCTACCTGATGTTAAAAAGGGAATTTTTATGCTGTGAACTACAAAGGAGGGCATTTTAAGAATTGTTAAAATATTGCTGTGCAGAGAGAACATCAAATCAAACAGAAATAATGTCACTAAAATATGTACCACATGTGCATCAATATATTGCCCTGGTTTGCATGACTGACTCCTACAAAGCACACTCCAGTAACCATGGGTTTTTGAATATTAAGTCTGCGAGGACTAATTGCAATTTATTGAATATGTCAGTGAAGCAGAACTTCAGTAAATCAAGCCCAAGTAGTAGGTAGGTTATAGCATTTTTTCCCTGTTCTTTTAACCAAATGACAGTTTCTTCTTTCAATCAGCGAAAGTTACAAATAGTCTAGGAACTCCTTGCAGCAGAAGAGTAATGGTTGAAAGACGAGATGATCCTGTTTTATGACCCTTGGCACAAAGATTAAACCCTCTATTTCCAGCAATGCACAATTTCATGCTATTTCAGGGAGCTTGACCCTGAACTGAACTTCTTCAGACGGTTCAGTTCAATCTGAATTTATAAGAGTTACTGACAGTCTGTAGCGTGTAATGAAAAAACAAAAAACAAAAAAATAATAGAGGGACAGCTGTTTGCTTTCCCAACCCTTCCATTGATGTTACAAAAGGAAAAACTGTGGGGTTGGTGGATTCAGAAGAAAATGAGTTGGGATTTAACATTTGCAAAAGGAATCCTTTTTTTATGTACTGATTTGGAGTAAATCTCTGGCAGTGAAATCAAATTTGTGACAGTTTTCCTGTAATGCAGAAAGGACTGTAATGAATTTTCTAGTAGCTGATTGTGTTGTTTATTTGGGCACCCAATTAAATGTTATGTATTATTTTTCTTTCTTAAATCTAATACCATTTGAAATATATAGGAAAATTTCTTAAAAATGGGAAAACCTGCAAAATTATCAATTTGGGATAGGATTATTTTACATTTCTTACAAAAATATTTTTTATTTAAATCATTATATTGGAGAATATACTGAGTTCTTTGTATTAGGAATTTAAATATAGGTTATAAAATTTATAGGGTTTTTTTTAGGTGCGTGTATAGAACCTCTTGTTCTAATATAAACATAACAATATAGAAAATTTGCCTTTTTTTGAGAAAAAGTTTCAGTTTCCCCTACAACAGCATAATAGGCAACAAAATATGGCACAGATTCCATTAAAACTATCCATTATAAAAATCCATATATCCATTATAAAAATATCCACAGATTCCATTAAAACTCAAATTTCACAATGACAATTATCATTGAGCTTTATAACTTAAACCTATGAAATATGGCATTTAAAACATTGGAGAAGAGAAATTTAAAATGCTAAAACTGCTTGCACAGTTCTGCATTGAAACATGAAGTTCTTGAAAGGTTTCTGGAAGATATAGCACTATCTCTGGAACAAATACAGAGACCCCCCTCCTACAATTTAAAGACACAGTACAGCAGTTGTCAATAACATTCACAAAATGAAATAGTGGAACTGATATACTTTATTGGCTCATGTACTTTTAAAAAATTATATCATTTCAATTAGTATAAATGGTAACATTAAACGGAGT